>NW_027528608.1:3799208-3839877 GCF_008692635.1 Crocuta crocuta
CCAGGTGGCCGGAGCCCGGACACCAGCCGGGCCAGGAGTGGGGGAGCTACACACAACTGCACGGGTGCAGCGATGAGGGGGTTGTTCACACAGACCTGCTGCTTTCACAGCGGCGGGCAGCGGGGCCCAGAGCCAAGCGAGCAGTCTGTCCTGCCTCTGCAGGTCCTGTGNGAGGGGGATGGAGTGCCGAAAGTGGGAGGTGAGGCTGCAAGAGGTGACCTCCGTGCTCTGTGGTGGCCGGAGGACAAGGGACAGAGTAGGCACAATGGACAGCAGTCTTCGGGGTGCTCCTTGGGTTCGCCCTGGGCCTCCCTCACAGGGGCTGAGGGGTCCCACTGGCATACTCCCCGGTACCCACGGGGACAGGGTGGTGTGCACGGGGTGGGCCGCCTGCCCCGACACAGAAGCCTGGGAGAGCTTCAATTCCACCCAGCCATGGCGGCCAGGTGCGGCCCCTCCGAGTGAGCTCAGCCATCCTCCCCGGGCTGCCTGCGTGACAGGGAGGGAGGCCCCGCACCCCTGAGCCTGGGTTCTGTGTGCTCTGGTCATTTCGGGCTTCTCTGTGCAGCTTACTGCGAGCCCGGGGTCTTTATTTACTCTTCCCGGGAAGGACGCAGCTGTTCGGTCTCAGCGGGTGTGTGTCTTGGCCCAGCAGCCAAGCCCACAAGCCAGGGCACTTCTGCTAGGACAGGACGCAGGCTGACCCGGCCACAGGCTCCTTGCAGCTATGGGGAGAGGACGTGGCCCCAGGTGAGCAGCTCTGTGGGTGCAGCCTGGCCCGTCTGGCGCGGGAGCGGACAGCGGGACTGTGGGTATGTCGCGATCCCCAGTGCCGGTGGGAGGAGAGGTGGAGGCGACGGCGGGGATCTGTTCCCACCCCGCACACAAGGGAACCCGCAGGCCCAGCACAGGCCCAGCCCGTGCCTCACTGGGCCCCGCGGGAGGACCACCCCACACACAGTCTGTGGAGACCAGCCCAGCTGAGCCCAGCCTTCTGCCTGCCCTCAGAGGGACGTCCAGGGGACAGAGGGCAACTCGGGGCCCCTGGGACTCGCCTGCGGCCTGACCACTTTCTGGGCAGAATGAGGACTGCTTTGTCAGCTGACCGTTGGCCAGGATGCCAGCTGGGAAGTGCTACCCAGGTGCGAGTGGACTCCCCCCACTTCCCCACAGGGCAGGGGGGGGCGGCCTTGGCCATCACCCTCATCTCAGCACTCTGCGGAGGCTAACCAAGCACTGCCAGGGGCTTACAGCCTGGAGCCTGAGCTGAACAGAGACAATCCTTTCAAAGCTCTGCCTGCCAGCCCTCCAGCCCTCACCCTCCCTCCCCCCCCAACCACTCGGCGCGGCACGCGGTGGCTTCACCCTGCCGGCCTGTCTCCAGTGTGAGCTGTGGTGGCCAACTCTCCATCTCTGTGCTGCAGCCCACCTCTACCCCCTTCTTGAGGGGTGCCACACGGGGCGTGGGTGCATGGGGCTCACGGAGCAGAGCTTGGCTCCAACACCGAAGGTGGGAGCACCGGCCCCTTCCAGCCCATGGTCCGGATCTGCGGAACATCCACATTCACAACCACTTGTGCGCAGGTGAAGAGTCCACTTAAGGAAAAGCCGACACGGTTTGCTCGGCTTGCCAGGGGACGGCCCCGCTGGGGGCAGGGGCGGGGTGGCGCAGTGTGGAGAGAACGGGGAGGGAGCCCCTGGCCCAGGCCTGGAGGTATGCCCCGGGGGCTGCAGGCAGCCGGGCTCGCAGACACCAGGGAGCATGCCACAGCCCGCGGCCAGTGTTGTTCAAATCTGAACAAACCCTTCTCATTGTGGTGTAAGGAGAGCGGGAAGGACTGTGTCCCTCAGGGTGACCGGTGACTGCTTCTCCAGACTGGACCTCACTGGTAACAGGGGATGCAGTCTGTGGGTTCAAGGTCAGAAACACCCCCTAGTGGCTCTTCTCCTGCTGTCCAGCTTCCCGCGCCCCTCCTAGGCCTCTTCCGTGGATTTGCAGGCCCTTCTACGTGCCCTTCTTTTACACAGGGGGCCATCGGCCACTCCATCCTGACTTTTCTGACAACTCAACCACCACCTGGAGGTCCCCGTGTCAATACTCAGCGGCGACTAGGGCTTTTTAAAACATTATTTTTTAAGTAGGTTTCATGCCCAGCATGGGTGGGGCTCGAACTCACGACCCTGAGATGAAGACCTCAGCCAAGATCAAGAGTTGGACATTCAACCGACTGAGCCACCCCGGCGCCCCGTGACCTAGGCTTTTTCAAACATTCGCAGGAGACGCTGCCTCCTTCTGCAGCCGCTGAACCACACAGGTTCTGTCACCTTGTCGCCCGGCAGGGGTTGAACTTTTAAGCCTTCCTTTCCAGCTGAGCTCCCCGTCTTGGGCCCACCAAGCTCCGTTCTTGCTGGATGAGTGAGGGGGCGGGGCTGGGGTCTGCCAGTGGCCCTCTGTGGTTCCCTAACCTCTGGTGGGGCCTCTGTGGCTGGACGAGGGCCATCCGAAAGGCCTGCTCACTTTGCCTCTGCAAGTGACAAGTCGCCTAGGAACCCTCAAAAGCAGCTCTTGGCCTGGTGACCGAGGCTGTAACTCATCCCAACAACTGGCCGTGGGGCCCCGGGGCTGTTTAGCCAACACGAGCCATCAGCCTCAAGAGGCCACATCCTGGGGCTTTTACAGTTTGGGGATCTTTTATCCCCAAAGGCTCCATGGAGGGATGCCAATCTGACTGCCATGGTCCCTCTGATCTCAGAATGAGCTTAGAGTCCAGCCTTCGAGGGTCCCCAGAGGGCTCTGCGGCAGCCACTCACCATTCCCCTGACACAGGCAAGACACTGGCCCACACCAGAGCCAGCTGCGTTTTGAAGAGAAGGGCGGCCCAACATCAACCAAATGTTAGTGTTGGCATTTGCTGATCAAGCCCTCTGTGGCGCGGACCCTGCTCCAGGATAGGACCGTGAGTATGCGACATCCCAGTGGCCACTGTGAGCAGGGGCTCTCGCTGGTGCAGAGTATCAGGTGGGGCTTGGGTTGACCTTGGGCTGAGCTCCCCAATTCCCAGCTCTGTCTCTCCTTGGTGGCCGGCCCCCTCTCCTAGGACTGCTCCTGGAGTCTTAGCCGGCTGAGCGTGTGAAGCGGGACGGACGCAGGACCCAGCCCACAGCCCCCAGTGCCCTCACCTGGCTTCATGGCGCTCATGACAGCGCGGCAGCTCCGCAGCACCGCCTCGTAGATGGCCTTCTGGTCTGCGGTGAACTTGCCATTGGCAGGGAAGGAGCAGGTGATGTCGGAAGAGAAGCAGTAATACTCCCCACCCATATCGAACAGGCTGCAGGAAGAGGAGGGTGTGAGGTAGGGGGTGTCCTCTCCCCTCCAACCCACCCCTCCCTCCCACCCCCCACCACGGGGCTCAAGGGCAGCCTGCTGGGCCTGAGCCATCTGGCCGGGTCACCTCCCACCCCGGTGCATTCTCACAGTGCTGTCCGGGGAGACCTCGGACCCCAGGGCAGGGAAGCCTGGAGGCGGTGGGGCCGATCCCACACACATACCCCTGCCCTCCAAGGCCTCTGGATGCCCAGCTGTAGGGACTCACTTGGAGAATGAGGGAGGGGCAGACATGTCCCCAGGCCCTGACTCACCACCTGGCCTCCATGCACTGCTCACGGGAGCCGGGCAGGGAACACGGGGATGGATGCCCCCATCCAACAGACAAGTGGGGTAAGGAACACCACCCAGCTCTCCTGGGCCCCCGTGTCTGAGCGAAAACCCAGCCAGTGGCTCTGTCCCAGCACAAAGGTCCCCCCACCAGAGGACCCTGCTGGGATGGCACAGATGGGCTCTGCCGAGGCCTGAGGGAAGGGCAGAGAGGACCTAGCAGAGGACAGTCCTCACATGCAGCAGGGCACCCTGGCATCCGCAGTGGCAGGGCAGGGACCAGGGGCACAGGCAGAGATGGAGAGTCAGAAGGCTGCAGAGGCCCTGGGCCCGGGTGTGTGAGCCAGCAGGCAGGATTGCACTGGAGCCTGGAGGACAACCCGGCGGAGCCTGCCCTTTAGCCCCCGTGACAGGGCCCAGTGTGGCTCCCCTGTGATAGAGCGCAGTGTCGCAGGGCTAGGAGGGGGTGGGATGGGCCACTCCACCACCCTTGCTGCCTGCCCAGGGCCTCAGGGTCCTCACCGGGCAAGGGCAGGAAGGAACGCTGCCCTGCACCCCCCATGGTGGGACGCAACAGGGCACGTGAAGGGCTCCCAGATGAGAGCAGTGAGGGAGCACAGACGGAGCACCCCTCTACATCCCATCCCACCTGAGCACCTCAGCAGGCTGCTTGCGGCAGGCGCACCGGGGGCGAGGGGGGGGCACGCCAGCACCCCCAGCTGCTTCATCAGCCAAGCCATGACACTGATGGCTGCAAAAGTAATTGTGGGACACTGGTCTAGCCCCAGGCCCAGGATTCTGCTGCGTCTTGGGTGCCAGGTGGCCACAGAGGCGGGAGTAGCTGAGGGCCAGGGCTCTGTCCTCAGCTTCTCCTGCGGGTCTGTCTGTAGCTGCACAGGGCCTGGCACACCTGAGTGGGGGCAGGGCCGTGCCTTCCGCCAGGGCCTCTCCCCGACACCCAAATCCTCGAGGTGAACACTGCCATCCACCAAAGTCCCAGGGGCTGCCTGTGCACCTGCCTTTGGGGCCCCCACCCCAAATGACAGAGCAGGGGGTCCCTGGCCCTGCTCGTGGAGCCGGGAGACGGGCCATGTGGCCGGCCAGGCAGCCCCAGCTACTCCAAAGAAATAGATTTTTAGAGGAAAAACCTGAATGCTCAGGATCCTAGGACACTTTGCTGGAATCCAAAGTCCCCAGCCGGGCACTTTTTCATCTCCTGTCTTTTTCCGATTGCAAAACACCATAAACTGTCAACAGTGCAAAAAGCAGGAGATAACACCTCAGGTGATTCTCTGGGGGTGGGGGGAGCCCCAACCAGCATGGCACAGGAACTTCAGGCTGGGTCAAAGTCGTAGACTCCCGCCGACCCTGCCTGGGGCAGGCTGACGGGGGGACCTGGGCCTCAGCAGAGGTGACCCGAGACAAAACAGAAAGGCCTTGAGCAGACACACCCAGGCATCTGCTCCCCGGGAGGCTCCAGATGCAGAAGGGTGTTTGGGCCACCAGCTGCCTGTAGCTTTACTCCTGCCGGGGGCACCCTCCCCTCCCAGAGCTGGCTGGGGGACAGCATGGCTCAGCCCTATCTTGATGGGAAAGTGAGGCTCTGAACACTGGTCCAGCAAAGCCCCGTGTTGGGGTCAGAAGCTCAGAGCCCAGCGATGGGCTCTCCTGTCCCGGCTCTAGCACTGGGCCTCGGGGCCTCAGCTGTGCTTCCTTTAAGATGGGGACACCTCCACGGCTGCAGGTTTGTGTCCCCTTAGGGCCGGCGTGAAGGGGGGCACGGGGAGCAGGTCTGTGTGGCCGCGGTCCAATTTCCCCGGGGAAGCAGAGCATTTTCATTTGGGCCCCTTAGAGGCCAGAGAGGAAAACGGTGTGTGGTTTATGGATTCAGAATGTCCAGGAATGGTCTGAGCAGACAGGACAGAGCTGGGAGCTTGGGGGACACAAACTCCTGGGGGCACCCACATCGGCAGCGCCCCCGAGCAGAGGGCTCTATTGGCCTGTCTGGTCTCAAACAAAAACAGAAATTGAACTATTTAAAAAACGAGGAAGCCCACAAAAGCGCACAGAACACTGGAGTCATCTAGAGCAGTGAAAACAAGCCGCTTCTCCTTGGCAGACAAGGCTCCTGACCACGTTTTCCCAAAACTCTCCTCAAGAACACAGCGAGAACGTGGGACAGTGGGTGCTGGGAGCCCCTCAGCCAGCCTGGTCTTACTGTTCAGATTCTAGAAGACTTTGCTTGTAGTTTTTGTTTGAAAACTGTCTGCTTAGTGTAGAAGGAAGTGTACGCCCAGTCGGCCAGCTCCATCCTGCCCAGCGACACTCGGGGCACGGGGCTGGAGTCTATTTTTGTGTTCTCAGTTCCCTATCTTTCTCTGCCCCCTCCCTTTTTTTTTTTTAAATCCCCCTCCCCCNGCTCTGGAATCCAGGGACGAAAGCTATCTCTTTCATAAATCATCTCCCTCCAGCTCCTCTGTGTCCATTTCCTCCACCCTCTGAGCGGCAAAGCGGCAGTGGGGAATTCGGTCATACTTTGGCTCCACCGAGCGCTTCAGGCTCCCTCCTCTCGGCTGCCTGGGGACACCCACCAGGGCCGCTACCATCTTTGGCTGAGTGAATGTGTATAATAATCTAAGACATCTGGGGAGATATTACACATCTCCAAGCAATACACTGGCGTCTCTTCCCTCACATGTGTTTATCTCGTTCTATTTCTGGCCAGGATGAGAGGTTCTGTCCACCCTTGGCTCCTCCCCGGCAGCCTCATGCCCGGGCTACCTGCCACCATGGCTCCACCAGACTGTCCCCAAGCCCCCACCTCAGCTCCCCTGGCCCCACAGCGGGGACTGGCGGGCCCATAGGCAGAAGGTCTCTGAGATGGTTCGGCCAGCGAGAGAGGCTTGGGAAGCATTTTGGGGAAACACTGCCGCGCATGGACAAGGCTGTCTGCACTCCGCTTTCATCTCCCGAGCTGCGACCTAGCCCTCGGCTACCTCTCAGGCAGGACCGGCACTATGCCTGCACGCAGGCCTCTATGCAACGGCAGGAGCATTTCAGATCCCAATTTGCCATTGCCCTGGCCTGCGTTCCAGGGGAGGCCAGGGGATTTCTGAGAAGCAGGAAACTCCTGCTTCCCTCCAGACCTCAGCGCGAGAGAGGAAGATGGACTGGTCGCTTCCCCGCTGGCATACTCCAGCAGCAGCCCCTCCAGATGAAGCACACCGGCTGCCTGCCCGCCCCCAGCCCAGCCTTCCATGGAGTGCCACGGCCCTCATGGGCCAGTGGGGCAGAGGCCATCACTTGGAGGCTGTGGACTGACTCATCAGGCAGACCTCTCCCCAGAACCTTCTGGGCATCCCTGCTCCACACCTTAGCCACACGGCAGCCCCTCCCATGGGGCCCACGGGGACAGGAAAGTGGCCCAAGCAACCAGCCCCCAGGAACCCAGAGCTGGTGACTCCTGGTAACCCGGTAACAAAAGCAGGCATGGGCTGGGGGCATGCTGGGCGTCTGAAGTGAACTGTTCCCATTCTACAGATGGCATGGGAGAAGCGGAGCACCGGCGAGGGGCTGAGTCCCCAGGAAGGACACTGCATGGCACCCCACCTGGTGTGCGGTTGGGGCAGTGCCCACCCAAGCCCCCGCCGC
Source organism: Crocuta crocuta (assembly GCF_008692635.1). Classification (NCBI taxonomy): domain Eukaryota; kingdom Metazoa; phylum Chordata; class Mammalia; order Carnivora; family Hyaenidae; genus Crocuta; species Crocuta crocuta. Next base: position 3,806,515 of record NW_027528608.1, read on the forward strand.
CACCGCAGCACCATGGACGAGGCCTGGGTGTCGGGGCAGCGGCCTCCGCCAGGGAGGGGCTGAGTCGGCGTCACGAGCACAGCACATGCTTCATTTCACTTTTTCAGTGAACCGTGTCCCATGACACGGTGTCTGTGAGCACCCAGGCTGTCTGGGCCCGTGCGTTTCAAGCTGTGGGTGGTGAAGCCAACGGAGTGGGGCACAGGCCAGAATGTCAAAGAAGTAAACAGACAAAAAGCATGCAGTAGGGGGATCTGGTTATAATCTGGGACTGGGTTAGAATGTCAAGGGTACATGTAACTGGGGGAAAGGCTGAAGGCTACGGCCACCGGACTGGCTGTCCAGGCGAGCAGGGCCTGTGCCCTCTTGACAGCGTTCTCTTGCCCCGAGGCCTGGGCACATCCATAAGACCGTCGAAAACTCAGGAGGGGGCTGCTGGGTGAAAATCAAGTGCTTCTGTGGGCAGACGGCAAGGGGAGGGGGGTCTGGGCTGGGCCTGGCGCCAGGGAGCAGGCCCCAGAGGTGACACTTGTTCTGTGAGGACAGCCAGGGCACCGGGCACCAGCACAAGTGGGGCCTAGAGGCCCCCTCAGCCCACACCCTCCACCAGCTGGGGAGAAGCCCCCAGGCACAGACACACCCCTCCTGCCACAGCCTGCGGACGCCAAGGGGGCTGCTGGGGCCCTGGGAGAGGGCCAGGCCCTCCCCCGCAGCCTGCAGGGCGTTCCATGGAGCCACAGGCTGCTGCTCAGGGCACGTGGCCCGGGGTGGAGGGAGCGAGGCAGGGTCACTTCCCCAGGCGGTTTCATGTCCAGCCCAAATCAAACCTGCGGGACTGACCGGAACGACACAAGGACAGGAAGGAGTTGGCGGCAATGGCGCTAGTGGCAGGGAAGGGCGGCCAGGTAGGGAAAGAGCCAGCAGGGGCAGCGGCCCCTCAGGGGCCAGTCCCCTCAGCTGCGGAAGGAAAGGACGGACAGCTTGGGGCTGTGACACGGGCAGCAGGAGCATGAGCCACCGGCACGCCAGCAACAGGTCAGAGGTCTCCGGGGGCTTCCCTGCGAGGAAAACCCTGGTTTCTCCAGGCAAAGAGAAGCAGGGCTTTGGTCACTGTGTGCTGTGTCCCCACCTCTGCTGGTCAGCAGGGCAAGGCAAGAGAGACCGGGCTTCGGGCTGACCATTATCAGGGTGATGAGAAGTAGAGGCCCTGTGTCCTGACAGGAAAGGAGAGGAGAGAGGGAGAGGGGACACGGCATGGGGCCGGGCCAGGCCTCTCCACAAGGGAGAAGCGGCAGACGGCCCGCCCACACATCCTGAGACAACGCTGCCCTCTTCTGGCCAGTGCTGGGAGGTCCAGCTCGGCACCCAGGCTGGGCTGCTTGTAGCCGGGTCACCTAGGCCTGGGCATCCTCAGGTGTTCTAGAAGGTTCTGGGAGGGAACACAGGGCATGCTACCTCAGGGACCACTCCTCCGCTCCCTGATCAGATGGTGGGGGAAAGAGGCAGCAGTTGGGGAGGGGTGTCCCTGCCGTTTCCCAAATCAGCACCCACTGGAGGCACAGCCCAGCCCCCTCCTGCTGAGGGGCCCAGGGGAGGCGGGAGGGCTGCCAGACCCAGGAGTCCAGCACAAGAGAGCACCCGGCCCGGGTGTACCACTTCCCGGTGGGCTCAGACATGGACAGCGGTGCTCCCTGGTGGCTCACGGGCGGCACACTAGCCCCTCGGCACCTCCATCCACTTTGGGGACTTTGGTTTCCAAAGCCCAGGCTGGTTCTGGGAAGCCAGGGCAGTGCACGGGAGCTGCGTGTGTCCTCACATCTGTGCTCACACCCACTGGCAGGGGCTGGTTTGGGGAGGAGGGGTCTTCTGGGACTCCCGCCCAGGACGGGTATCCAATGACAGAAGCCACCACCCCTTGTGTGAGCATGTGAAGAGCATTCACTAGCAAGCTCACCACCCTCCTGCCACCCTGTTTTACAGGGTCTGCCACTTGCCTCAAACTCCAAAACAAAGCAACTAATGGCTTCTCTAGGACAGTAACCGGGAGATGGGGTTCCTGGTGAAAGGGCTCTGAGCCTGGGGCAAAACCCCAGGAGGTCCCACAAGAGGCCTCAGGGCTCTGAGTGAGCTGAGTGCAAGGGCCCCAGCGATCTGAAGTCACGTCAAGGTCATGCAGAGCAAGCAGGACAGCATCCCAGCAGAGAGAAATGGGAAGGGGCCCTGGGAGCTGGCGGGTCCCCACTTCTCAGCTCTGGGTGACAAGGCTGATGTGGAGGGAGAACCAGCCCACCGAACCTACAAGTCCCAGTTCATAGGGGGATGACGAGGGCCAATAGTGGTGATGGCCCCGCTCCCGGGGAGGTGCTGGTACTAGAGGGACAGAGGCACGGGCGGCCGCCTTCACACTCCACTTAGCACGTGCCTCAAGGCTGGGTTTCAGCTGAGGCTGAAAACACACAACAGGACTTGGGACTTGAGAGCTATCTGGTTCAGTCTCTGCCGGTGGCTCTCACCGCAGTCTGTCACGGAACCAGATGCCGGAAGGTGGGCCTCAGGGCCCCGCGCACGGATACAAGCCCCAGCCTGCTGGCTCTGAGGATGGCCCCCATCGCAGCTCCCACCTGCCAAGGCCACGCTGTGCCACGGTCTCCACTCGCCACTGTGTATTCTCACTGAATCCTCCCAGAGCTAGGTGCCCTATCACCCAGGGCTAATGGAGAAGCTGAGGCTCAGGATACCAGCCACTCAGCTGGGGAGGGGGAGGGTGGGGGCGTCATCACATAGCCGGGCAATGAGGCTCCCCGCAGGGGTGCAGGGGCACGTGTGGGACTTCAAGGAGAGGGATGCAAAGGGGAGAGGGGACCACCTCAGCCCCCGCACCCACCTTTACCAGTAGAGCCTGACTGCCCCGGACCAGCTCTGCCCCCAAACAGCCCCTCACTAAACGTCCAGATATCTCTGGGGCATTTTCACCTGACCTCAGGGGACTGGGAGCCAGAGCGTGCCACCCAGTGGGCACCTGGAATAGCACTCCTTCAGGAAAAACTCTGTGCTGTGCTCATATTTTGGTTTCATACCTTATGATGAAGTATCGTGGCTTTTATGTTGGGATAACAGAGTGATTTATTATTTACCGAACACAGTAGGCACTCGGCAGATCAATTTCAATAAAACAATGGATTACAAACGCCGCCAGCAATCTGGCAGTAGCAGTAATCAACAAAACATGTTGTTCTAAATGCTGCATAATAAATTGACTATAATAAACTCATAATTATTCTACTGGCTACATTTCAAAGTTAGCGCGAGAAAAATAAAATCACCAATTTGGACTTGGCATTAACATCCGTGGGATTCCTGGATCACTCCTGTCTGAGCTGCAAGAGGGAGACGCAGGTGCTGGGTGCTCCCACGCGGGCCAAGGCCACATCTGGGCCATGTGGAAACCTGATCCATGCTGCGCCCCGGTCAGGTGGGCCCCCCAGCTGCGGCCACCCCAGGCGCACAGCTGTGACCAGCCTCTCCTGGGGTGAGGATTGTACTGGGGGCACATATAGAGGACAGCAGAGAAGCAGACACTTCCTCACTTCCTCTGGGGTATGCCCAGTTCACAGAGGAGAAAAACTCACGGCCACATGGTGCTGCCGGAGGGCCAGAGCTGGCCCAGTGACAGCTGAAACCTGCTGGTACAGCTAGGTCTCTGCCTCTGCTCAGGGACAGATTCCCACACCCTGGCCACCAGGCCCAGCCAGAATGGGCTGCACAAAGAGCATTAGGAAACGCTGAAGGAGGCCAGAGTCTGTGGGGATGCCAGGTGGTTTCTTTGGGGCTGCGAGTGGCTCAGCCATGGCCCGGAGGGCAGGGCCCTCCCCTCTCTTTCCTTGGTCTCCGGCTGAGCCAAGTCTGAAGCAGCCAACTCCCTCCCCAAATCCCTCTGGCTCTGCATCTGGACCCTCCCTGTGTCTCTGTGACCTCACCTACGCATGGCGAGGGGCAGTGGGACACGGCGGGGAGAAAATCTACCTGAGGAGGTGTCCCTGGTGCCAGGCACTGGGGAGGCTCCCGTCAAGGTGTCTGCATGCCCTTGGCCCCTATGCCAAGAACTACATGAGATGCTCCAGGGAGGGTGTGGCCACTTCGGGGGTCCCCCTTTGTATGTTCTCATCCCCGCCCTGCTGGCCCAGGCCCCTGGGAAAGGGCATATGAGCTGAGCACTTGCGTTCTGACACCTCTCTTCCACCCCTCCATGCAGTCTTGATAGGTGCGTGCCACCTCCGCTAACAGAAAAGTAAACTGAGGCTCTGGGAGGAAACTAAGTGGCTCTGTTTCCTCCCAGAAGGCTGAGCTGGGCCCTTGCCAACAGTGGCCCTAGCTGGGACATCCCGTCTGGCTGATGACCCGGGCGAGCTAGCCACGGGGCCTGGTGTGCCTGTGGCAAGGGCAAGCTGGGGTTGGGTGCGCTTCTGCAAACACATAGCAGTGACAGCTCAGAACATGGTTCGTGCCCCCCCGCAGACGTGGGCCAGGGACTGCGGTGTGCAGGCTCCCCTCCACCCTGCTGCAGGGCAAGGCCAGGCACAGCTGGTGCTCCAGCTTGGGAACTGAGCCGAGCGGGGCAACGCCCATGCCCCAAGAAGCAGCAGGAGCCCACCTGGAAACAGGCTCCTGGGAATCTTGCTCAGGTGCCCGGCTACCAAGAGGCTATGGCACCAGAGAACCTGGAGGGACAGTGCATGCCCCCCACCCTGCCCATGTGTCGCTGACTGCAGCAAGGTGGCTAAAGGCTAAGACAGGGTGGCCCGTGGGGTTCACAGCCTCTGGCTGGTTCTCAGTAGCCCTGCGGCAGCCGGGGCTGACCCTGCCTGATGTCGGGTGCTGGAGAGGAGAAGCAGGGAGTGCCCAGCACCTGTGAGTTGGAGAGAGAGCTGGTCCAGGTCAGCAAGGTGCCCACAGGGCCCTCCCGAGGCCTGGAACAGCTGCCTGGAGCCACGCGGCATATGCTCAGCGTGAGCCCAGCGATCCAGGCTCATGAGCAAGGTGTGCAATCTGCCAGCAGGGACGAGTCCATGGGGGGGGGGGGGGGGGGGGCTGCAGACCCCACCCACACCTGCTTAGTCAGGGCTCCAGGCGGTGCTGGGAGCACCTTAAGCAGTGCTCAGAAAAGTCCTGCAAACAGTCTTGAAGGTCAAGCACTGCCTCTGACCTCCTGCGTTAATGGCCATTTACAGATGGCAGAGGCTGGCAGGATTCAGTGCGGGGGAGGCTCCCTCTGGATCTTCCCTGATCCAGACCAGGTGCCCACCCTCCTGGTATCGAGACAGAGGTGTGAGTGTGGTGGGTGCGGGGCAGGGGGGCCCCCCGCACCATTTCTCAGTGCTTCCCTGACGATGGAGAGAAGGCACCTGGCAAAAGAAGTCTGGGCCCAGAGCAGGCCTGGGGGCCTCACTGTGCTCAGCCCTCTCAGGGGGCCACCGAGAGGTTCCCGTGTGTCACTCCTGAGGTGGAGTTCCGGGGCAGCCCTGTGGGTCACGTGCAGAGCCAGGGCAGGGCCACCTTACTCACCACATATCTCCATCCTGGATGGTCCGGTCGTTGGGGGCCCCGGCATGTCCATAGTGCAGCACGGCAGAATTCTCACCACTGCAGGGCAACGGGGGAAGTCAGCAGCCCATCCTCAGCCAGCAGATCCCAGAGCTGGCCCCTCACCGTGCCCTGTGGGCAGTGCCATCCACCCTCCAGCAGGCCCACCGTCTGAGGTGGTGGTGGGGAGCAAGCTGGTCCCGGCACCTGTGACCATGCAGCTGGTGGCTGGCCCCTGGGCTCACGGTTCACAGCGTTGTCACCTGCAGGGCTTTCCTAGGTGAGTGCTGCTCGGTCAGGCAGGTGCCCTTGGGGCTGGGGATGTGGGACAGGTTGGGGGACAAGGGTCTGAGGCCCAGGAAAGGGAGCCCGAGGAAGCCCTCTTTTCCTGGAGGAGGGAGCAGGGAGGCTGTGTCAGGGCCGCCACGCTGCAAGCCTGGCCTCTCTGCTCAAGACTGCTTCCCTAATGAGCGATGCCTTTAAGAAAAAAAGGGCTTTTAAGTCTGTCCAAAGGAAAAAAAAACCCACCTGGGTGTAATATTTATGGCCCTGTTCGGGAATCTCAGGAATCATAAAAGTAGAAATAATGATTTTTCTCTCTATCCACCAGAGAAGAACATTTCCAAAGACTGAGATGTTCACATGTATTATTCATGTGCTGAGGATGTGCACATCAGCAGAGCTGCTGGCTCCATCCTGGCTGGGCAGAGGCCAGACCCCCTGGCCCAGGGGGCAGAGCAGGGAGAGACGGGCTGGGGCGAGCCTGGGAGATGAGGGGCCACCCACAGCCAGGACGTGCCCCTCAAAGACACACCTAGAGTGACATGTGCAGTCACACAGACACACAACAGTGCACACTCGGGGTGCCTGGGTGGCTCAGTCAGTTAAGCATCTGACTTCGGCTCAGGTCATGATCTTGCGGTTTGTAAGTTCGAGCCCTGCATCAGGCTCTGTGTTGACAGCTAGCTCAGAGCCTGGAGCCTCTTCCGATTCTGTCTCTCTCTCTCTCTCTCTCTCTCTCTGCCCCTCCCCTGCTTACGCTCTGTCTCTCTCTCAAAAATAAACATTAAAAAATATATATAAAAATAGTACATGTACAGCCATGAGCCGCCCCATACTCATGGTCACTTGTACCCAATGCCTCCAGCCACCGTGCAGGTGACACACGCAGAGACTCAGAGCCCCCTGCCGCAGCCACAATGTGCCACACGCAGAGATACCTAGAGTGACATCCCCTACCACAGAGACCCAGACCATCCACAGTGGTGATGTTCCCTACAAAGCCACACTGACGCATGGGAACACACACACACACACACACACACACACACACACACACACACACGGCCTCCCGCCCTGACAGAGCTCCTTCCACCTCTGCTGCACACAAAAGCCACCACAGTATAAAGTCACGTCCTGGCCCTGTGGAGGGGGCGGGGCGAGGAAGGCCAGCCAGCAGCCCCAGGGGAGCGGCCACCCTAGGGGAGGCCAGGAGGGGCACGGCAGTGAGGGGGCCGCCCCGGCTGGGGGCCTCAGGGGAGAACAGTCTTCAAGCGTAAGTGGGCACTCGTGTGGGCACAGGTGTGTCTAAGCTCAGGGGGCAGCAGGTCCCCTCGCCTCTCACGACCTCCTCCCCGCCTCGTTCCCACTTACCTGCCGCAGATGCAGGTGTAGGAGCTGTGGCGCATGCCACCCCGGGAGTAGCAGTAGTGTTCGAAGAGGCTGCAGGAGAAGGAGGGGAGTCAGGGTGCGGGGGCCGGAGCGTGCACGGCCCCTGCCCCAGGAAACCCTCAGTCCAAGCCTGCTTGGCTGCGCCCGCAGGAAGGCCTGAGAGACCCTGCCTGGATGGGTCCACGAGGCTCATAGCCTAGAGCCCAGGTTGCCCACCAGCCACAAAAGCACAGAGGCCAGTGAGGACAGGGGGCAAAACTGGAGAAGCCACCCAGCCTCCTGGGCCCACTGGGAAGACAGGCTGGGGTGGGGCCTCCGCGGTTTCTGCGGGGCTGGAGGGTCTCCCGTGACTCCCAGGTCCAGCGGCCACAACCTACCCCACCAGGAGGGGCGGGACACATAGCCAGGGAGGGACAGGAACTCTCCAGGCCCCAAGCTGGACTCAGACAGCGCTGGGCCTGACCCTGGGGAGGGGCACCGGGCAGAGAGCAGGAGCCGCCGGGCCCTGGCCTGGAGGACACGACTGAGGGGCAGGCCCTCGCGCAGGCAGAGCAGGGAAGCGCCGCCTTGGGTTGCAGGCAGAGGGGATGGAGAGGGGCAGGGTCTAAGGACAGGCCCTGCTTCCCTTCCTCAGGCCAAGCAGCAAACGGGCTCGCCCCTTAAACCTGCTCCCAGCCTGGGCACGGGAGGCCAGAAACAAAGTCTGGAGGGAAAGATGAGACCCTAGAGGGGGCAGCCAGCCCCCAGGCTGAGCCCAGAGCCAGAGCCTGGGGAGGCCTCCGGGTGTGCAGGACGTCTGCAGACCCCTGAAAGCCCAGGAGGGTAACAAAGATCAGAGGGTAAGCTACCCTTGGCAAAGGTCTGGGCCCTGCCCCCATCCCCCTGGCCCCCACCGGAGAGGCAGAGCCTGGAGACGACTGCAGGGGCTGTTGGACCAGACCAGCCACATCAACACCACATTAGGAGTAATGAACCCCTGGGGGCCATACTGCCAAGAGCTCTGGGGAGGCTACGAGCCTGCCCCTACCCCCACCATAAGCCCCAGGACCTGGGGCAGGGGCTCGTCATGGCATGGGACTCTGTGCTCAAAGAGCTCGGCCTCTCCAGGCCTCACCCCCTTCCTCAGGCCCAGCCCTCCAGTAGGCCTGGCAGAGAAGCAGGTCCAGAGGGGGGGCCCACCCCACCCACCGACCCACCCCACCCACCGACCACCAGGGCAGGAGGCCAAGCGTGGGGCTGCGCCGCTGTCCCCGACCTCGGCACACCAAGGCCGCCTGTGGGCACACTAAGCAGCAATCCCGCCCTGCACGTTCCAGGCCTGTTTTGGAGGAACGTCTGTATGGAGGAGTCTAATCTTCCAGGCACTGTAAACACCAATTATGCATAATTGTTATGATTGGGTATTAAGTAGTTGTCATGCAGGAGCAGTTCTGCCACATTCAGGCGGCTTTCAGACTTGCTTTACAAACCTCCCGGGATAATTGGGTATCTGTGAGTGAACTATTTCCTCAACACAAAGGATCTCAGGAACCGCCGGGGAGGGAAGGAAGGGCACACGCGCCCCCTTATCAGTGCCCCTCGTTCACAGAGGAAGCAATCTGGGGGCTCCAGGGGCCGCCACTGACTTCCACCTCCGTCCTGGAGACCACGGGGGCGGCACGGCCCCGAGCGTGGCCTGTTCCTCACGGGGCAGGCCTTCCTGCACTGGGCAGCTGTGGACACCAGCCGTGCACCACCTCTGCTCCCAGCCTAGACACGGGGCCTCGCACGCCAGGCCTCCACACTGCGAGCCCATGGCGAGCGCACAAGGCCAGACCCGTCACGGAGCTGCAGCACTCCCTCAACTTCAGAAGACACGACCGTGCCTGGCCAGAAGCAGACTTCAGGGCTGCGTGGCCATTCTCCAGGTGATGGGGACAGCGGGCCTCTCCTGGGCCAGGGGACAGACAAACAAGTGCAGGCTGTGGGAGCTGCCAGCATCAGGAAGGACAGGCAGAGGACGGCTGTGCAGCCTGCATGCACAGATGAATAAACGGGAATGTTGTGTGGCAGCCTGAGGACGCGGGGTGGGTGGCCGGTCTCCATCCCCTGCAGTCAGGCTCGGCGGCCTGCCTTTCCCTGCAGTGGAAGCAGCCTTCATCGCACGCCTTGGCTTCCACTGAAGGAAGGACTTCCGGGTAGAAGGCACAGCTTACAGAAGCACCCAACGAAGCAACGGCTGACCCAGTTTTCACCTGCAGGTTGCAGCCAGCACTGGGCCGTTTCTGGACATATGGACAACCCCAAGCAGCAGTGAGAGAACAGCCGCAAGCTGAAAAGTCACTGTAGCTGGAAATGATTTGAAGTTCTTCAAGTTGGACTTCAGCATCTAATTTTGGTTTAAATGAACTTTTCTGACATGACATGAGGACCCACTGGTGACAATAACAGGTGAAGGCAAGAGGTCCCACACCCCGGAGGTCCCTCTCTCTCTGGGATGTTGGTGTCCAAGTTCTGGGACAAGTGCAATAGCTCAGGGCGCTTGTGGAAAGATGTGAGTCTGACATATTTCTGATTTTCAAGGGGCAGGGGGTGAGCAGTGGGTGCTCCAAACTGGGGCCACGTGGGTGACATGAAGTTCCCATGGAGCTCGGTAAGCATCAGCCATGATGACAAACCACAACAAAGCCACCTGTTCCCAGGGCACAGCTCACGGACCAAGGCGGTAATAGATGGGAAATTACTAAAGATCTTGCTAGAAGCTTACAAAAAATATGGCAAACCATGAACTGGATGAGGGTCGAGGTGACTTGTAACCGTAGGAGCCTAACTACCGACTGATGCAAGTCTACTGCCAAATTCGGCCATAAGCTACCAGTTAGCCCTCTACAGCCACAGGAGATGACAGCAGAGTCCGCGGCCGGAAATCCTTCTCCCACACTCAGAGGTGCTACTTGAAAGACAATAGGCAGAGCCATGTTCTAGGACAGGACGGAAGGCGGGGCTAGAAGGAGAGGAGCTGTCAGTCTCGGGAAGGTAGAGGCCTCGGCTTTGCGCTGCTGTGTGGGGACGGTGACAAGGCCTCAGGGACACAAACAGCAGCGGAACGGAACGGAGACCCCACCCCCATGCGCGGCTGTGCCCGGGTAGGGATGTACCCTCAGTGAAGGGCAGGCTTGGAGAAAACCCGCCAGTGTCATAGCAGGCAATCAGGGACCCTGCCTGGGCTCCGGGAATAAAATAAAATACGTGCCCCCCCTCGGAATTCATAGTGGAGGTCTGTCTTCCATGGGGTTCAGGTTCCTGGTTTGGGAAACCAGCCCCGCCCCTGCCCCCCAAGCCAAGAAATTAGCAGAAAACTACATTCCTGACTGGTGCCGCCTGGAGCACCTGGCAAGGGCCGATGCAGCGCCAACTGGGCGGTCACACCCTGGACCCAGGCCAGCCAGGGTCTGTGTGCACCTGGACACACGCGCATGCACATACACACCCATCCCCCCCCCACACTGAGGATGAACTCGCAACCTGAGAATAGTCCACAAGGGTTGTCAGACACAGCAGCAGCCAGCTGAGACCCCCAAGGGCTTCTGCTAACAGAGCTGTCAGGTGGAGTCCGTATGCACCGTGTAAAACAACCGACGCCTGAACACGGAGCAAACAGAAGGGTGGGTCTCAGGAAGAGCCACGGTGGAACTTCTGGAGATGGCCGTTCTGTCCATAAGGAGACGGGGGCAAGAGCCCAGGCAGCGGTGCTTGAGGCCCGGAGATCACCTCTGCCCACTTGTCTGTGGCTCGCCGTGTGTCCCAGTGTTCTGGGGGCCCTGGCCGCCCTGCTCCCTGCCGCCCCACCTGCACAGAGCACCCGACTGGGCACCGGGTACGTGGCCTGCCTGCCACTGCCTGTCCCCCTCCCCCCCAGCAGGAAGGGCTTCCCGAGGAGCAGAGGGAAGCAGCGGTCTCACATGCATCTCCTGCTCTGTGGCCCCTGGAGCTTCCCCAGCACAGCCAGTCCTCAAACTATAAATTCATACTCCTTGCTATAAACTCCTCCCAAGCCAGACACGAGTGGAAAATGCTTTGGGTCCCAGCATCGACGAGAACGTTTCAGTAACCTGGGAGAGTCTGTGCTGTGAAAAACGAGGCGGATGGAGCCACCGCAGCACAGAGGGGCATGCCCGTCTGTCAGTGCCTGGAGTGACGAATGGGACAGGGAGGGCAGATGCTGAGGCCAGATCTGCAGGAGCGGTGTTTCCAGGGACAGCACCGTGGGTGTCCGTCGGGGCCTGCAAACCAGCCCAGGGAGCCTTCCTGGGCACGCGGCCCAGCTCCTGCCCTCTGAGGTTTGTCGCCTGATGAGGAGACGGCCAGAGCCCAGTAAAAATGCACAAGCTGCCCACGATCATGGCGGAAGGGCTACCCCGGGCAGCTGGTGTCAGCGAGCTCTCAGCACAAGCGTGAGCACCAGCAGGCCGGCCAGCCGGGGAGGTCGGCAGGGGCCGCGTCAGCCCCCTCCCCTGCGGGGCCCTGCTCCACGTCAGTTCCCAGGGGGCCGGGCCAGGAGCAGGAGAGCGGAAGGGAGGCTGGGCAGGGTGGGCCAGGCCAGTGCGCCGAGCTGCGGGCCCAGGAGAGTGGGCAGTAGGGACACAGGGTGACTGAGTGCAGGACGAGGCACTCCGGGCTGAATGCAGGCTGCAGCCCACACCCGCTGTGAACTTCATTCAGTCTCTCCAGGCACAGGCAGGCTCCTCACCACAGCCCCCCGCTTGCTCAGGCCTGTGGGTTTTCCACCCTGTCTATGCCCCACAGTCCTTGCTCTGGGCCACGTGCCTCCAGGGGCATGGTTCGGTACTGGCATTGAAGCCAAATCCTAGCTCTGCCACTTACCAGCTGTGTGGCCGTTCTGGGACTCAGTTTCCTCAGCTGTAAAATAGGCTAAGAGTACTTCCCACAGAGCTGTTGTATCACTTAGGTGACATTACATATATAAAGTACATGTAACAGTGCTCGGCACACACCAAACCCTATGTACAGGACACATCAGCTGTCACTGGTGTCATGGTTCAGGGGCCTCCAAGAGAGTGTGCACAGCACGGACCTGTGGCTGAAGGAAAAGAGGCTGGGCTCGGACAGTCTCTTGGCTACTCCTTTAAAGCCAAACAGAACCCCTTTGCAGCCGGACACCGGCGCCCTCCTGCCCCCCCATGCAGCTGGACACATGCAGCACCTCCAGGACTGACATGAACACGGCGCTTCCCCTGACACGGGGCGTCTTGGCGGCCTCTGTCCTGATCACACATCCCGAAGACTCCCCTCCTCGGGGAAGCACCAGGGCCTCGACGGGTAAGAAGAGAGAGGAGGGGGGTGCCTGGGTGGCTTAGTCGGTTAAGCATCCGACTTTCACTTAGGTCATGATCTCGTGGTTCATGGGTTCGAGCCCCGCGTTGGGCTCTGTGCTGACTGCCAGCTCAGAGCCTGGAGCCTATTTCAGAGTCTGTGACTCCCTCTCTCTCTGACCCTCCCCTGTTCACGCTGTCTCTCTCTCTCTCTCTAAAAAAAAAAAAAAAGAGAGAGAGAGGAGGGAGGGGGCTATGTTCTGTGCCGTGATCACAGCGCTGATTCCTTTTCATTCACGTTTGTTCTAATTACTCTCATTTTAGGGGTATAAATGACCACAACTATGTAATGAACGTGATATTGCCTTTTGAAGCCCTAGCTACTCGCTAAAAGAAACTTCTTGACAGAGAGGAAAGCACCGTACCGCAGAGAGGCGTCCTGACAGCCACCCGGAGGCGTAGGCCATTGGAGTGCTTCCCTGGTTTCTCCAAGTGGAGGGAGCAGCCAGAGAGGATCCAGACCCAGAGGAGAGGTTTATACCAGGGGTCACGGGATGGGAACGGCTTTCTGGGGAAAACCAGAAGCACAGACCACATGGATTCTGAATTTTTCGGGAAGGGGGATGCCGTTCAGCTCACTCTAGGAGGTGATCAGATGCCATAAGAATGCACCCAGGGCCCCTCCTGCCCTTGTAATTGCTGCCATAGGCAGCGTGGCTCCCGCCACCCATCCCGGGCACAGTCCAAATTCCCGGAAGATCCCAGCTTCCGTAACCTTCTCTGTGGGCCTTCTGAGGGGTGGCTTCCAGGCTTGGCAGTGGCTAACCGAGAGGCTGCCCTGCCTGTCTCCCTCCCCAGAACCCCAGGGAAGACAGAGGGCAAGCTAGGGAGCCACCACCGAGGCTCGAGGCTGTTCCAAATGAGCAAGTCGCATCCACACGGTTTGTCACCAAGAAGGGGCTGCCTTCAAGCCTTGGACTAAATCCAGACATGCATTATTAATAAAACCAGAGCTGACGGCACAGCTTGTGAGACTTGGCACCGTCAGGGACACGGACCATGTGTAACGGCTCTGGTGGCTGTCTCCTGAATCAGCAGCAGCTCCTTCTGCCTGATGCTCCCCCAGCCCCCTCCCGCTGCCCCACCTGGGTCCTGGACTGAGGACAGGGACAGCTTGCCACCCAGGACCTCCCACAGCCCAGGACAGAAACCGAACAGTCCCCAGCAGCCTTCAGTTTCCAACAGTCGTTCGTGGGAAGGAGCGACTTTCCTACTTTGTGGGTGGAAAAGTCTGTGGCTCAGAGACGTGGCGTGCTGTGGTCAGGGAAGCCCCCCAGTCTGTGTTTGAGCCTGGAGCCTCTGTGGGGTTTCTGACCCCACGCACCCAAAGCCTCAGGCCTGTTAGCGGTGGGCGCGCGGGGCAGCACCGGCCTTGACAGGGCAACACATCACGCTCTGCATATACTGCGGGTGGATGGGCCCTGCCATGCCTGCCAGGGCCCTGGCCTCACACGTGCGCACAGGGCCCCACCCCATCCCGGGCCAGTGCCCCAGGGGCGACACGGGAGCTGGTGCACAGGAGAGGCCCCCGGGACGCAGAGGCCCCGCGAGGGAAGAATCCACCAACCAGAGGCAAGGGCAGCAGCAAAGCAGGGTCACGGCAAGAAGACGAAGAGCACCAGAGAGAAGCCACTCACTCTCTCCCTGAGAGCGGCCTTATCAAGGTACGAGATAATTAGCATTTTAATTGGATAATTGGGAATTCTAAATTGCCTATCTTGTATTAAGCATAACTGAGGACATAACATGACATTCAATTAACAAATATTCCTCTTTATTCTCGACATACTTGATTAGGTTGCATTTCTGAGGTCTTCGGTATCTGTTACTGGATAAAGCCCTGGCCACGTCAGACTGTTAATAAATGCAAATCATAAATATATATATGGAAAAGATTTTAGAAATTCTCTGCACAAAGAAAAAAAGCTCACCCATCATCTTATATTTTGTTGAACATCCTTCCAGGCATTTTTTAAATGCATAAACACAGATTAAAATTTTTTTTTAATTTTATGTTTAAAAGAAATTTTTAACATTTATTTATTTTTGAAAGACAGAAAGAGACAGAGCATGAGTGGGGGAGGAGCAGAGAGAGGAGACACAGAATCTGAAGCAGGCTCCAGGCTCTGAGCTGTCAGCACAGAGCCTGATGCAGGCTCGAACTCACAAACTGTAAGATCATGACCTGACTGAAGTTGGACGCTTAACTGGCTGAGCCACCCAGGTGCCCCTTATTTTATGTTTTTAAAGTTTATTATTAAGAAAGACGGTGTGTGCAAGTGGAGGGGAGGCAGAGAGAGAGAGAGAGAGAGAGAGAATTCCAAGCAGACTCTGCGCTGCTGCAGGCCTTGAACTCACAAACTATGAGATCATGATCTGAGCCGAAATCAAGAGTTGGACTAACTTAACTGACTAAACCACCCAGGTGCCCCTTAAACACAGATTTTTAAAAATAACTGCATACTAAAATAATAAAACTTTTTAAAGCTACTTTTGGACTGTAGTCTGATCTGACATACGTACAGGGCACGTACTCAGGGCACCTGAGTGGCTCAGCTGGTTGAACGTCCAACTCTTGATTTTGGCTCTGGTCACGATCCCAACATTGTGGGATCGAGCCCTGCGTCCAGCTTTGTGCTGAGTGTGGAGCCTGCTTAAGATTCATCCTCTCTCTCTCTCTCTCTCTCTCTCTCTCTCCCCCCCCCTCCTCCTCTGCCCCTCTCCCTACTTGCACACACACTCTCTCTAAACAAAAAATGAAAAAGAAAAGGACTACAGGCATAGGGACCCAGCACAGTGACCTGTAAGCACACCCATCCCATGTGCCCAGCACCCCAGGGCCCCTCCCAGTCAGACTTCCCTCCCAGGGGTGGCCTGACTTCCAACATCACCGGTTCGTTCTGCCTGTTTTTGAACTTTATGTAAGTGGAACCAGACAACGTGGCTTCTCTGTCTGGCCTCCGCCGCTGCTCCCCATCCTGCTAGGTGATGCTACGTGGTGGGTACTTGTCATTCATTCTCGTTGCTGGTAGCATTCCACTGGTTCCGCTCCCCCACTGCTGAACATTCTGGCTGTTTCCAGCCGGCAGCTATCATGAGCGGTGCCGCTGCAGACATTCTGGTCTGGTCTTAGGGGGCAGTGCACACTACCTCCACCGAGCGTATTCCAGGGTGGAAAGGCTGTGCCACTGGATTCTGTGCAGGCTCGGCGTTAGCAGGTAACGCTGGTCTCTCCAGGTGGCTATATCGATTTATTCACTGCCTTATACCTTCTTCCACTTCATACCTGTGCACGGGCCCAGAAGAGTTGACACTGGCCCCACCCAGTCCGGCTGGGATAGTCTAGGCAAGAACCTTTTCTCCTGTCAATAGATATGTGTCTATACAATTTTTATTTTTAGAGCTGTCCCTCTGTCCGGAATCTGACTACTCCTCCCCACTCACGCTGGCGCGGGCCACCTCCTTCTCTCACAGGTTGATGGTGACAGTGGTGTAGCTGGTCTCCTTGCTTCAGCCCTTGTCCTCTACAGAGGGCTCCTTCTTCAGGGAGTCCTGGCTTCCCAGGAGCCGCCCACCTCCCTCTCACTTCCTGGTCTCCTCTCATCTTCTCCGTCTGTCTCCTTGTGGTTCCTGGGACCACCGGGCAAGCTCCCACCTCAGGGCCACCAGATGAGCCTCATTCTCTCTGCCTGGAATGTCTGTCCCACAGATCAATAGCTTGTTCCCTCCTTCAGGCCTCTCCTCCAATGTCCCCTTCTCAGGGACGCCTGTCCTGAGCTTCCTGGATAAAGGACTCCCTCCCCCAAAGCCCTCACCATCTGACTTTTATCCATCCATCCTCACGTCTGTTAGGCTGGGGGGTCTATTTCACGTCCACTCTGGTACCACCTGAGCCCAGGATAGTGCCTGGCATACAGCAGCTTCTCAATACGTTCCTGTTCCATGACTGAATAGTACGTGGCTGCGTGGGCAGTACCACAGCCTGTAATTTACTTAACCAATTTCACGCTGTTGGATATCTGGGTTGCTTCCACCTCCGTGTTACGATGGACACCCGTGGCCATATGCCTTTCGCTGTCTTTGGACTAAACTCCTAGAAGGAGAATTACACGGGCACGTTTGGGGGCTCAGGGCCCCTTCTGCCAAACAGAACCCAACGTTCATAAGGATTTTCAGGATCCTGAGCAGTGCCCCGTGGGGCCTGTCTGCCCACGGCACTGTGAATCTGGTGGACAAAACATAGAAGTATTCTGCTTTTCACTGATTAAGTGGCAAGTTTACATGTTCATGGCCTCGTATTTCTTCCTTTCCGAATGGCTTGCTTCTGTTTTGGGAAACGGGATGGTCAGGTTTCCCTTACTGACCCTATGGGATTTGTGTGTGACGGATGCTAGCTAATGGTTTTGACCATCATCTATGTAGCAAGCAGCTGGCCCGTGCTGGCCCTCTCTCGTGCCTTCTTGGACGATCCCCTGGAAGAAGGGCAGGGCGGCTGGGGCAGGGGCCGCACACAAGGGCAGGAATGACTGGCGCCCTGCATGTGACAACGAACAGGAAGACAAAATCCAGAGCCTGCAGCACACGGCTCGAGGGGAAAATCCTAGATCTGTGAATCCAGACCCCTTTGGGGCTGACACTCTCGAACAAGTGAGAGCGCCCCGGCTTTGGGAGGCCCCGGGAGAGCTTTGCAAACATTTATAGGTATAACTGCTAACAATCTGCCTTAATCTGGGATCAACGTCTGCTCACATCTGACCCAATCCACCAGCCCTTGCCAACGTCAGCAATAACACCCTTCCTGGCCCCAAACTGAAAACTCCCCCTTGAAAAAATGCACCAGGCCACGCTAGGAATCATCCAAGCAGGCTTAACGTATGACCAGGAAGGGGTAGAGGAAGACAATCCTTGTTCAACATAACCCAGAGGCTACTCTCCTTCCAAGGGATGCCTGCACCCCCTCCTTCCCTCCCCAGGAAGGCGCAGGGGAAGGAAGCAGGCACATGGGGCACCTTCTGGAAGAATGATGGGGGTGGGAGGCTTCCTTTGAGCTAATATTTCCCAAAGCCTGATAAAAGTCCATGAGATGACATTATGGGGGATACTGATAAACATGTTTTATGCATTAGGTATTTATTTTAAAGTATTCTGCTCCATTTATGGCAAATTATACTGAGTTTTACTCATGACAGGGATATAAAGCCTTCTTTTAAAGGATATTTGAAAAAAAAAAAGTAAAGAAACTATTAAGCAAATAATACAACTGAGACTAGGATTTGGCAGATGGAGTGAGTGTGTCACGTGACTGATGCTAGGAGATTCTGCTTCTTTGAAGAAAAGCCTGTTTTTAGTTCTGGGTGGGAATATATTGGTCCAGAAGCTTCCTGCCTCCAGAGAGCACCTGCTGGTCTTCGGAAAACAGCTGGTAGAAGGAACTCAAACAGAACCCGGTCTTTCCTGTACCCCGACTTGCTCCTGTCCCTGGCTCAACAGCCTCAGACACCGGGCCGGTGTCGACCCCGAGGGCAAATGCCAAATGGGTTCCTCTGTCCTTAACACCTGGGGTGCTGAGGGGTCTCGGGGAACGAAGCCACGTCCAGCAAGTCTGGCTGCTAAGGGCCTCAGACAAGCGGATGCCAAGTTCTTACCACGCTACTCTGCGCTGCCACGGAGTGAAGACTGCTGGAGCCTTACTTGGCCTGAGTCCTGGCTGGAGCCTTACTTGGCAATGTTTCCACCTTCCTTTATTTAATAGCTCCTCATAAAGCTGGGTCATTAGACAGAGCCTGTTCAGGGCAATGACTCTCTCAAATGCCCACATGGGACCCTGGGGGGACAGCACCTTGGGCGCCTGGCGGCTCCCGCTCCAGTTTGCGGCAACCTCGGAGGCCCCGCTTGCGGGAGGTCCCACTCCACAAATTCCCTCCACCGCCAGTGGAAGAAGCAAAACTTGGGACCTTCTGCCACACAGGTGCTTCCTAAATACCAATCCTGCAGAAGATGAGGGTGCTGGATTCCACTCAGCGCACTCAGGACAAGTGCCCTCGTTGTCCCTTCTAGAGAGAGAGGGGACTTTGCTCTTTGAATCCTTCCAGTGTGTTTGTCTTGGTTCTACAGAGCCGAGTGCTACTTTATTTCCAAACATCAAATTTCTTTCTCAGCCTCATAATCTTAAAGTATTTCATAAATCTGCCGTTTCACACATAACTTGCCTGGAAAGCACCATTTTATGTCAATGCCTTTCTAAAGTGGCAGTCTGAAGCATGGGCTGGCTCTCTCCATCCTGGCTCCAGCTCTGGCCAGCGCTCTGGGGCTCCCCACTTCTGAATGAGTCACCCTCTGGGTCTCGCTTATGTCCACATGATGCCTCCCAACCGCCCTCTGTCTGCTCAAGGCTCTGACGCCAGCGGGGCCCGGCTGCTCACACACAGACTGTCGAGGTATTTTAAGCTCAGGACACTAAATACAGGGACCTGGCCACCTGGCGGGCGTTCAGTGTGCAGCAGGGGGCTGGGGCCACCTTTAGGCTGGAGGAGCCAGGAGAGTCCTGTCACTGTGGGACCCTGGCCACCTCACCAGGTGAGCACTACCCCAGGTACCGAAGACACAAGGTATCCTCTTTGAGAACATTCTCCCATGCTCCCGGGAACCACAAAGCCCAGGCTGGAGCCACACCAGCAACGGAAGGAGGCCCGGACCCTGCCGGGCAGGCCTGGGTGGGCCCTTGGTGGAGACAGCCCTTTCCACTCTGCAGCGTGTGGGCCACTCGGCCTGGGCTGCCGTAGACCCTCTCCTAAGGAGCCTCCGGTCCCCGCGCACAACTCCGAACGTTATTTTAGACACACTTGGCTGAAGGAAGAACGGCAATGCTATTTATCACTTTGAAAGTCTTTATCCACTTAAGATGATAAATGGGGAAAACACTAAGGCCCCTGTAGAAAGTTCAGCCCTGAAAAGAGGAGGTGCTGCAGGGGGGAGGGCTGGGGGGACACTCCACAAGCACGGGGCGGGGGGGAGGGGGCTCGACTTTCCCTGGCCCCAGGGCCTCAGCACCAGCTCCTGTCACACGGGCAGCTGGTAGCCAGGGTGGACGGCCACGGGTGCTCTCCACCTGTCCCCAGCCTGTTGCAGGAGGGCCACTCTGGGTCCCCAGGGAACAGGCGAGGTGACTAGAGAACTCACTCTCCCCCTCTGGGCCTTTCGTCTGCTGGTTCCCGGCAGACGCAGGGCAGGGTCATGAAAGTACTCCTCCAACCCCCGTGACCTAAACATTTTTGTAACATAAACCTATTTATCAATAGCTAATTAATAAGGCCTAAGTCCTATGATGACAGGGTGATTAAAGGGTTTCTGAAATAATCCATTTTTAATTAAAATGCTACCCTCTCTTGGTTTCTGGATAGATTCAAAAGAAAGTCTTAACAGATGTCTTGTTTTTAAATACACATTATATGAAGCCAATAATTAGAAGAATTCATGCTTTTAATTATATTTTAATTATTCTTTGCCTATTGATGCAAAGTTAAATATTCTTTCTTTATGGTACTAATACTGCTAAGCAAAGCCAGCAGACAGCTAGCAGGAATTTTTCCATGCGTGAGTCCCATTTCAGCGGGAGAGCAGCAGAGGCACTCTGGAACTCTCTGCCTTCACCCTGGTGGACGGCAACCTAGTTCTGGCGAACCCCTGGCCTGGAGGCGCTCTCCCGGCTCCTGGTCTGTGAGGGCCATGCTCCCAGGCAAAAACACCAGCTGCGTGACATGAGGGTCTGCATTTCCCCATCTCCTGTCTGGCCACAAGGCAGAAAGTCCCATGGCTTCTCCATCCCCTCCCTGCACACACCGCGAAGCATCTCACCAGGGCAACGCACACAAGCAACCAAATCAGCCACCAACATTCAGAGAGCTTACAAAATGCGATGAGAACCTGGAGGAGGGGGCAGAGGGGGTCACAGTGTCATGGAGTGCTTCCCCGTCTGCCGTGCTGGCCACTGGGGGGACGGCATCCGAGCTGCCCTGCGGGCCAGGCTCTCCCCGACACCAGCGCAAGCCCGCCCCCACCGCCCCGCGCTGCTGGCTCCCCTCCCACCAGCATTGTTGCAGCCCCGCCTCACGGGTCCCTCAAGCCCACCTGGCTGGCCTGCTGGCCTTTAACCAAGTCCCCTTATGGCCCACCTGCCCACCCAAGAAGTGGTGGCTGGAGGGGGTTCTCAGGGGCCTCTTTCACCATCAAAAGGACCCCTGACACATAGCTCAGACTATGTGAGCTCAGAAACTATGTGACCTATTCCTAGGTCAGCCGCCTCCTCTCTCTCTCTCTCTCCTTCCCCCTGACCAGACCACACCACACACACACACACACACACACACACACCCTTCATGGCTTTTACTTTTGCATATGGCTGTGCCATGGCGACTGTCCTTTTTCCCTACCAGTCTCGAAGGGACCCCCTAGACATAGGCCCAAGGCACCCTTTACCTGAGGCTGGGCATACAGTAGGTCCAGTAAACATCTGAGCAAAGGGTAACAGACGGCAGAGACAGCTGGCCTGAACATACCCAGTGGTCAAAACAACACGCACACATGAGCATGTGCACATGCACACACACACGCGCACACACACACACACACACACACACAGGCATTAAACCCCAGCTTCTCAGGAGGTGCCCTGGGTGGAGACCTGGCTGTGGGCTCACCTGTCTCCCCGTAGTCAGTGGGACCATGTGACGGGCTCTCACCAAAGGGAGTATGAGTGGAAGTGATGTGCGTTGTCAGGCAAGGCAAAGCTTTTAAGAGTGGATGTCAGCTCTCCATGCTTCCTCTCCCCCTCTCAACGGGGGCAGAGGCAGGCAGTGGGAGCAGCCCCTATGCTGGTGAAGGACAGCCGTGGGGCCTGCTTCAGGCTGCAGCATGAGCCGGGACTAAACGGTCCCTGTGCTGGCCCAGTGAGACTTGGGTTTCTGCTGTTAGTGCAGCAAAGGCCATCCTAGGCTGACCAACACGCGTTGTGGGCTTGCGTCATTTCACAGGGGGCACAAATGCCAGCATCCGTGCTTACTCATCACTCTCAAACGCACTGTAGGCAGACTAAAGAGCATAAACATTAAAAAAAAAAAAAAAAAAACCACGTGGATACACAGATCTGCCATACAATCCATACCAGTGCTGAAATATCTCATAACGCACAGAAAAGTTTCTAAAGAAAATCACAAAATCGTACAGATAGAAGGCATGTGCAAATGCCTGAATTGTTGAGAGGGAACAGAAGAGGCCTCTGTGGTCATGGAAGACACACCAACCATACAGGAAAGGATGAACTTGACCGTTTATATTTAAACGCTGCATCAAAGTGGGAAAAATATTCTTGACAAATAAAACAGTAATGTGAAGAGCCTTGGTATGGAGTGCTCTCACAGGCCAGTAAGGCAACCACGAATGTCCCAAGAGCAAATTGTGCCCAGGACAGACAAGCCACGAGGTCAGATGCCGGAGACATACCTGCAACAGAAGTCTCAGCTCTCCAGTGATCAAACAAGCGCAAATAAAGGAGAGCATTACCTTTCCCTTGTCGGGTTGGTAAAGGTGAAAAACAATAAAAGCAACACAGTTAACTTTGGGGGCCGAGGGCACTCATGGGGGTGTGTGTGTCTGTGTGTGTGTCTATGTGTGTGTGTGTGCATGCGGGTATGTGTGTGTGCATGTGGGTGTGCACCCAGCTCAGTGGGAGAGAGCATGGCTTCTACAGAGAGGCTGCCTGGCTTCTCCAAGACCCATCTGCCCGCTGTTGGGTCGTGGGCCAGTCTCCTAAAGCCCTCCTCCCGACAGGCTCTGTGCCGGTAAAGCGCAGAGGGTGGCACTGCCCACCTCAGGGGATTAAGTGAGAACATGTCTAGCACACAGTATGTGCTCCCCGGACACTACCGTCACTGACAGCTATGAGCGAGAACCAGTTCTGGAGGACAGATGGGCTCTGGGCATCAAAATGTCCCCCAGCAATTCCATTTGCCGGAATTGACCCCAAAGACACGACCCGCTGAGGTGGAGAAGAGATGGAGAGACAAGGTCGGTCGCTGCCATGCTGTTCGTGCTGGGAAGCCACTGCTGGCGCAGGACTTGTGGGAGCGGACATGGCGGGGCCCAAAGGTGCAGCATGCCCCGTTTCAGAGATGGGGGACACAGCCACTTTGCATGGGAGGAGGAACAGACTCTGCCCTGGCGCGATCCCAGCAGATCAAATGCTGTCTGTCTGTGCCCCTGAAGAGGCCCAGAAGCATGTCTGCTAGAGCAGCAGTGGTTAGCAAGCCCCTGCGTCACACGTTTTTCTCGTATCTTGTTTATGTTCTGTGCTGACTGATCTTCCTATTGGAGCAGGTGATATCTTTTTATCAGACAAAGCCATTTCACTTCGAAAATATTTTTTCGGAAGAAATGGATGCTCCTTGTTAAAGACCAGCTGCCCTGTACCCAGCCTTGCCCCGCTGGGCAGCCCGGGGCTCTGGCGACATGCTGGGGTCCCGTGGACACAACCCACATAGCCGCGATCCAGGATAACTCCGTGGAGCTGCCACAAGGGGTCGCCAGCGCACACCGCCTACCACCACCGCACAGAGCACCTAGAGAAACCTCCAGCCTGGCATGAGTGAGGGCCTGCAACTCAGAAAGTCTGCAGGCAAGACTCTCTGGTATGGGGCGCAGAGAATCCGAGCCACAAGAACGCCTTGCCAAGCAGCCCTGCTTCAAAAGTGCACTCAATGTCCTTTCTTCTCTGGAGTCAGAGAGCCTGTGGCGAAACCCATCAGCATAGAGGTCTCCCTCCTGCAGTGGGACCTGGGGATGTCAGAGACTTGCTGGAAGACGGCGCTGCCTGCTTGCACTGGCTGTCCACAGCACAAACACCCCCCGCCCCTCAGGGAAACACGGAGGGCTTGGGGCCCTACCGGAGCGGAGGGAGCAAGAGACAGACAGGATGGGGCCAAATGTGCAGCTCGGGAAGTAGGAATTAAGATGCGAATCTGCCTCAGGTGCTCTCCATCTCCCCCAGGAGCAGAAGGAAGCTTCTCTGCCCAGGGGACTGTGCTGCTCTGTAGACGCAAGCCTGCCACTGTAAACAGATTCCGCAGGCACAGGGCCAATCACCTAGGACACATGCAATACGACGTTCACCAAGTGCCCCTGGAAAGAACTTGGGTTCGGCAAACAGCTGGGATCTGAGTGGACTACCATTTGCAGCTTCTGAATCCCCCGGTGGGAATGCTCTGCTGCCTGGCAAAAGGGACGCCGGGGCTCCCAGCATGGGCAGCCTGGAGACAGCGGCCCTGACGTTGCCCGAGTCGCAGGCACACATCCCGCAGAGGCGCTCCGCCCCCACCTCCCGCCGTCCTGGTCCACGGTCCCGCCCCAGCCAGCCCCAGCAGCAGGGTGCTGTGGGGGCAAACCCTCTAAGGGAGTTGTTCTACCCAACTAGTTCCAGAACAGCCAGGGTTCCCCAGGGCCCCGGGAGCTACACAAACACTTCTAGCCCGCGTGAACTGGCTGCCTTTCCTGGCCTTCCTCGCCTCGGGCACAGAACAAACTCAGTGATGCCTCAAAGCGCCAGCCTGCCTGGAAACTTCAATAACTAGGGAAGGAGAGTTCTTTATGAAATTTTTGTAGTCTGGCTGCTAGTTCTCACCTCTTTCAGTGTGAGCAGGTGTTTTATCCTTAGACTACAGAGCCAGAGCTCTCCCCTTCCGACCACGGGGCCATTCCCACCGAACAAACACAGGGCACACCAAGGCCCCTGAGACTGTCTTAGAATAATGATGCCCATGTTCTACCTCCAGGGGACTTAACTAATTTAACAGGCAATTTTAATAATCAGTATATATTAATTCTACATTCCCTTTTTACCTATTTCCGTGACTATGAACTGTTAGGAATTAGGCAATATATTACAATAGGCTTCTAGGGACTTTTTATTAACTAATGCCCCATATTTAAAAACCTTCCTGTCAAATGAGAAACATTAAGAAATGCAGTCCCTTTTATAATTGCTTCTAATAGACTCAATATTCAGGTCCTGGCCTTAATAGACAGCCGGAGCGGCCCTTGCCTAAATTGCATTTAACTTTTCATTTTCTTTCTGTCACTGGCCAACAGAATAATTCTGAAAGCACACAAATGGTCATTTTACCGTGTCAGCCTGTAGCTCTCGAGAGGCCTATAAATTTGCAGAGCACGAGGACCGCTCACGATAAGGGACAGACAGCAGCCTCCCTACCCACACTGTCACTGCAGTAGCCCTGCTTTGTGGGTTGGCTCTTTGCTTTCTCTTTCTTTGGTAAACTTACTCACTGAAACAGAACACCTACGGAAGAAAGCAAACATCTTTGGTGTCCCAGACCGATGACATTTCACAAATGGAGCCCTTCGATCAAGATCCAGAATATTTCCAGCCTGGCAGGTGCCATCCCTGCTCCTCCATCACACTGAAGTTTTGCCTGTTGGGGAGCTTCGTGTAAGTGGGGTGATGTGGCTTCTCGCACTAGACACGGGCCATGTGGGAGCTGTCCGGCTGTGGTCTTATGCACGGCAACAACCTGGTCGTCCCCATCATGCGATGGTACTCGTGGAACAAATGGACCACAATTTATTGATCTCTGCAGGCGGGCTTTGGGTGCCCCCAGCGTCGGAGCACGCCCCTTCCACCCACAGAACGTTCTCGCACACGTCTCAGGCTGTGTCTGCTGTGTACCAAGTGGCAGGGCTGGTGGCCAGGTACGGAGCGCTCAGCTTTGGTGGATGCTTCTAGGTCTCTCCTAGATGGTTCCGGTATCTCTGCAGTTTATGTTCACTATTTTTCCCTAACAGGGAAGAAGGTTTCAAGCTCGTGCCTTTATAAACCAGAGGCGTGATCCTGAGTGTGAGGCATCAGCGTCCCCAGGAGCGGCCGGGACTCTCCTGCCTTCCTTGGCCACCTCTCCCATGGGGAGACCTTCCCCGCAGGACAATGGCACACATGGCCTTCCCTCCACCCCAGGGCAGGAGCACACATTTCTAAGAAACACAGAGCTGCAGACGGCTTCCGATGCCCCCTCGGAGGTATCGGTCCTTCCACAAGTAGACACCTCAGTAGAAAGGGAAACTTGATCAGGAATGAGGAAGAGGGAGTCAGAAATACACATCAGTTCAATACGGAAGAAAGCTGCCAGCTGAGGTCACCCAGAAGTAGCTGGGAAAGGTCACGCCTCAGGACCAGGGGCAGGAAGGAGCCAGTGGAGGAAGAGGGCGTCCAGCAGGTGGCAAGTGAGGCCCCGTGCTCCTCAGGCCTGTAAAGGACTGAGATGGGGCAAGCCGGGGCTATGACACTGGACGGTCACAGACATCTGAGGACAGCGGAGAGAAGGAGCCCAGATAGACATGAGCTCCCACGGGGAAGGAGCCCCAGGCCGCGAGCCTGCTGCACCAGGAGGGACAGGGATGCTCAAGGATGGGGCAGGATAAGGAGGTGTTGGGGCAGCCACGTACAGGCGGCTGAGGTGACGGCTCCCTGGTCTACTCCGCACTTTCAGGCAGAGGAGAGAAAAAGCTCAGTCCCCCAGGACCATCCCAATAAAGCCACCAAGCTGAGGGGGATCCTTTGTTTCCATTTCCACATTCAAAGGGCCCTCGGCTAGGCTAAGCCAGCGTCTGATCCCAACTCAAAGCCATAGGGGACCACTGGTGAGCCCGACACAGAGGAGCCTCAGCTGTGACAGCCCAGGGGGCTGGGAAAATTGAGGCCCCACAAGCCAGTGTTAGAAGTTTATGAATAATAAATGCAATTAATGTGATGGAAAACAGAATCTGGAAGCTAAGCTGAGGCCCCAGGGCGGGTGACTCACCAGGTCACCCTCCCTTGTCACATCCCTGCCCAAGCCTCTCAGAATAGACAGGTGGTCTGGAGGCAGCAGTACCGATCCCTCATCTGGCCATAGCCCAGAACAAAGGACAATTGGGGCCCAGGTCTGGCTGGAGGACAAAGGCCTCCCAGAATGCACCCCCTTCCCTAGCCCTGGGCACCGTGCGCCAGGTGGTAGGTTCCTGGCCCCGGAGCCTGCTTCTCTGGCCTCAGTTCCCTCTCCTGTCAAATGATAACCATACTTTGGCTGGATGTTGTCACATAAGCACTGACCTCAGAATCTCCAAAGGTGCAAGCAGAGGGCTGCCTTGGGCCCCTCACATGACATGCCTGTGGTGTCCCCAGCTTGGGCTCTGACCCCAGCTCCACACTGAGGGGCTCGTGCTAGTCTGAGGCCAGTTTGCATGGCGGTGCCCCCTCCAGGCTCTTGGCAGTTCCTCTGCCCGCCTGGTGTGGGAGGAGGGGAGCAGGTGTGGGGGAAGGGCCTGGCCTCCAGCAAGTGGTGAGGAAGAAGACTGGCGGGTGGAGCAGGGGGAGGAGAGGAAGAACCTGAGGTTACACTGGCCTGGAGCTCCCCCTGGCTCCCCAGTCCCATCCTGGTTTCAGGGTTCTGCTCTGGCCTCGGGGAAGTGCGGGGGTGGGGAGGCGCAGGACAGAATGAGGGTCACTAAAGAGGGCGGTGTGGGGGAGGGAAGGGCTCTCAGTGCCTCACTTAAGGCTGGCATGAGCCTTCTTCTGTGTTTCCCGCTGGCCCAGGACAGGGTGCCCCTGCCGGACAGGCTGTGTGCAGCCATGAGCTCCAGGCGGCCTAGGGCTGAGGAGTCACCTACTCCCAGCACGGGCCACAGCCTAGTGCCCCCTGGGAGGCCTCGGCAGCTGCCGACGCCTCGGCAGCTGCCGCAGGCCCTCCCCACTCTCCCCATGAAGGCGCCAGGGCCATCCATGAAGACGGGTGAGGTATTACCAGGAAGGCTCTCTCACTTACTACAAATTGTGCCTTTATGGGAAAATCAATGACATCGCCTCCTTGGTCTTCCACACTTGTTGCTGGTCTAAAGTAATTACTCGGCAGGGCGACAGGCCGGAACTGGGCCAGCGTTCCCAGGAGTGCCCGCTGGCCCCCAGCCCTGCAACCTGGGGGGCCCAGGCAGGGAAGCTGTCTGGAGAGATCCATCCATCACACCTGGCTGTCCGTGCTCGGTCCTCGGGTCTGCTGGCAACACCATCACACACATACTGCATGCCAGCCACGAGGTGCTGTGATCACGGGGTGAGCAGGGCACACCCAGGCCCTCTGTCCACAGAGAGACGGGTATTCCCTGAGCGAAGGTGCACAAAGCACAGCTACGTGGGGAGGGGACCTCCAAGAAGACTCCCTGGAGGAGGAGGTCAGCGGAGAGGACAGAGCAAATGGGAAATCCAGAGGCAGAGAGAAGCAGCGCATGTGAGAGGAAAAACAATAAGGCCCAAGGCGGCAGCTGGAGCTCAGGGGTGCCAGAGAAGGCAAAGTGAGCGGGGGACCCAAGGATGTGGCCAGGGAGGCCAGGGGAAAAAACCCCCTCCGGCCTCTGACCCTTAGAACGGCCGTGGCACCCCCTCCCGGCAAGGCCACTCTGAACATTAACTTCTCACTACAGTCTACTTCTTGCTTTCAAGATTCCTTTACACGATAGCTTGTTTAACCACCAACATCAATTGGCCAGCAATTCTATGAACAAATGCTTCTCTGCTTGTCTCCAGGTTCAGCCACTTTTATTTGTCCCCGAGTATTTGGCAGGAACCAGTTACATCAATAAAGAAACGTCAATTTTTAATAGCCACATAAGATGCAAAAGCTTCAGATGGATTTTTCGTCAGCAAACAGGGCGCCAGGAGGAGCAGTTATTAACGGCCATTGGAGACACACGGGCAGGCCCGGGAGACAGGGCTCCAGATTTAGCCTGGATTAAGGAGCCACTGCAGGCACCGGACCTCTCAGCGTCATAAATAATGCTGAAATTTTACACTGTGGTTGAACTCCTCGTTGTCACATCGTTTAGTCGCGGTGTGTGTGACGCTCTACAGCAAAATGACAAATCTCTTTCTCAACTGCTAAGTGGATAGAGCCCATTGGAATAAATCCAACCAAACTGCCTGCTACAGGTGAGCAGGTGGCGACACGAGGGAGAGAATGCACAGGGGGTGGTGGCATCAGAAACGGCTTGGGCAGTGATTTCCGGAGGCACCCGGACCGTGCGGACAGGGGCCTGTCTTCTCAGTGCCCCTCACCACTTCCTGCCATGTCGCCTCATGGTTGGAAGAGGTGGGGCTGCAAGCCCTCGATAAGACAGGAGTCGGATACCCAGGCTCTCCCCCAAAACAACCAGGTCACAGTTGAGCTACTGAAAGGACAGAGAAAAGTAATGTAGGCAGAATAATGTAGGGAGGTGTCTCACCGTGAAATATGAGGATGGGGAAGTGCATTAACAAAACGGGTGATCCTCCCGGAGAGCCAAAAATAACCCTCCAAGTCCTACAGGCTGGACCGATGCCCAGATGGAAGCCCCACGGACATCACCAACAAGACTTCAGGAAGCATCAGAGAACTAGGCAGGGTCTCAGAGGGCAGCCCCTGGGCACTGGGTCTCTGGCACACACACTCAGCTGGGCACAGGGTAAATAGACCCATCTGCTCCCTGGGTCTGGAGAGGCATCCCAGAGGCAGGGACGCTCCACCCTAATGCCCCCTGCCGCCCCACCCCCAACCCCGCCAGGCCCACACTGTGCCTATTCGGCAGGAGAAACAGTGCCCATCTTAGAACCCACCCTGACTCAGAGCCCCAACCGGCACAGCTGGGTGCTTCCTCTCCTGGCCAGACTGGCCTGACTTTGTGGCCATCAGACAATGGAAGCTGCAGGGCACCAAGAGGCAGGTCAAAGGGTTCCATAGGCCCCGTAGCCAATAACATGAAAGGTCAAGGTCGCACCAACAGCCCAGCCCTGGCAGGCCAGCTGCCCTGGAGGAAAACGTTCTCCCCGCGCTGGCTGCTGTCCTCCGAGCAGAGCAGCGGAACCTCACGATGGCAGCTCTCTGGGACTGGGGGGTGGTGGTCCCTCCCTGTTCTTTAACAGGAACACAGGAAACAAGCAGAATGCTTTCCAGCAAAAAGGGATCTGTTCTCCAGGACAAGCTGGTACCAAAGTGTCCGCTCTTGGAGGGGACCTGGAGTAGGGGTTTGAGGTCATGGAGGAGGAAAAAGCATTGGTATTGCCGGGGCCCCAGTAACCTGGCACGTGTCACAGGCACCCACAGCCCCCAGAGTATGCGGGCTGTGCCTGGGTCCTGCACTTCCTGGGCCCGCACCTCCCCTGTGCTGGGCTCTTAAACTGCTGGGGGCCATGACCTCTGCCTGGATCGGGAGCCTCCAAATCCTCTCCCAGGGGAGCCAAACCTCAGGCAAAGCTGGGCCAGCACAAAGGCCTTCTGCCCCTGTGCACAAGGGCGGTGGGAGGGGGATCAGGCTGGCCCCAGTGTAGACCAGCTGGATGCCTACTGAGCCTCCCTGAGCAGCTGGGTCCACTGGGGGGGTCCAAGCCATTACTGGTTTTAGCCTCTGGGAGCTCTCTGCCAAGACAACGCTCAAGGTAAACGGGACCTGGTGCAAACATGACCACTACAGCGGGTTCCTCCTGTCCCGGAGTGCTCAGTGTCCCCATGACGGGTGGCCAGTGCCCCCGACTGTCAGCCTACCCTGTGACTAAATCGGCTCACTTCCTCTCAGGTGCTGCCACCTCGGGCTTTGGTTAGTGCCTTCTATAAACTCTCCAGAGCAAATTCCCAACTTTACAAGATGAGATTCCAAGAAATGTCCTTAATGATTTTATGCTGGCTTTTCCTCAAGCAAAGCAACGGTCCATTTGTAACAAGTCTAAATGACATCTGCTAGGACCTGTCGTGAGATGGGTGACCTGGCTGGAAAGGAACTCGCCCCACATGCCCCTCCGTCTTCCCTCCATTGCCTCAATTTCCCCAGGCACAGGTGGCCTGGGCTCTTCCTGCAGTGTTCCCCGCCTCACTCAGTAGCAGCTCCGTCCTTCCACGTGCTCAAGTCAAAACCCCCGGAGTCACCCTTGATGTGACAGCAAATGCTGCTGGCTCCACCCGGTCTAGAGCGGGTTTCCTAACAACCGCTTGGCCACCAGGCCTGGCATAAAATACGCCCGGAACTTGCCCGCTTCTCCCCTCCAACACTCTGACCCAGGGCTGGTGCCCTGTCACCTGTCACCCCTTAGGGGCCTCCTCACNCTCTGTGGTGGCCACCAGACCAAGTCCCTCTTCTGCTCAACCTCCAGCCCCAATCCCTCTTCTCCGCCACTCAGGCCTCTCCTGATACCCCAGGGCTCAGCCCCCAGCACCTCCAGGTCTTGTTCAGCCTCTGTGCAAGGCCTTCAACGCCACTCTATTCAAAGCCCCAAATCACTCCCAGGACTCCCTCTGTTATCTTTCCGGGTTTTATTTTTCCCTAGTGTTTGCTACCACCAAAAATGCCATACGTTTTACTTATTTACTTTACGTCCCCTCTAGAGCTTCACAGACAGGTTTTCTCCCTGCTCCTAGAACAGCATCTGGCACCTGTAGTTACCCAATACATTTTTATAACCCAACAAACTGGCACAGGCAGGCTGGGAATGAGCCAACACTCACTGGCCCACATGCGGCCTGCCTGCCAGGGACAGACACTGGTGGGGGGAAGAGGGGGGCATGTGTCAGCCTGCTCGGCAAGAGCTGCAAGAAGGGCAAAAGAGTTTCTGCTGTGCCCTGGGCATGCCATCTGAATGATCAGATCGGAGCTCCCTGAGCCGGACAACCCTGGTAATTCCTAGCCAGGTTCGGCCGCACTGGCGAAATCTGGGAATGATTCTGGAAAGTCCTGGTCTTGTCAGGACAACGAGTCCGGTTTATGCAGGCTCCATCAAGCCCAGAGGCATCAGCTCTGGCTTTTCCAGGCCTCCAGAGATGGCATCGTAAGTCTGCTTTCAAAAATGCCCTGGCATGTTGCGTCTTCCTGGTAAGGCTGGCCAGCCTGGGGACCACCTGTGAGCGACTGCTACACGCGCCACATTGCAACACCAGCACACACCCCTTATCTGCCAGTTCAGGGGCACGGATCCGATTCCCCGATAACCACTGGGCCATCGGGCTCGCCAGGGCCGGTGACCACATCCACAGGAAGGGGGGCTGCC
Source organism: Crocuta crocuta (assembly GCF_008692635.1). Lineage (NCBI taxonomy): Eukaryota > Metazoa > Chordata > Mammalia > Carnivora > Hyaenidae > Crocuta > Crocuta crocuta. Next base: position 3,838,240 of record NW_027528608.1, read on the forward strand.
TGGAAGGGTGCGCGGCTGGGGGTGAGGTGGGGGGTGGGGCACAACCTTGTTCTGACACGCATGACTCTGGCCCCAGTCAGGTGGCCGCTCCTTGGACCCTGAGTCCTCCGAGGGGTGAGTGAGGAGCCACCCTTCCCTACCACCAGAGGAAGGACAGGGACATTTACTGAGCACCTGCTCTGTCCCCAGACCCTGGGACACCGTCCATCCCGCCAGTGACCTCTGCCCACCCCTCCACCCGCTCTGTTCCAGCCCCGTTATCCGTGCAGGGTCACAGACAAGAGGCTGCAGCAACCTCTGAAGGGTCTCAGGCAACCGTTCCAGGGCTTTCTGGCTGGAGCAGGGTGGCAGGTGGCGGGGTGAGCTGAGCCTCTCACCCCTTCTTAGGCAGCGTCTCTCCACTTCCTTGGCTAAAGCTGGCCAGATTCTGCCCCGATTCTGGCATTAGGTCATATGTCACCACAATTCAGAACATCAACATCTTGTCATTTTTAATTTTTACAGGTGTTTTAAAAACCAGCACCCCCCACCCCCACAATGACAAACGGGCCTCTCTGGTGGCCTGCACCACACAGTGGGAACTGCTAGGCTTCAAATCCCAGCTCCTCCGCCTGCCAAAGGTATGACCTTGCCAAGTGGCTCAGCCTCTTTGTCTTTACTTTCACTTTCCTGGCCCCCGGAAGGGACTAAACAGTAGTCTCTACCCTCGGAAGGTTGCCATGAGGATGAAATGGGTCACACCCTCACCTGAGCACAGAAGAGCAAGGGGCCCAGGCCGGGCTGCTGTGTGCTCAGACCTCAGGAAATGCTGCTGCCACTGCCACTGCCACTGCCCCCAGAACTACACTCCACGGCATCAGGGCCATCTCTTTGCATTGTGTCCCCAGGGCTCAGGACAAGGTCTGGCAAAATCCTTGCAGAGAGAGGAGTGGTCTGACTGAGGGGACGTGCCCCGGCCTCGTGGAGTGTGCGTTTTACGTGCCAGTCCAAGATCTCCTCCTCAACCTCCCCTACCCCTCCTGGAAACCACCACCTCCCTGTCCCCACAAGTCACCACTGTGTCATTTCCAAGACCCCAGAACTACTGCCCCTGGCTCCTCCCGGCCCCTCCACCGGGACCCCAGATTTGTATCCTGTCCCTGGGAGAGAGGTTGAGTGTTGTCAAAAGACCCATCTACCTCCCGCCCTGGGCCTGGAGGGGCCTCCAAGGGCCAGGCACGTACACACACCCAAACCCACACGCCTGTGACCCCAGGCAGGCAGAGTGAGGGCAGGCTTAACGTGTGCACACAGGGTGCACACACACACATATACATGCATGTGACCTCAGGCAGGCAGAGTGAGGTGGTGTGCTTAGTGCGTGTGCACACCACACACATACTCATGTGGGGCTGGGGCTGAAATACAGCCAGGCCCTGAATGAAAGTGCAGCGCCAGGGCCCTGGGGACCTCTCTCCCGTCAAAATTCAAGGGCCTCATAAAAGCGCAGCCCGAGGACAGAGTCTCTGCCAGTTTAGGCAGGAAATACAATGACTGGGAGGCAGAAGGCAGGACAAAACCCAGACAATGGGTGTCAGGGGGAGCATAACTGGGTCCGCGCAGCATGGCCTGACACCACCGGGCGGCCAAGCAAGAAGT
>NW_027528608.1:3839914-3866522 GCF_008692635.1 Crocuta crocuta
CTCATGGCCATTCCTCCTCTCCCCTCTCCCCACTGTCCGTGAGTCCTCAGCTCGGGCTCCAAACTCACCCTCCACCCGCCCTCTCCTCCCACAGCAGCCTCCCTGCTGCCCTCCTGCTGCCACAGCCTCAGCTGGTCAGGTCCCTCCCCAGTCACAGAGCCCTCTGCGGGGCATCTCACTGAGACCTCTCCCCACCAGCTCCTCTCTTACCGGCCAGGCCCCACCCACTGTGCCTTCTCACCACGTGCCAAATGCCGACTGCCTCCACAACCCCCTCAGTCTCAGCTTGAGGATCATGCTGGGCCGTGACAGCTCCCTGCTCTTTCCTGGACTCGAACTTATCACCATGTGTAACTCTTCTGCTTGTCTGTCTGCCCCTCTGGAATGTCAGCTGGGAATCTGCCCCCCACCCCGGGCCAGCCCAAGCCCTTGGGAATGCAGGCACTGCCGGGTTACCTGATGAACCAGCAGATGGGAAACCACGCCCGATTTCTCCAGGGAGCAAAGGCAGTTATGGGCTGAGTTGTGTCCCCCCAGAATTCATCTGTGGAAGTCCTACCCCCACCCCGTCAGAATGTGACTGCATTGGGAGATGGGGCCTTTAAAGAAGGGATTAAGTTAAACTGAGATCTTTAATGGGGCCCTAATCCAGCCTGACTGGTATTCTTATAAGAGGAGGAAATTAACACAGAGACATCAGGATGTGTGCCTACGGAGGAAAGGCCACATGAGGACACGGAGAGAAGGCAGCCTTCTGCTGGCCAGGGAGAGAGGCCTCAGAAAAAATCAAATCTGCCTTGATCTTAAACCTCTAGCCTCCAGGACTACAAGAATATAAATTTCTGTTGTTTAAGCTCCTCCATCTACGGTGGTTCGTAATGGCAGCCCTAGCAAACAAGGTACCTTCAGGCCAAAGGGATGAGAATGGGCCCCAGAGGCAGGCAGTAGTCACAAATCAGGCCTGAAATCTGAACTGGAGTCTTACCAGGGTCAAAGACAAGATGAAGGAGGAGGAGGAGGAGGGGGAGGAAGAGGAGGAGGAAGAGGAAGAGGAGGAGGAGGAAGAGGGGAGAGAGAGGACATGAGGAGCCCCTCCCGCAGGCCAGCTCCAGCCACAGATGCGTGGCCTGCAAGGAGGGGCTGGGATCTCTGTGGCAGAAAAGCGAAGTGGACCCACCACCAGCCCACCCCCGGCTGGGGTTCTGGCTCCCCACCCCCACAAGGAAGGACTGTCAGTCCGGACCATACAGACTGCAGCCTCTTAGAGATTCATTTCTTGCCTCTTCAAAGCATTATAGATTGATTGCCAAGTCTTGCCGTAAATCAAAAGAAAGTCACTACTCATTACCTACTTAGAATTCCCTGAGTTCTTCCTGGGAAACCATTTCTCAGCTGTTTGATCTCTGAGCCACCAGCACTATCTCTAGGCATGCCACCCATCACGGCAGCCACCAGACACTTTCTTCTTCCAGGCTCCTTTCTCAGCACCTAGATGAATTTCCACCTTTCTCCAGTTTCAAGAAGAGCTGCCAAGATAAATGATTCAATGACTCCAGCTCACGCTGAAAATTTATGGACTGTGTACAGCCTGTTTGGAATCACCCCACACTGGAGGGAAAGGCACCAACCACGCTCATGCTGGGCGGGTCATGGGGGTGGCCAGGCCCCATACTCACCAGGACACTGTCTTGTGTCCTTTTACTTGAGGGATAGTGACACTTGTCCAGCTTCAGCTAGCAGCAGCTGCCCTTTCCTCAGTCAAGACCCTCCTACCCCTGAGCAGAATGTCCACAGGGGCTCCAGGAACTCACCAGCTGGCTGGGGCTAGTAGGAGCAGAGAGGTACCTCCCTGGAAACTGGGCCTTCAGGAGGGACCTCCTTCCCAGTCCTGCAGCTGGGACCACCTTCCCAAGGAACCCCTGCACCCAAAGCCTCCTTCACCACTCGAGAGGGCAAGGCCCGGCCCACGTCAGCTGCCCCCACTGGGGAGTCCGTCTCTACAGCCACCAGCCCGGCTCCAGCGCGAGCAGTCAAACCCCACTTCTCGTGCCGGGATGAATAGTAAGACAAAGTAACACAGCAGAAACAAAGTCCCGCCAGGCCCTGACCCCTAACAGCCATTGGGCGTGTGCTGTGTGGGGGGCGCTGGATGGGCAGGGCCCTCCACCAACGAGCCCCAGTCACCCCAGGCTGGAGAGCCGGGCACAGCGTACATGGCCTTTGCCAGGACACCTGGAAGACCGCCTGAGCAGCCCACGGTGCTGTTCCTGAAGGTCGTGAAGTGGGGCCAGCCCCAGCCCGGGCCCCGACAGAGGTCAACGACCGCCACTCACAAACAGGGGTTCCAAAGTGCTGTCACATGGGCAACCCATTCAGCTGGCGAGGGTGTGTGGCACACTCACAGAGGGCGGCCCCAGGGGAAGGCCTGGCACAGGAGCGGGGGTGGGTGTGTGTGTGCTGCCACCGGAGCACAGTCTTTTCTAACAAGCCTGTAGAATAAACATGAATGCAGCGGGCTGGGCCTGTGAGGAGTGGTGCTAGAGCTGGGCGGGGCCAGCCTTCACTGCCGGGGTCTTGCCCAAGGGCAGTGGCTGTCATCTCATTCTGCTCAGAGAAGCAGGGCACAGGAGACCTCAGAGCACGGCAGCGCCAGAGGCCCAGGAGGAACCTGCCCTATTCCACAGAGACAATATGCAAGCCCAGACCCCTGGCCCAAGGCCATTGGTGGGCTGGCTCGCAGATGTCCACATCTCTCCTGGACCCCCAAGCCCCACGTGTGGGGCTCCGCGTCGGCGAGGGCCGCAGGAGAGCAGCAGCAAGTGGGGCAGAGCTGCCCCAGCCTGTCTGACCCGCCACCCCGACCCTGCACCTTTCCTCGCCCCGCTCTGGGGCAGCTGCAAGTGGAAGCAGCCGGGGCCAGGACCGCAGCGTGGCCTTGGACGACCGCTGGGGGAAGCTGGAAGGCTCGCACTGACCGCACACACCACCTGGCCTACACACCGGAGACTGAGGGCAGCCGCGGCGCAGGCCAGGGCTGGGGGCCCTGGGCGACTCATGTGGGACACGAGCCCGGCTTCACAGAGGACCCAGCACCCAGGGCCTGTTGTTGGGGCCGCTAAGTGGAAAACCCCTCTCTGTGGTTTCATCAAAAACTACCTCCAGGTTTCAAGAGCAGACGTGCCTGCTGGCAGATACGGAAACGGGCTTTCTGAGTTCCTGGATTCAACCCTTCATGACATCTACAGGATTGTGAGTTAGGAGGGGAAAACTCCCAGCCCAGAATAATTGCTCCCACAGGGAGCACCTTTCTGCACCAGAATGTAATAGGCCTGGATGAGAATTTTCTCAGGCCCGGCGCCAAACCTCACCGTACAATCACAACTGTCTGCCGACTCTGGGCACCACACTCCTACTGGACAGTTCTGCGCCGGTTGCCCCTGGGGCTTGGGAGCTGTGCTCTCTGATGGTCAGAACTGAGCAGGGCCGCACCCCCTTCCCGATGGACACTGGCCCACAGGCCGCATCCCCAACCCTCCTCCCTGCCACAAGGCTCCCTCCGGGGGTGCAGGGAAAAGGGAAAGTCTCTTCTGGGGTGGGGGTGAGGCCTGGGGGCACCCTGGCAGGTAACCTGTAAAAGAGTGAAGCCAACCAGAAATTTACACACAAAACATGAAAAACAGTCTTTTTCTTTTTCCCCTACAGCTCTCCCATTTTTCTTAAAATACATGACCCTTTGACTCTTATTTTTCCTCCTTTTGATAGAGACATTGGTATGAGAAATGTTTCTTGACTCTGAAGGCAGCTGCGGCCTGAGAGCCATGAAAAGGGGTGATGGAAAGGGGCCACCTGGTGCAGGGGGGAGTGGGGGGTGACAGGATGGGGTGCAGTCTGTGGTGTGTGCCTGTAGCCACTCTGCTCCCCCTGCGTGGCTCCTCCTTAGGAATACCAGCCCAACGTTACCATCTATTTCAATTTCTAGGAAAAGCCAAAAAAGTCTCCTGATTTTTAATTATTGATGCTAAACAACCAGAACGAGCCCCAAAACCCACTGGGTAAGCCCAGGGGAAGCAGCCTATCTCCTAGAGTCCAGCCCAGAAGCTACAAACTCTGGCCTTTGTCTTGCTAGAAAATTCCTCCTTGGGAGTGAGAAGTGGGGACACCCAGGGTCCCCCCACCAAGACCCTAACCTGACAGAGGCTTCTGGAAGCCCACAGGAGCTACAGGCAAGTCTCACATGGGGAAGGCAGGCCAGTTAATGGGGTGTGGCCAAAGCTAACTCAGGCAATGACCCGCTGCAGGGAAGAGGTCTCCTGCGGCCACCAGAAGGCTCATCACAGCCCCGTCCCCAGTACAGCTCACACCCCCTGCTCAGCTCCTCTGGGTGGGCTCACTTTGCACAAGAGCCCACAAGCAACCCACACTTCCCTCCCCCTTTCTTCTGGGCCTCAGTGATTTCAACAGCACCCTGCATCTGGGGTCAGTCAGACGGCTCTTGGTCAGCTGCTCAGAAGGAGCCAGAGCAAGTCTCCCTGTGGGAAATGGGAGGAATGGAGCCTTGTAGCCTGTTGTTACAGAATCCATGAGACGGCACATCTGCAGAGCAGGATGGCGAACAGGTCTAGTGGGAAGGGGTTCTCCAGACCGAACCGTGGTGGCCAAGTCATAAAACAAGCATAACTGGTGAGCAGCAGAGCCAGTGTATGGGGGTTACCATAACTGAAAGGGAAAAGAAGCGGGAGAACTTTCTACTGGCGCAGAAGTGGGAATTATGAGAGAAAAGATAAGGGCCAGAGGAGGCATCCCGGGGACCCCCATGTATGCAGAACAGGAATTTAAAAGGAAGAGGCTGAAGTAAGGAAAGGTTTCAATGTTCAGATTAAAGAACCAGATCTTGGGGCGCCTGGGTGGCTCAGTCAATTAAGTATTGCACTCTTGACTTCTGCTCAGGTCACAATCCCAGGGTCATGGGATCAAGCCCCATGTCGGGCTCTGCGCTGAGTGTGGAACCTGCTTGGGTTATTCTTTCTCTCCTCACTGCCACTCTCTGCCCCTCCCCCCCACTCACACTTTCCCTCTCTCTTAAAATAAATGACCATTAAAAAAAAAAACAAAAAAAAAAAACAAACAGAAGAGCCAGATCCTAGTCCATCACGGGAGTTCATGGAGACAACTCCAGGCCTGTCTGCATGGCTTCTGGACTCCAACAGGTCACCACATTAGCTTCTGTAACTGAGAAGGAAGCCAGAGAGACTGGGGAGTGAAATCTGTCAGAATGACATGACAAATAATAGTATCCCAGATCTTGGATAACATGACGCAAGAGGATAAATGCCCTTGGGGAGTGACCAGGGAGATAACAGGAATCACAGAGGCGTGATACTCCCACCTGCGTGTGCAAACAGCCACCACTGCTGGCCTGTCCTCCACAGTCAGACCAGCCCCACTGGTGGCCACAGAGCTGCTGCTGACATCACAGGACCTATCGCCTGGACTACAGTCAACAGGCTGTGTCCTCCACCCCATCTGGTCTGTGTGTGACATATGACAGCTTCTTTGCTCTACCCTTCACTGGCCTAAGTCAGGATACGCCGGATCTAAGTCTCGCCACTTGAACCGTATGGCCCTCTGTACCCTCCAAGCCCCGTGCTGACCACTGTCCGCAGAACTGAACACTAACACAAAGAGTTCACATCTCTTCCCAAGGGGACGGGACGCCATCACCGGGGCCTCCAGGCCAGCTGGCAAGGCCGGTGGGGTTCTGACTCCCGAAGAACGGCCGGAGCCCAGACCAGCACCAAGAAACAGCACCAATCCTTGTGAAATACCGTCACCCTCAAGAATAAAGAAAGACTCCTAATAAGCATCAAGGGAAGAAAATTAAATGTTCCCTAGAAAGGAGAAAGAAAAGGGCAAATGCCCAAGATCTCTGGTAACAATGGAGGGAATGGTTTCATGGAACAAAGATTCAATACCCAGTGAAACCATCATTCACAGAGGAGGCAGCAGAAAAACTCTCTGCTGTGCAAGGTCAAAGTGGAAGCATTCAAGGAATGGAAAACCATGGTATAAAACAGGGGTCCACGCTGGAGTTGGTAAGACAGTGCTAATTCTGAAGTGTTACGAAAATGATTATAAAATAACACGAATGTTGAAAATAGCTGCTGGAAAGAGAAGTTAGATAGTGAGAAACTAGAAGGTGGAGGTGGTGGGGGAGGATAAAGAGTAAAACCATGCTGAATTTCTCATTTTCTAAAGTGAGGAATCGATATTTTTCACAGAGGTAGAGACTACAGAGAAACACAGGTCCTTTCTTCTTAATTTAAAAGTAACTCTACACCAAAAGTGGAATGCGTAGAACAAACTTCACCAAGTTTCCAGAATGACAAAAAAATGTAAAAGCCAGAAAGGAGGTACAGAGCCAGAAAGCACCAAATGAGGCCACGCACAAGAGAGCAACCCTTCTGGCCATCAAGGCACATGCAAGCGGTTCTCCAAACACCCAGGGGCCCTCCACTTGGAAGTCAAAACCTGCCGCTGAGAAAATTAAAAGCAAGAGTAAGCATAAGATACACCAGGAAAATGCAAACACACACAGGCACACACACATTTAATATGAAAACCAGTAGCAGAGAAAGTCAAATTCAAAAAGAATTAATCCAGTCAACAGGGGTTCTTCGAAGCTGTAGAAAGGTAAAATGCACAATAAAAAACATAACCACCAGCAACCTGTATGCTTCTAACAATTTGGTATGGAAATGAACAAAAAGAGTCTGTTAAGAGTCACAAAGAGGAATTCATAAAACCACCTCTCTTCATTCTAGAAAAAACGTACAAAATTAAGGGAAGAGGCAGAAGACTGGAAGAAGATGAGAAACCATACATCAAAGCACGGACTCTAAAAATAAAAAAAATCAATGTCTTCCAATAAATGTTTAATGTTTCATTTTATCCCACAAAATACTGACAAAAATACTTCTAAATAGGCCACAAAGAAAAACCTGAAAACTAAGAAAAATAAAATTTACATAGACTATATTTTCTAACTCCAGTGGAAACGAATAACCAAAAGTTAACCAGGAAAATTAACCACATCTATCTGGAAATGAGAAGATAGTTAGTTCATTTCTTAGGTCATTTCTTTGGTCAAAAATCAAATCGACCAAAACTCCTTAGGATACGGTAAAGGCAGCATTCAAAAATATATGAGCCAAAATTCATTTATTACTCAACAAGAAAAAGATGGGGAACAAAAAAAGTTTCAACCAAACAAGTTAAAAGACGGACATTCCAAACAAGGTCAAGAAGGGGGAAGAAAGGACTGAGAAATGAAACTGGGAATCCGGAGTCAGACCGGCAGTGGGGCTGATAATTACATCTGGAAGCCGACTGTATGGAAACACCAACAAAGCGGCTACACAAAGTTTCCCCACGCAGAACGAGCAGACACACAGTCAGGAACGGGAAAGGAAACGTAACAGATACAGAGGAGATGTTTTTCACATTAAAGAGAATAAAATAACTTGGTTCTAATAAGTTCAAAATTCTTGATGAAAAACATTCCAAGAACCAATTTAAAATTACATGTCAACTATACTTAATTTAAAAATAAATAAATAAAAGGAGGAGGCGCCTGGGTGGCTCAGTCAGTTAAGCATCTGACTTCAGCTAAGGTTATGATCTCGCAGTTCGTGGGTTCAAGCCCTGCATGGGGCTCTCCTGTCAGTACAGAGCTCACTTCACATTCTCTGTCCTCTCCCACCCTCCACCCCTTCTCCATTCATTCTCCCTTTCTCTCTCTTTCTTAAAATAAATTTGAGATAAACAAATAAACAAAAAAGAAAAGACAGGAAAGAGAATGATAAAAGAAAAAAGAAAAAACCCTTCCAGGAAAATGTACCGTCCTGACTTTAAGAGGACTAAAGGACACAATAAAGTCAGACTGAAGCAACCCCTTAGGAAAACCTAAAAAGTTATCCAAGAAATCCTTCCCTCAAGAAACAATGTTCCGATGGTACTGAAGGATTTCTTTAAAAGTCCAAGGAACATACATGCCTCTCTACTTTCTTTTCTTTTTAAAATTTAATTCCAATATAGAGAGCATACAGTATTCGACGAGTTTCAGGCGTACAATACGGTGATTCAGTAGCTGTATACGTGACTAAGTCCTTGTCACAAGTGTACTCCTTCGTCCCCATCATCTATTTCATCCCCTCTGGTAACCATCCGTTTCTTCTCTACAGTGAAGAGTCTCCTGGTTTCCTCTCTCTTTTCTCCCTTTGTTTTGTTTCTTAAATTCCACAGGAGTGAAATCACGTGGTATTTGTCTTTCCCTGACTGACTTATTTCACTTAGCATAACACTCTCCAGCTCCATCCATGTCGTTGCAAAGCCCCCCTGCTTTCTAAAGGGTTCTAGAAAACAGAAAAATGTGGAGAACTTCCCAAATCATCATCTCAAAAACCGTGATATCAAAATATGGCAAAGAGAGTTAAAAAAAAATGTATAGCTCAATCCTCTACTTTGAGCCTTTATAAAATCTAGTAAAAGAGTAACAGCAAAACAGTCCTGACGATGGGGACTGGTACCAGGCCTGGTCTACATGCTACCCACATACCGATTCACTGGATCCTCCGGACCATCCTATGCGATGCTCTTACTACCGGTCTCCCAGGTGAAGAAACAGAGGTACGATGAGTGGCAGAACCGGTATTCAGACGTGGCCCCGTGCTCTAACCACCACTCCGTACGGCCTCCCCAGCTCAGTCATGCAGCTTGTTACGGCAGAAATCCGCCCTGACAAGGCGGTGTGTGCTACGGAGGCCACACTAGCTCCCCACCAGGAAGTCGCCACAGAAGGTACACCTAGTGCCCGACCCTGGGGCCTCAGGTCCCGCTCTGGTACAAGGAGCCGCGGCTTCTCAGAGACATGCCTGACTCTAGGGCTGGAGCCTGGAGCATCCTGTCACGCCAGAAGGGAAGACAGAGCTCAGAAAGCAAAATGACCGGCGGTGGGTGATGTCAGAGGGACACAGAGCCAAATGAAAGAGTCTCCGATGCCCAAAGCTAGAATGATCAGAGCAAGAAAACAAACAATATTGGATTCTAATACAAAGTAGAAAATAAGCCTCTATCAGTCCGTATAGATAGAAAACAGTCCGTAAATAAGTGATTGAATATGTACATGGAGAAGAGACAAACCCCTACCCAGGAGGATTACAGACAGCCTATGTAGACACCCACTCCCCGCACCCCCCTCCCCGGCAGGAGGAGAGAGCATAATGTCTCACCCAGTGAGTGCGGGCTGTGCCGGTGACTTCCTGCCAAGAGTGTGGTCCAGGAAGGGAAAAGAGCAGCTCTATGGTGGAGAAACTTGACAATCGCTGCCTCAGCTGGGTGAGTGAGGTCAACACCAATGACAAGTGAGGGTGATGGCATGTACCCCTGATACGACGCCATGCAAGAGGCACTTGACCTCTGTGGTCTTCCTCCCAATGATCCATGACCCCAGTGTAACCCCGAGAAAAACATCAGAAAAACCAAAACTGAGGGATCTTGTACAAAGTATCTGACCAGTATGTCTCAGAACTGTCAAGGTCATTCAAGGTAAGGAAGCCTGGGAAGCCATCACAGCCAAGAGGAGCCTAAGGAGACAGGACAACCAAAGGCAGTGGGTGTCCGTGGTGGGATCATGGAACAGAAAAGCAATATCAGGTAAAAGGTAAGGAAAATGGAATAAAGTGTGGACTTCAGACAGTAATAATGTTGACAGCGTTGTCCACGAGCTGTGACAAATGTGCCGGCATGTTAACGACAGGGGGAAATGGGTATGGGGTATGCCTGAACTGGCTTATACTCCTGTAACTTTTCTGTGATCCAAAACCATCATAAAATTAAGTTTATCAATTCCTCAAAACACATACACACAAAAAGGCCAAGGGAGACACCATAAAGGCATCTGACAAAATTCAACATCCTTTCCTGATAAAATCTTCTCATAAGCCAGGAAGAAAACGCTACTTCCTTAAACTGATGGTATGTATTTATCAGAAGTCAACAGTCAGAATCAGGTTCAATGGTGAAATGGAACAGGAAAATCCACAGATGCTTGTGGGCACCACTGTTTCTCACCGGGATTCTCAGGGGGGCAATTCCCCAGCATCTTAAGAGTAACTGCCTATTTCTCTTGGCTTTGTCCCCCAAAGCTCTAACGAGGGCTGCATCAACCAGGTTGCACGTCTGCAGGAAGCCCTTCCCTCTGGTTCTTTGTCCACATTTTCTGGCTGGATACCCAGCCTGTTTGCGTCCTACATGTGCCCATTTTCCAGTTACTCTTATGGGCAAAATGAACTATCCTTGCTTTAAGCCTCAGAGCCCTACAGTCCCTCTACCACCAAGGTCCCAGCTATGCTTCCAGACGGCTATGCCGAACCTCGAAGAGAGAGCTACTCCCCTCCCTCGTGTCAGGTCACGTGGACAGAGGCTGGTGGGTACGCAGGACCTGCCCTGCCCAGTACGGGGTGGCCCAGGCCAAGATACAAAGGCTGTTCTGAACACTGAGGAACGTGTCCTCCCAAGGTGGCCCTGGGTCTTAGAAAGGGCTTGCTCAGCTCACTGAGGTTCAGCCAGCGGGGTGCAATGTTGGTGGGCTGCCTTCCTGAGGGGTGTGCCAAACCAATGGGGTTTCCTGACCCCTCTCGTGGTTGGCCGTGTGTGGCCTGCCCTCCAACAGCCGAGGAAGTGCCGGCAGGAAACGTGCATCAGCCTCACAGCACAAGACAGAGAGCAGGTTCCGCCAACCCAGGCCTGGGGTCTCGTTGGGCCCTTTTTGAGCAAGCCATGCCGGGGCTTCATCCCTCAAGGTGGACAGCGGATACAGGAGGGACAGGACACTGCCCGCGACAGTGACCAGGCCCACAGAGAAGGCCTGTCACATCCATTCTCACCCAGCGGGGCTCAGGGTCAGAGGCTGCCTGGACCCTCACCCACCCCAAAGGCCCCAAGCCAAACTCTAGCACCTTCTGGAGGAAAGTAAACTGAGGGTGGCCTCACTGAACCCGGGCTTGCCTAGAGGGAGGCCACATTAGACTGGACCACTCCCAGGGGACTGAAAGCTATACATTTCCAGAACCTCCAAAGAGGAGGAAAATACAGAATTCCGGGTAACACCCGTCACCAGAGAAACCTGGATCCTCTGCTTGACCCATGAGGGGCACGGCCAGAGGCAGCGGGGCCATGCCTGCCCACCACGGAGAGCCCCAGCAAGAGCCAGAGCCGGAGCGGGGCACGCGGGTCCAGGCCCCTGAGAGACAGCCCTTCAGGGATCATGGCTCAAGGGGAGCGGGGGACAAAGAGGGCGGACAAAGAGGGGGCTAATCTGAGAAATGCAGGCCCTGCAGATGTAACAGAGAAGCCCGTCCGATCATCGGGGAGCCTGTGGGTCCTGTGGGGGGTGGGGCTGGGAGTGAGGGATGAGCTCAGAGGTCACCCGTGCCTGCTGAGGCCCAGGGCTCGGGCCGGGGGGGCAGGCAGGAGAAAGCAGCTTGTCTGCACCAGCTGCCCGTGCTTTCTACAGCCGTCAACACTGCGACTTAGTGGGTCGTGGTTGTGGGGTTTCCCTAAACTTTCCTGTCTTCCAATTATCCTCACTGGAGGTAAGCATTCTAATCCTCAAAAAAAAAGAAAGAAAACTGGCCTTATTCAACAACAGCATAGCAAGGTTCCTGCAACCTGCCCCTAGGTGGGTAAATGGAAAGGTCAACCACCTGACCCAGCCCCCACAGCTTATGTGGAGTGTGTGTGTGTGTGTGTGTGTAGGTGTGAGTATGCATGGTATGTGAGTGTGGTATGTGGTGGCTGAGTCTCTGAGTATGATGTGTGTGTATGTGGCGTATCTGTGGGTGCAGGTGTGAGTGTATACAGTGTGTGAGTGGTATGGTGTAAGTGGTGTGGTGTGTATACGAGTGTGTCTGAGTGTGTCGTGTGTGTGCGGTGTATGTACAGTACACGTGGGGTATAAATGTGGTATATATGGGGAGTGTACAATGTGGGAGTGTGTGTGCATGGTACTTTGTGTGTGATACGTGTGTCTGTGGCGTGTGAGTGACAGGTGTGTAGGGAGCAGCTGTGTGGCCTATGTGGGTGGTATGTGGTGGGTGTGTATATGTCTGTGAGGTGTGTGTGTGTGGTGGCTGTGTGTGTGCACACACGGGCACGCAGGGTCAGGGGAGGGGACCCTTCAGCGTGGCCCCCCGCCCCCGCCCCCAGTCTGGACTCAGAGGGGACACTGAGCACGCGGCACCGTGACTCACCCCGTCCCACCGGACAGAGGGCAGGAAAGGGAAGAGGACCTCAGCGCGGCCGGCACAGCCGAGCGGGCTCCTCGGTAACAGAGGACAGCTTCCAGTGAGGGCTGCGCCCGGGACACGGCGGCAGAGGAAACCCGGGCCTTGCCCAGGGCCTCCAGGCAGGGTGGGGGCGTCTGGTGGGCAGGACCCCGGGCCCCGGGGAGGAGGATGGCCCCCCCTTCACGCCTCACAGATCTTCTGCCTTTTAAATCCTGCCCATGGCCCCCCACGGACACGGTCACAGCCTGGAGAGAAAGCGTAATTTCAATTAGGGTCCTGGGCTGTCGGAAACATGGTTATCAACCTCCTCGTAGCGAATGCGAGCCGGGGGCCGCTTACACAGCCAAGTGAGTGTGCTCGAAATCGGCGTGTGCAGGCTGGCCACACCAAGACCAGGAGGAACCGGGAGGCGGTGACAGGGGCTGCGTGACCCAGCGGCCTGCAGTCAGAGGCCGTTAGCGCTGATGACCCGCACGGGAGCGTCTTATTGGCTTAGCGCTTTACTACACCTCCGCTGCAGAGAATGCTTTTCATTCCCTCAAGGGCACAGCATGGGGGTGGGGGTGGGGTTCCTGATAAATGCCCTCAGCTCACTTCTTTTTAACATGCCCTTAAGATTTTATAACAAACCTTTGATTATAAAACAAACAAAACGATGAGGACCAGGTTTCCTGGCCAGCGTCTCTTAGGCCTGAGTCTGAGCACCACCACCTTGATGGTCCGCCCTCTTGTAAGAAAATGAGCCTGGTCCCGGGCCCCCCATCCCCTACTCCCACCCTGACTCCCATCCTGACACACAGGAGTCCCCGCTCCTCTTGCTCTGTGTCCTCTGTGGAGCTGCTGCCGGCCAGGCTCCCGGCACGTCCAGCAGGTTCTAGGGGTGCTCTTGTGAGCCTGTGGTCGGCAGCCTGCACGGGAGTCTGGGCTCCCTGGGCCTTCCCGGGCGTCGTCGGTCCGGCTTGTGTTACAAGAGCCACACCCCGTGGGGAAACAATAGCTGCTTCAGAGGGGGTTTTATACTCCCCACCCAGTTAAGAAAAGAATTCTAAAAGCTCACGGTGGCATAGAGGACAGCAAAAAATAGCTCAGGACACACACTCTCTCCCATCCGTCCATCCAACTCACCCACACATGCTTCCTGACACCAGCTGTGGGGCAGACGCTGGGGATAAAGGAGAGGGGACTTCAAAAAGCCTCCAGCCTCCCAAGGACACAGACCACAAAACCGTGTCAGAGTCACCCAGGCAATGAGAGAGAAACGTGCCCGCGGGGAGGACGCTTGCGGCGGAGAGAAGTCAGGCCACCACCTCACCACGGCAGGCGTCCCCAGGGGCTCGGCTGGCACTGGTAGGAGGTAGTGCCCTCGTCAAAGCTGGCCTGGGGCACCCAAAGGGTTAACAATGTCCCAGGACAACCATCTCCCCATCATCTTTGGGGATGACACCCTCTGCCCCCAAAGGCCACCCTGCCCACCTGTCCTTCAGGAATAGACTCTGCCTCTTGTTCTCATCTTCTCTGCATCAGCTTTTCCCCAGCACAGTCCCCAGACTCCCAACCCTGCGCCCCAGGAATGTCCCTGCTCTCAGCTCTCAGGGCAGACACTGCTTTCCTTATGCACAGCCAGCCACACAACAGGCATACAGTAGGCGCACAACAGCGCACACATCTGGTGTGTCCAGTTGAGCTGAATTAATGGCACTTGGCACCCTCAGGACAGCTGCTCTGGTGTGAGCTTCAGGCTCACTTCTCTGATCCACAGAGGCTGCGGCCACAGGGCCCGGGCACTGGAGGGTGGGGGGCAACGAGCAGTTTGAAGACAAAGGTATGGTGTCCCCAGAGCTCAACTTAACAAAGACCCCTTCAAACAACAGCCAAACAGTGTGTAGACTCTGGATCCTGATGCAAACAGACCAGTGTGGACTGGGTATTAGTAAGATTAAGGAATTACTGTGAATTTGGTTAGATGTGGTAATGACGTGGTGGTTATAAAAAGGAAAAAACCTTCATCAGCTGAGACACCTATTGCCCTATGTACAGGTGAAATGCCATTGTGTCTGGGGTTGGTTTTAATTTTTTTTTAATGTTTACTAATATTTGAGACAGAGAGAGAGAGAGAAAGCAAGCAGAGGAGGGGCAGAGAGGGAAGGAAACACAGAATCTGAAGCAGGCTCCAGGCTCTGAGCTGTCAGCACAGAGCCTGTTGCAGGGCTTGAACTCATGAGCCGGGAGATGATGACCAAAGTGGAACACTTAGCTGACTGAGCCTCCCAAGCGCCCCATAGGGGTTGGTTTTAAATACTACAGCAAAACAAGATGAAACACAAACTCTGCTGGGGACTTTGAGACCCATTGCACTATCTTCTCTTTTTGCAGAGGGTGGTGGCTATCTAAAATTTCTCATCAAAAGAGAAAAAAGACCTGCCCTGCCCTGGGTGGAGGAAGTATTCCGAGGGCCGCTGGCCAGAGCTCACACACAGGGCAGTCTGAGCTGCAGCGGGCTCAGGCTCCGGACACTGCAGGGGAGGGCAGCTCAGGTCCCTCCCAGGAGCCAGCTTCGGAGCTGGACCTCCGGCAGCTCAGGACATAGGGCTGCCAGCGCGCAGGAGACGGCAGGGCTCTGCTCTGGGACAAGCTAGTCCTGCTCTCATTTCTGGGTTATTTTTATTTGAGGCATCAGCTGCGGGCCAATGCAGCAGGAAGCAGATGTGTGGGGCGGTGCCAATCTGGGGGACCGCCGCCCGGCCCACCTCCCAGGTACCCCGCACAACCCCTCCTGGCGCAGATCCTGGTGGGGGCCGAGGGCCCCAGGACTCAGAGAGCAGATACTGCACCACAGCAGACCACGCGAAGGCGAAGGCTAGGACAGCTCTGTGTGCCTGTCCCTGTCGTCCTGAGGGTGACGGAGTGGGGTCCTTGATGAAGCCCTTGTTCCGTGCCCCCTCCTGGGAGTCCACAGCAACGAGGGCCCTCAAGGCCAACTCACCTGCTCACTACTCGGGGTAAGAGGGGAGAAACACAGAAGCCCTCTGTTCTGGACTCCTTTCAGGGTTAGACTTTGAAAAAGACGCCGCTCCCCGAGCCACATGAGGTGAAGGTAAATGCCCATGGAGTGCCGAGTTCTGATTCTGTCTGCACTTCACCCTCACCCCTCATTGACACAGTGGACAGGACAGAAAGGCTGGGAGAGGGACGTGGAGGCAGAGCGGGCCCTGAGAGCAGTCACGTGAACTCTGCAAAGTGGAGAAGGGGGGGCAGCACCAACCCCCGACAAGGGGCACCCCACCACAGGGCGGGCAGGATAAAGGTAAAAGTCCTTTACGTATGTGCAACACTTCTGACACCAAATGCACGTGACACCATGCAACTTTCCAATTCTCTGTGGTCGCCAACTGGATGTCCTACAATTTAATTCTGACACGAACGGCCAGAGTTAGCACAGACCTCCCAGGCTACGGGCCCAGTCCCACAAGCCTGCCCCCACTTCAGACACCGATCGCAAATCCGGGCCTCGAGTACTTCTGGCTGACTGGCTATAGACCGGGCATTTCCGTGACCCCCTCCTTGGGCTTGATAATTTGCTAGAATGGCTCACAGAACTCAGGAAAGTGTTTTACTTACTATTACCACTTTATTAGAAAGGATACAACTCAAGAAGAGCCAAACAGAAGAGTTTGGGGGCACAGGGCAAAGTTGGGGGGGGCAAGGAGCATCCATGCCTCCTCCAGGCCCGCCACCCTTACAGCACCCTCACATGTCTACCAACTCCCATTTAAGGTTTTCTGTGGACGTTCCCTTCTGTGGGCACGACTGAGCAAACCACTGGTCAGAACTCGACCCCCAACTGCTCTCCCCTCTCCCTGGAGTTTGAGGGGGGGCTCCAAGTTCCAACCCCCCAATCTCAGCGGTGGTTCTTCTAGCAACCAGCGCCCACCTTCCACAAGTCACCGCATTAGCATAAACTCGGGTGCCCTTGAAATGAGCTTATTATGAATCATTCAAGGAATTCCAAGGGTTCTAGAAGCTCTGTGACAGGAGCTGGGGGCAGAGACCAAATAAGAAACACAGGGGGTGTCCTCTCCCCAGCAGAGCTTCGAGATGGTACTGTCAGTGGCGAGACCCTAGACTGGGGGCCTCCTGCCCTAGGACCCGGGTGGGAGGAGAGCCACAGGGACAGTTTGGGTCTGACCCAGGGGCTTCCTCGCGCCAGAGGCAGCCACCTGCTGACCCCTGGGTCTGGGAGAGGGGCTGAGGAGCTGGCCAGGCCACACCCTGCAACCCTGCATGCCGGGTAGCCCCGGGAAGCACCCCGGTGGGGGGCCGTGGCTCGAGGTAGCCTAACTGGAGGCCCAGGCCAACAGAGTTCTCCAGAACGCTTTATGAGCCACTTAACCATCCCTGACCCAGTCATCCACGCACCGCAGACATAATGGCAATGTTTACACATAAAATGGCAAGCTGCTGTACTAGTGGCTTTCAGGCTCACAATAGCAGCTATTTGGTAAAGTTTCCTGGGAATTGCAGAAACAAAGTCCAAGAGTGGAATGATGGGGCACTAAACCATCCTGAAAAGTAATCAAAGGCCATTACCATCCAACACTCTGCCGAGAGCCAGGAAGGTGGCCGCAGTCAGAAGACAAATCCCCTGCCCACGATGAGGCAGCCCGGCTCACGATCCCCACTCGATTTGTGCGTGGGGCGGCGGCGCCTCATCTGTCACTTGCTCGGGGAACATAAATTACTGTTTTTTCCATTTTAATCTTTACCCAGAGAAACACAGCAGCTTACCTTTCCATCTCGTATTCTTTCATTCCCACTTTTACAGCCTTCATTACCTGGAGGATGGATATTAAGCAAAGACATTCATATTAAGGAGGTAAATAACACTGCCTTATAAATAATGTATAGCACTTTTCCAAAAGAATCTCTTCTTTAAAAAAAAAAAATAAAGAATGATAGGTGCACACAGGGGTGCAGAAATGGGACAAATTAGAACTTTTTTAAAGCTCCAAAAGCCGCACAGTTTATTGAAACTACTCTGGAGCACGTCCTCTGGGAAGCCAGTGGGCACCCGACACCCGGCACTACGGCTCAGGCAGCGGCAGACCGAGGGCCGCAAGGATTTAATCAAGATGCCTGGTGAATACGTCATGCTCAGGAAGCAAGAATGACCGTCCTCAAAGGGTTCCTTTGTGGAGCTGTCATAGAGCACCCAGGGAACGAATGCGTAGGAGAGGCCGTGGCCTACAAGCACACAAAGCCACGACCACCACCAGGCAGGCCCCAGGCCACCCGTCACCCTGACCATCCTACGAGAACTGTGCTTCCTTACTTGCTCTGGCTCCTCAGGTAAAGTGGGAAAGAACCATGCGAGGCTGTTTTTGGAAAACAGAGGACAGTAACCCATGTGCTTAAATCACAGGTGAGGAGGAGAGATTCTTTAAAAGCAGCTGGAACTGGCGGGAAGGAGAGCCCTGCCCTCCTGGAAACAGGGAACCCGTGGCTGCGAAACGCCCTGAGGGCAGGTGCCCTAAGGCAGGAACTGGGGCCGAGCCTCTGCTGGCCCTGCCCCCGCTAGGGGAGAGGGAAGAGCCGTGGCCGGTCTCTGCCAGAAGGGACTGGCTTGTCCCCTAGAGCTCCGAGACCACCCATCCCAGAAGGCCCTCCTGCCCCGCCCAGGGCAACGCCCACCCCAGCCGCAGCACCCTGCCAGCCTGTGCCCTCCTTACCTCCCGGTGGGCCTCGCTGGAGACTTTGTTGGTGTAACGCAAAACCTCCAGTTCCATGTCCGTCTTAAAGACCCGGCTTTGGAGAGAAGAACAGAGCGGCAAGTCAGTGACTCCCAGCAGGGGCTGGCTGGACAACCCCCTCCGCCACCCCTCCACCCCACGCACCCCTGCCAGGAGACCTCGGGGGCCGGCATACCTTGCGCAGCCTGGGAAGGAACACAGTGCCGCTGGTGCCCGGCCACCAAGGCCCAGGACTGGTCTAATGCCAGCCTTGGGCATGCAGGCTATTTCCAGTTACGAGATCTGGAAGCCACTGTGGGTGGTGGAAGGAGGCCATATTCTATAGCCAGACATGCCCTACCTAGCTCACTGTGACTCAGTTTCCCTATCCATAAAGGGGGTATA
Source organism: Crocuta crocuta (assembly GCF_008692635.1). Classification (NCBI taxonomy): domain Eukaryota; kingdom Metazoa; phylum Chordata; class Mammalia; order Carnivora; family Hyaenidae; genus Crocuta; species Crocuta crocuta. Next base: position 3,858,390 of record NW_027528608.1, read on the forward strand.
ATCTACCTCACACAACTGTGAGACCTGAATCAAGTGTGCTGACTCCAGGGCTCTGCCAAGTTGGCTGAAGAGGTCTCCGGTTTCCTCCCCACCAAACCCCACCCCCCTGNTGCCCCACCCCCACCTTGAGCCTGGGGTGGGAGTGGGGACTGTGGGAGGTGCAGCCACTTCCAGCTGTGAATGCAGGTAAGAATTGTGGAAACAGCCAGGTCTGCAGAGAGGAGGAGACCAGGAATAGAAGAGAAGCTGGGGAGGTGGGGGTGGGGGAAGCAGGGAGNCTGGGGTCCTCGTAATAAATTCACATTAGTTCGCCCAAATTTGGTTGGGTCTTTTTGCAATTGCTCTCACTGCCAAGTAAGACTCAGCCAGAGAAGCTACAGAAATACCAGCGTTCTGCCTCCACGTTAAATAAGCAACTCCAGGCCACGGGCAGTGCGGCCACGACCAGTCAGTAAGAGCCCGGAGTCCTTGGTGACCCCCTCACAGCCCGCTTCATCAAAGCTCCCCTCCGTCTCGTGAAGGGAACACACTGGAGCAGCCTCCAGATGGGCAAAGCCAGTGTCTGCCCATGACCCTGCCCCTCTGTTCACAGTGCATCTGCCTCTCATCCCGGCGCCGTCTGTGCCCTGAAGCCCGACCCAGGCCAAGGATGGCAGCGAAGGTGCCCCCACCTCCACCAGGGGCAGCAACCGTCCGGGGACTGCACGGAAGCAGCCGCAGCCAGCCACTGACTCATGCCGTCTGCGTGGCGTCATTCGGCTGGGACGGCCAGCCATCTGTCATGGAGACGTGATGAAGGCGTCTGCAGCTCTGTGACAGCCTCCTAAGACCGTAAAACACCTGGGGGATGTGGAAAAGATGACCCCTGAGCCCAGTGAGACTTTTCCCAAAGGAATGTCCTTTCTTTCTTGAGAAGGCAGTCCCTGAGGCCTGACATTTGACTCTTGGTCATCATAAGGGGTCTCTGATTCTCCCGCAGAACGCCGGGAGCAGGTCCACGCAGGGATCAGAAAGCGGCTTCCTGTGTCCTGGCGGGGAGGGTCCAAAGCCTGATCAGGACTCAGGTGAGTGGCTCAGGCTCCTCAGGTCCAAACCCACTCGCAGGATAACCCAGCGGCCCCTGATGCTTTGCTCCCCACTGCCGCCGGCTCGGCTCCAGCCCGAGTGATTGGTAAGCAAGGAGTGGGCCTCTGTTCTGGAATGTGGGGCTGGCCAGAGTGACAGCGCAGGTGGGAACCGGGCCCAGGCTGTGCCCACCTCCAGCCCTCTGCCCCTCTGCTCGGCTTCAACCTCTGNCAAGGGCTTCCAGAAAGTCCGCGGCTGGGCGGACGGCACAGCGAAAGCCCCCAGGCACCAGCCCCATAGGCCTCAGCACAGCCCCAGTTCTACTGTGAGTTGTGTGGGGGCGGGCAGGGCAGGAGGGCTCCTCTTAACTTCATCTCCCTAAGATCTCTCCCTTCCCCTCCTCCGGCCCCCTCCCATGCCCAGCAGATAAATGAAGTCCTCACTATCCCCTCCTCTCCAAACTCTCAAGCCCTCCCTCCCCCCTCACGCCCTCCTTCCCACCCACTTACAAGGGGTGGATCAGGCTCAGCACCCCAACCCACACCTGGGCTCGGAGCCCACTTGGCCCCTATTACTGGGAGCTCTACGACCACCCACTCTCCTCCTCCTCCAGCCAAGCTCTATACTCCACGACTCTGGCACATTTTCGGAAGAAAGCCATAACTATCCTTGCTTTGGGAGGGGAGCAAGAGGAGCTTTCATGTTTCATCTCAGGGCTCTCCCCCATCTCCTTCCCTCCTCCCTCCCCTCTCCTCTCCTCCCTTCAGCTCACCCCTTCCCCCTGCCAGCCCCCCTCTCACCAATGTGTGGCACAGCGACCCCCACCTCCTCTGGCACTGCTGGGCTGCTACCCCTCCTCCTCCATCCCCCTCTCCACTTGGCCCCTGCACCAGCCCCCCAACCCCTGACACAGGCCTGTCAGCCACGCCTCCACCTGCAGGTCTCCTAGGCACCTCCAGCTGGGCGGGACCCAAACACCCCCATCTCGCCCAAGCTGCAGCACCCCCCTTACAACAGAGACCTGTGTGTCGTCCCAGATACCTTCCTGTCCCCTGTCCATTGCTCCCACATCCAAGTGACGACAAGGGCTGCAATCCCACCTCTACACCCTCTCAGACCCTCTGTTTCTCTCCATCCAGACCCCACTGCCTCTAGCCTGGTCAACCTCTCCAGCCTCTTCCTGCCTCCAGGCCCGTGTGCTCACGGACAGCGGCTGCGGATCCTTAGTAAACACAAATGTGATGGTACTTTTCCTTGCTTAAAAGCTTTGGAGGCCGTTGGCTTCTCCTCCAAGGAGACCTGGCCCTGAACCACACTCCCTTCTCACAGAGACACAAGCACTTCTGGCCACGGAGGCCACGTCCTGCTTTTCTTCCCAATTTGAGTTTGTGGAAGATGACACACGAGGCTTCTAGCTGCTTTACTCAGGACTAACTTGTAAGGCATGATTTAAAAAAAAAATTTTAAAGGCGGGGTGGGGGGGGATCCTGAGTGGCTCAGTTGGTTGAGCGTCTGACTTCGGCTCAGGTCATGATCTCACGGTTGGGCTCGTGAGTTCAAGCCCCACATCAGGCTCTGTGCTGACACCTCGGACCCTGGAGCCTGCTTTGGGTATCTCCCTCTCTCTCTGCACCTCCCCTGTTCACACACTCTCTCTCTCTCTTTCTCAAAAATAAACATTTAAAAAAAGAGAGAGAAAGAATGAAAGAAAAAAATCAAACAGAACCAGGACAAACTATGCCACAAAGGCAGTTCTCCAACAAAACTGGCCTGGCCCAACTGAACCCAAGCTCTAAAGGCCCCAAGAACAGACGCCTGCGGCGTGCCGGCTCACCTGATTACCCACAGGGCTCTGGGCCTAAGTCTTGCCCAGATGCTGGGCGTTCAGCCCTCTTATCGCCAGGACACAAGCACCAGAAACAGTTTTTAAGATTACTGTAAATAAAATCACAAGACTTTGCAGCATTTGGCAGTTTCTCCCTATCTTCAGGAAGGACTGACTACCCTGAGTCTCAGGAGGCTATTTCCATTCCTCATGGGCATGAAAAAGATAAGGAAAAAGGGATGCCAGCACGGTCTAGCCTCTGTTGTCCCAGCAGCCTCCAGAGTGAGGGATGCCTCATGTCACACTCGGCCCCAGCCTTGTTTGGCCCCGGGAAGTGTGGGGGTGGCGGTAAGCAATATAATCTGCAAGTTTTCTATCCTTAGGAAAGGGCCGAGGCCGCCTCCTCCACAAGGCATCAGAGGACCCAGGCTTAGGACAGGACAACAAGATGCAGGTAACAAGTCTGTGCTGGAAACAGCTCAGCTCTTCCACTAGCAAGAGGAGGTGGCTGATATGTGCAGGTGATGCGGGTACTCGTGCAGAGTCCCCAGGCCTGTGGCCAGGCCTGTGGGCATCATCACACCCAGGGGGCCACCCAGGGGGAAGGCAGCGCTTCAGGCAGGGAAGCAGGAGCGGGGAGAAAGCTCCTTCACCACGCCGGACCCAGAATCCCCTGTAACAGGCCAGAAATGACAAAAAACCAGACTAGGATGAGATTTATTTGTGCAATCAGTTTTTTCCCCCTTAAATATGCATAGGTCACAAAACTGCCTCCGGGCATTAAACCCAGGATTAAGACATTAATTAACTGAGATCTGAATGCTGAACTGATTAAAATAGTAGCAAGACAGGATGAAGTATTTCCAAAATCAGTCTCTAAGTGTCACATTACCACCGTGTTGAACAAAACCCCTTTGAAGGGACAGGTATTCCATCCCTCCCGGAGATGAATGTGCAGGGGACGGTGCTGTGGGAGCAGGCGGGCAGGATTTCAATGCCACAGGACCCCACGTCCATTCCTTCTGTACCCCGTGACCTGGTGCTGGAAAGAATACAATCCCAGAGCAATAGGAGGGACAGAAAGGAAAGAGCTAGTTGGAATTACATATCTTCAGGAGGCTCGATCAATAAGTCCTCTCAAAGAAATCAGAGCCATGAAGAAAACAGTGGTCTTGCTCAGCAGTGAGCTTCGCCTGAGTGTGCTTGAGACATGCCGTGGGCCACACTCAGGGGAGGCATGGGTGGGTCCATCTCTTCGGGTGCTGACCAGGCCCGGCCACACCTTCCCCTCTGCCTGATGTGCCCACACCCTGTCTGCTGCCTTCCCGAGCACAGTCACTCTGCCCTGGGATCCCCACTGTGCCCTCGGCTTTCTCATTAACGTAGGGTTAAATGCCTCTTCCTGGGAAGACAAAGACAGCTACCCGACTAGAAGACTTCACGTACACACCAAGAATCTAGGTCATCATCTACGTAGCTTTTCTAATTCGGGACGTGTTCCCCAGGACACGGGGACCCTGCTGCGCTTCTGCCCCTGAGCCATCTACACCTCGCCATCTCCCGCGCGCAGGAAGGCCGGGAAGGAGAAACAGATACGTTCTCCCAATGCCCGATGAACGCACGCAGGACACCTTCGCTCTGTGTAATTAAGTTCTAATATCGGCGTGTGACTCAATTTAACACAGTCTCTCTTAAAACCCAAGAAGGCAGACGGCAATTGCTGACATGCTTGCTCTGCTGTGACACTGCCTGTGGTACTTAACCGAAATCCAAGGCACCGAGCTATTAAGACTGCACAAAAGTATCTCCTTTTATTTCCTAACCTACCTTCAGATCAATTTAATCAGCTGCGGAACAGGAAAGTAGAACCACAGCCTAAATTATGGAAGTGAGATGCCTGCTCTTAAGTTTCAACTTTTGACCTCCACATTTGAAATGCAATACGCGGCACAAGGAAAGAAATGATCAGTTATGATCTTATGTTTCTGGGGAAGGGGATGATTATAGAGGAATTTACAGGAAATCAAAAAGGCACTGCTTGAGAGAATGGAAAACAATAAAGCAGTCACAGAAAGGAAATGAATGACGCCCAAACACGCACTAGGAAGGAAGTATCCTCTGTGCTAGGAGAGGGTGCAACTCGCCTCTCCATCAGACAGGCTCTGGGAAGAATCCCAGATCCCCGGTCCAGCTGCTGACCTGGAGCCTGGGTACTTAGTGGCAAGGGCATTGGTGCTGAAGGAAGCCTAGCTGCACAGTCCTGGGCACCTACCTGCACACGCTGGCCTCACGCAAGATCCATGCAAGGCCCTCTGAGCACCCCTGCGTATCGAGTGGCCTAGAGGGGGGCTTCGAGAATGCCTGAAAGTCAGGCATCCCCCCCTCCAAGGTGTGCCTCAGATATACAAGGGGGCAACACAAGATCCTAGAACCACTGGCCTGGGCTCAGCCTTTCACTTTTTCTCAAGCAAATCATCTCCCTGTGCCTCAGTTTCCTCATCTGTAAAATGGGGACAATCAGAGCACCTAGCTTAAAGCATAAACAAAATATCTGAGTGAGGTGACATAGGTCTAGTGCTTAGCACAGTTCCTTGCACACAAGAAGTCACAAAAGGTGGCATTTTATTAAGCTGAGTTAGCACTTGACTTCTACTCTCATTCAAGCCTTGAGCCATCATCTATCAAGGGAGACCACTTCTGTTTTGCAGGTGAGGAAACCGAGGCTCCATGCTATAGGCTGAACACCTGCCTCCCTCCAAAACTGATATGTTGAAACCTAATCTCCAGGGTGTCAGCATTCAGAGGTGGGGCTTCTGGGAGGTGATGAGGACATGAGGGCAGAGCTCTAGTGACTGGGATTGGTGCCCTTATAAAAGAGACCCCAGAGAGCTCCCAGCCTCTCCTGCCACGTGAGGACACTGCGAGAAGATGGCCACGTAGGGACCAGAAAGTGGGTTCCTGCCAGACAGGGAGTCTGCCAGCACTTGGATTTCCAAGGTTCTAGAAATACATGTCTGTTGTTTATAAGCCACTCATGATGGTAAGCGTTATGGCAGCCTGCATGGTCTAAGACACGTGGTGAATCTTCCCAAGTTAGGTATTACTACAGCCCCATTGACAGATGTAGCTGAGGCTCAGAAAAATTAAGTGACTTCCCAAGGGGGACAAGCTGGGGTGAGAGTTTGCCTTTGCCTGAGCGCAGGGTTTTTCTGTCACCCCAGGCAGCTCCTCTCCATGGGGCCTAGACAGAGGGGGTAACGAAAGCCTTCAGGACACAGCGGCCCAAAGCTGCACCAGTGAATGATAATTTAATGTCACAGAAAACCCTCTCCTATAAATGAGGGACCAGCCTGCTATCCACCCAGAATCCTCCATCGTGTACTTGAGGGCAGTGATCAAGACCACCATGGATATCACCCGAGAAGGACGGCAGTCACTACAGAGGCCAGAACCCACACTATTAAAACACACCCTTGAGGCAGGAAGGACAATGTGACATTTCTACCAAAGTTCTACTGCCATCAAATGCCAAATAAGTCCTTTCTGCTGCTGGCTTTGATAAAGTCGGGAAGTATTCTTATGAACGCAGAATCCGCCTCGGAGCCTTGGAAGTATCGCTAGAATTAGCTCGTGTGTGTTCCAAGGTAACGAGCTAATGGCTGATCCCTCGGGGGACACTGGAGCAGACAACCCAACAACCCAGCCCGGTTTCCACAGCACCCGAACCGTTAGCAGCCATGAGGGGACGTCACATGCAGGGCAGAAGTGGGTATGGCCCGTTCCTGAGTATCCAGGATTTATTCTCTGTCAACTGGGAACTACAGAGGAGCCAGGCGCCTGTTACCTTAACTTACAAAAACAAGAAAAGGCGGCTGTAATGGGAAGGGACCAAGGCCCCACCCTCAGAGGGTGTGCCATTGCCCAGGGAGCTGGGGAACTGGCCTGCCCCCCAGGGAGCACTCCCAGGGTTCAGTCCTGATGCCTGTGACACACTCGGATTTCCACCTCTGGCCCCAGCCCCCCTCCCCCTGTAACCTGCTTCTAATTCAACATGCCCCCAAGTCCCCGATCTGCCACGGCTCCTGCTCTTCCCGGCCATCCTCACCTCGGTGACACACCACTCAGCTGCTTAGGACAAAAGAACGGAGTCACCTTCAACTCCATCCTTCACACGTGTCACCGCCAAGCTCCTCCCAGGGGCGTTCCCCTTGACTCACTCCACTCTCAGCTCTGTCACACCACCCTTCCCCTGGCACCTGGCCCTGCAGCAGCCTCCCAACTGGCAACCTGTTCCCTCTCTTGCCCTGTAATTGAGTCTCTAGACTGAGGCCAAAATGAGTTTTTAAAATGCGAACATGACCCTACCATTCTCCTGCTTAAATCCGTCAAAACTTTTCCATGGTTCCCATTTCTTTCAAGACCAAGTCCAAGCTGACACCACAGCCAACCCAGCCCCTGCCCATCTCTGACTCCCTCAACGCCCCTTGGCCTGCCTCATCCTCTTCTTCTTCCTGATGGAGCCTCCTGCAGTCAGAAGGTGCCCAAAGTCCAAGACTAGGCGAGCAAGATCTCCCAACTAGATGGGGACACATGACCACGGGGTAGTAGCGTCAGACATGAAAAGTCCGCGTACCCCTGGTGGCAGGTGGTAAGGTGCCAAAGGCCCTGGCTTGCCGCTCTTCTACATTCAGAGTAAGTGCCAATGTAGAACCAATGAAAGACGTTTTCCCGATGGCTTAGGGAGAAAGCTGGTGGCACATCAGAGTTGGAGGGCCACTTGCAGGGCTCACAGAGGTGATGGCCTTGCTGTGGCCGACCACACACCAGCTATGCTGCAGGGCCGGGCTGCCGGCATCAGCAAGCAAGGAAAGCAGGCAATGCAAGAACACACGAAGAACAATGCCAACTTGTCAGGACACAGATGCAACAGTAGGAAAACACGCTGACCTTTCTGGTAATAGCATGATGTACGAGGTCTGTTTTTACTCTTTTCGTGCTCTACTTTGAGTGAGTGATATAAGTGTGGCTCACTTAGGGGAGGAGGTTTTAAAAGACTCCTTAATAAGGGAAAAGATAAATTTAATTGACATTCAAGTGATTTATGCCCTTTCACAAAAACAGACCAACTCTCTCTCTCTCTCTCTCTTTCTCTCTCTCTCTCTCTCTCTCTCTCTCTCACACACACACACACACACACACACACACACACACTACAACACACACACACACCAGTGAGCTCATCT
>NW_027528608.1:3866573-3913465 GCF_008692635.1 Crocuta crocuta
CTCTCTCTCTCTCTCTCTCTCTCTCTCTCTCTCGCTCTCTCTCTCTCTCACACACACACACACACACACACACACACACACTCAAACAAACAACCAGAGAAGGGAGCTGTTCTGGGGACCGTCTTGTCTGACGGGGTCTCTGAGATTCTGAGATGGAGCAGGCGGTGACAGCAGGGAGCGCAGCAAACAGCCGAAGTAGCCACAGGCAGTACTCACCACTCCACGATCTCCGGATGGAGAATGGTGTTGTTGACATTAAACCTGTAGGGGAAAGACAAGTTGAGCCTGTTAGTTCAATGGTCTATCGTCTTCCAGCAAGAAATACCTCTTTCAAGACATACCAAGAGAGGACATGACCCAAAGAGGGCCGCAAACTAGAACTCCATGACCCTGTGGCTCACAGAAGACCTGCTGCCCACTTCCTGCAGCACCGAGCCCCCTAAGTGCCGTCAGTTGGGGGGAGCAAGCTGCTTGGCTGCAAAACTGCCCTCCACTCTCACCAGGCAGACCTAGCCTCCTCTGTCAAGGGTACCAACACACGCACAACAGGAGTCCCAGAAGAAAAGGAGAGAGAAAGGAGAAGAATATTTGAAAAAAACAATGCCAAAAACGTCACCATTTTAATGAAAAACATGAATCTACACATCCATAAAGCCCAATGAACTCCAAACAGGATAAGTCCCAAGGGATCCACACTCAGACATGTCATAGTCAAACTGTCAAAGGACAAAGAGAAAATCCTGAAAGCAGTAGGAAGGAGGGGGAAGCATGACATACAAGGATACAAGGAACCCTCAATAAGATTAATGGCTGACTTCTCATCAGAAACTATCAAGGCCAGAAGGCAGTAGTATGAAAGAAAAAAATGCATCAACCAAGATTCTATATCCAGCAAAGCTGTGTTTCAAAGATGAAAGAAAAATTAAAACTGTCCCAGATAAACAACCGAGAGAATTCATCACTAGAAGACCTATCCTACCAGAAATACTAAAGGGACTCTTTCAGACTGTAGCGAAAGAATAGAGTAACTCAAATTCACGTGAAGAAGTTAAGGGCATTGAAAACAGTAATTATACAGGCAAGTACAGAGACAGTGTAAAGATATTTTTTGTAACTCCTTTCTTTCCCTCTCTGACTTAAAAGACAACTGCAAAAAGCAATAATTTTAAATCTGTGTTGACCAACAGAACATATGAAAATATGATCTGGGGGGGGAGGAGGGATGGGCATGGAGGAGGGCACTTGTGGGGATGAGCACTGAGTGTTATGTGGAAACTAATTTGACAATAAACTATTTGTAAAAAAAAAAAATATGATCTGTATACAACAACAGCAAAAAAGGAGGGGACAAAACAAAACTATATAGAAGCAAAGCTGTTGTATGCTACTGAAATTGACATTAATGCAAACTAGACTGCCATAAGTTTAAGACGTCACTTGTAAACTCCCAGGTAACAACTAAAAAAATAATTAAAACAGGGGCACCTGGGTGGCTCAGTTGGTTAAGCCTCCAACTTTGGCTCAGGTCATGATTTCATAGTTCGTGAGTTCGAGCTCCACATCGGGCTCTGGGCAGACAGCTGGGAGCCTGGAGCCTGCTTTGGATTCTGTTGTGTCCCTCTCTCTCTATCCCTCTCCCACTCACACACACTCTCTCTCAAAAATAAACATTAAACAATTTTTAAAAAAGAAAATAATTAAAGCATATAGAAGAAGAGATGAGAAAGGAGTAAAACCACATACCACAAAAAGTCAATTAAATACAAAAGAAAGTAGTAATGGAGAAAGTAAGGAACAAAAATGACATATGACAGATAGAAACTAATAACAAAATGGTAGAGGAAAGTCATTCCTTATCAGTGATTACTTCAGATGTAAATAGATTCAACTGTCCAATTAAAAGGCAGGGACTGGCAGAAGGCATTAAAAGAAATATGACCCAAGTAAATGCTCTAAAAAGACATACTTTTTGGTAGAGCGGGGAAGGATGGGAGGGGGAGAGGGGAGGGATAGAGGAAAAGAGAATCTTAAGCAGGCTCTATGCTCAGCACAGAGCCAGACACAGAGCTCTGTCTCACAACTGTGAGATCATGACCTGAGCCAAAATCAAGAGCTGGAGACGCTTAACTGACTGAGCCACCCAGGAGCCCTAAAAAGACACACTTTAGAGTCAAGACACAAATAGGTTAAAAGTGAAAGGATGAGAAAAGATGTATTACGCAAACAGAAGCCAAAAGAGGGCTGGAACAGCTAGCTTCTATTAATGTCAGACAAAATAAGCCTTAAAATGAAAATTTTTACTAAAGAAAAAGGACATTTTATACAAATAAGAAAATCAATTCGTGAAAAAGATATAATAATTATAAACACATATGCACCTAACAACAGAGCCCCAAGATACATGAATCAAAAACTGACAGAATTGAAGAGAAAATAAATAGTTCAACAATATCTGCAGACTTCAATACTCCACTTGCAGTAATGGATGGAAAAGCTAGATGGAAGATCAACTTGAACAACGCTATAAACCAACCAGACCTAACAGACATCTCTAGACCACCCGACAGCAAAATGCCCATTTTCTCAAGTGTATATGGAACACTCTCCAGACCAGGTCATATATGAGGGCATAAAACAACTCTCAATAAACTTAAAAGGAATGAGATCATATTGAGTGTGTCCCCCAAGCACATTAGAATGAAATTAGAAATCAATAACTGAAGAGAACTTCACTAATCTGTGACAATTACATCATACACGCCTAAATAACCAACAGGTCAATGAAGGAATCACAAGGAAAACTGAAAATACTCTTGAGACGAATGGAAACAAAAGCACAACACTCCGAAACTTATAGAAGGCAGCTAAAGTAGTGCTCATGGGGAAATTTATGGCTGAAAATATCTACATTAAAAAGGAAGAAAGCTACCTCAAATCCATAGTCTAGCCATCTTAAGAAACTAGAAAAAGAAGAAGAAACTAAACCCAAAGCAAGCAGAAGGAACAGTGCAATAGAAATTAGAGCAGAAATAAATGAAATAGAAAACAGTGGAAAAACAGTAGGAAAAACCAGTGAAATAAAAATGGGTTCTTTGAAAAGATCAACAAAAACTGATGAAGTTTAAGCTAGATTAACCAAGAAACAAAGAGATGGCTCAAATTACTGAAACAGAGATGAAAGTAGATATTATTACTGATTTAACAAAAATCAAAAGGATTTTAAGAGAATATAATGAACAATGTATGGCAATAACTGGATAACCAAGGTAAGAAAACAAATTCCTAAAGACACAAACTACCAAAACTGATTCTAGAAATTTAAAAAAAAAAAAATTGGAATAGGCCCACGACAAGTAAAAAGACTGAATTAGTAATTAAAGCCTACTCACAAGGAAAAGCACAGGATCAAATGCCTTCATCTTGAATACCAAATGCTTAAAAATGAATTAACACCAATCCTTCAATAACTCTTACTAAAACCAAAAGAGGAAAGAACACTTTTCAACTCATTCTACAAGTCAGAATTACCCTGAACACCAAAACCAACATACCATAAGAAAACTACAGAGGGAAATCTCTTACGAACATTGGCACAAAAAAGGTTCAACAAAATACTAACGAATAGAGCCCATCTGCACATAAAAAGGATGACCAAGTCAGATTTAGCTGAGGAATGTAAGGTTTACTCTGACAAAAATAATCAATGTAGTACACTATAACCTATTACTAATTATATTAACAATCTATGTTAACAGAATATAGAACAAAACCACATAAATACAGAAACAGGATCTTACAAAATACAACAACCTCTCATGATAAAAACACTCAATGAAATAGGAAGAGAGGGGAACTGCCTCAATCTCATAAAGCGATCTACAAAAAACCCACAGCCTACATTATAGTTAATGGTCAAAGACGAAAAGCTTTCCACTAAGATGAGGAACAAGGCAAGGGTGCCCTTTCTCTCCACTTCTGTTCAATACTGTACACAAAAAAACATTTGTCATAGCATCATACACTGGAAGTCTCAACAAATTTCAATGCATTGAGATACAGAAAATGTACACTGATTACAGCAGAATTAAACTAGAAATCAGTAACCCAAAGAAAACTGTAAAATCCCAAATTGTTTGGAAGTTAAGCAACAGACTTCTAAAGACCCACTATTCAAAAAAGAGATAATAAAATTAGAAACTAAAAACATGAAAAATCAGAACTGGTGAAATGCAGCTAAAACCGTGCCCAGAGGAAAACTGATAGCTCTAAAATGTACTTAGTGGAAAAGAACATTGAAAACAATGCTCTACGCTCCCATCCCAAGAATGTTCCTTTCTTCTCTCTCAAGAAGCTAGAGAAAGAACAAACAAACCTAAAGAAATTTAAAAGCACAGAAATCAATGAAATAAAAGGCAGATATAAAAATAAAGAAAAGTCTACAAGGCCAAAACTTGTTCTTTGATAAGATAAACATAATTGACGAGGGGACCCCAGAAGACAAAAAGATCAGGTTGGGGTACTTCATGTGTGACCCAGAGCTCAGGCTGTCTGTGGGAAAGCTGGGGAAACCTGGCATGGCCCAGCACAAAGCACCAGCTTCAGCAGAGTAGCTCCAACAAGTCTTCAACCCTCTGGATTCTGACCCTGCTCCATCTCAGGGTCAGGGCATTACACACAGGGTATGCTGGCTTGTGACCAGGCAAGGACTCTCTGCGGCCCCATTACCGGGGTTTGAAAACACCTATCTAATGCCGTGGTTGTGCAGCTGGTACCCCCACTGCTGGCTGAGCCCACTGAAGAAGAGTGGGCTGGCAGAGGAGAGAAGGGAGAAGGGGGCATTAGCAGATTGGGAAGATTCCACATCTCCAAAGCATTCGGGAATCCTGGCTACACAAATAATACTAATTCAAAGTCACCTGAAATGATGGAGGATCAAAGCCCTACTTGTGAAATATCAAAGAGACCTCAGGCAGCCAGTGTGGTTTGGAGTCAAGAACAGAGCAGCGGAGGACATAAATCAAGACGACAACACGGGCTCTGCCTCCCATTTCCCCAAATGTCACTTTGACGTTAGGAAAAGCAATGGCCTACTCTGCAGCAGGCAAACACGGCAGTAAAATTTCACTTTATAAAACGTACATACATACATATGCACATATGCACCTGTGCACACACGAGCAGCAGAGAGACCCAGCACACAGATAACATGGATACAAATACACAGGTAAGATGAACACACGCACAGGTAGGCATGCACTTAGGAAGAGGTGCGCACAGACACACACAGATGTGTATGCAACACACACGCAGACATGTAGACACACTCAGACGAATACACAAAGATCCACCCCTAAATATACACACATAAACACAAAGATTCACACAAATGCACACTCAGATACAAAAACACTCAGGACACACAAAGAAGAGTCCAAAAGACATTCACCACAGTGCTGACGGGGTTTAATTTGGGGTGACGAAATCTGGGTGACGAATTCTTTGCTTTTGCCTCTGTGCTAGTTAGCATTTCTGTGATGAGTATGTGTCAATTGGGTAAAAACAACAAGCCCGTCGGTGCCTATGAGGGTGGGGATCACGAATGCTGGAAGCAGACGGTAATTCCCTAGTGGGCTCAGCCTGAGGGACGGGTGACAAAGGGTGAGCAGTATGTGCCCAACCGTCCCTGTGCCCCCCGCTGGCTTCCTGCCTGCAGTTTCTAACCCAAGGAGGGAGGTGAGACTCGCTGGAGAACAGGCCCTATCAGGGCCCCCCACTGCCCACCCTTGCTAGGGGCTGGGGTGGGTTCCCCCCTCCTCATGGAGACTCCGGAGGCCATAAGGAGAAGCCCACACCTAATGTTAACTTGATCCAGAAGGTAACAGTAACCACAAAGCCAAGTCCCCACACCACTGACTGGCATTTTGTTGTGATCATCAAGTTTTAATAAAGTCCCTCTATTTCCTCGGTTTAAAAATTCACATCTTTGAATATTAATACTCCTACATTAGCAACCCCCAAATTCAGCAATTTCATATTTAACTGCTTATTTAAATGGAATTAATTTATAACCAATTGTCTTCAAATATGCAAGGCAATTTAAGTAAGTGCCAGAAGATAAGAAATATGCTTATCCCGAATAAGCAGCTGATGTGAAATATTCACCATATTTCTCTCTCAGACAACGGCACGAAACGGAGCCCTCAGTACCTCACTGCCCTGGCCTAGGGCTCCCGGGCAGTCTGCCTACTTTGAAGGGAATCGTCTCATGCCAAGAAGGCACCCTCATGGGCCACCTGGCCCCCACATATCTTCTCCGTCATGGTCAGTCTGTCTCTCTCAGGAAAATCCATTCTAAAGTCTACCTCCTCAGATGCTAACAAAGATTTACCACGTCTGCCTCTGCTCCCAGGCTCCAGGAACCAAGTGCTCCAGGCAGCTGTGGGAGGGAGCCCACCGGGGGGGAGAAGCCTCACATCCTCCCCTACCGCACGACCACCCTCTCCGCCTCAGCTCTGGCTCGGCCCCGCCACAGAACAGCCCTGGCAGGCAGCACCCGACCCCACCCTCCAGCCAGAGCCCATGGGGTGTCTGCTCCTTCCACATGTCCTGTGGGAGTCATCCCCGCTCCAGTGTGGCCAGACGGGGCTGCGGCCTGCGCCAGAGCCCAAACTCCGCACAGAGCCCAGCGGACACTCCCCACCTGTGCCCGACATCCCAGAGAGAACAGACACACTTCTCGGTGACCCCAGGGGCTCCAGGCCATCAGGAGGTCCCAGTGCATGTCTACCATCCCCACCTCACCCTTGTCTTCCTGTGCCCTCTGCTCCTGGTTCTCTGCCATCACCACCACTGCCAGACCGGACGCACTCCCTGACGTGGGTAACAAGTGGCCTGACCCTGATCTGAGAAGGCTGAGAGGGGCCTGAGGTCTCCCGGAACCAAACCCACAGCCCCACCGAGGTCACACACCCCGAGGCAGCCAGCCCTCAGGAGCCGTACTTGGAGAGAAGGTCATGGGCCAACTGCCCACCTGGACCAGTGCCCAAGGGTCTGGCCTGGGTGGACATGCGAGGCCGCTGTTCTACTATAAAGCTTCCTTCCTCCCCTCCAGGCCAAGGGATAAACGTGGTCTGGGACAGCCCAACCGCACAAACCGAGAGGTGACACCTGAACTGCCACAGCAGGTCAATCAAAACTCCAAGATTCCAGGTGTTTCAGAGAAGTTTAAAAGGGTCCAAACCAAAACCTCCAGAAATAAGGTGCTTTATTATAACCGGTGATAGAAGCTGATGGAAAGTAGGACAATAGCAAGAGTCACCTTGCTTCAGAAACAGGCTATTATTATCCCCAGCAAACAGCTGGAGACACGGCAGGCAGGTGAGTGTGGTGGCTGAGCCGCAGCAGCCTCAAGGACAATGACAGAAGCCAGGAGGTGGCAGAGTCACGGTGCTGGCAGCCAGGAGGAGTGGGAGGCAGGGGACTGAGCTGCGCCCAGAGCACAGGAATACAGACATGACTTTCTGTAGGGAAGCCACTGGCGGGCAGCTGGAGGCAGAGACTGGGACGCAAGGTCACACCCGTGGCATGAGGGGTGGGGGCACCCACCACAGACTCCTCGCCAACTGAGCAACCCCCGAGGCTGGAGCTACTCAAAGGGTGCCCCAGCGGGATGAGAGGCCCAGGAGGGAGGGAGGGAGTACCGCAGGCAGGCCGGGGGACTCCAAAGCAGGGAGACCCACGGGGGGGCCTCTCACCAGCAGTGCATCGGCCAAGGCACCCGGGTCTAGAAGCCAATCCCTCAGCACCAGCACGCGGGCGCAGGCGCTCAGCCCACCAGTGAGGGGCCTGGCAGTACCCCCCAGTCAGCCCTGCCTGGCCTGGACTACAGATTGGGGACGGCCCAGCCCAGTGGCTGGGGAGAACGTGCAAAGTTAAGGCAGTGCTGGCTCTCCAAAGAAGCTTCCAAATGCTGACTGGGTGGGGTGGGGGCTGGCAGAGCACAGGCTCCTCTGGGCTCTTGGCAGCGGCTGAGGGGTCCCAGGAGCAAAAGGAGACAGACGCTGAGGACTGCCTACTGAAGGGAGAGGTCATGTTCACAGCAGGCCCCCTCCTAGCGGGGGAGGGAAAAGGGTCTCGGCTTCCACTGCCCATTGACGGTGATGTCCCTGGAATCTCCCCACACCTCCTCCCTGGAAAATCCTGGGGAGCAGCCAGCAGAGCTCTGCTCGCAGGGGCCACCTCACAAGCTCCCTCCCAGGAACCGTACCTGCCCCGGCACCTGCCACATGTGTTCCTGGGGTCCTAAGGAGGCGCTCTCGGCACCAGAAACTCTGGAGGGGACAGAGAACCCACAGCTCACGGACACTGGGAACCATATAATCCGCGACCCTGAAGTTCACCTGGCTCACTACACAGATGGGGAGACCCAGGCTTGGGAGGCAACAGGGCTTGATGGTGGTGTGCCTGTGAATGACTGTTTATGGAGCGCCAGCTCCATGCCGGGCTCTGGGGGAGCAGGATCCCGCTTCACCCCCACGGCGAGCCTGGACAACACCATGCTACAAGTGGGGGAGCTGAGGCTCAGAGGTCAAAGCACCAGTCCACGAGGGGGCCACCAGGGCTCGCTCCTCCCGCTCAGGGCCTTCCCCACGAGGCAGAGACCAGCCAGAATCTGGAGGGGCCGGCCCACAGGAACACAGATGTTGGTGTGGGTCAAGACCAGTGAGCAGGGCAATGGCACCTGGGCAGTGCTGGGGGACCAGGGGAGGCTGGGCCCAGGACAGGCAGCGGTGGGCTGGGCCCCACACCTCCCCTTCCAGGGCCTGGAAGGAAATGGCAGCTCCTCGGCCAGCATTTCAGAGAGCGAGCGTGTGGCATGGCCATTCTGGGGAAATTCCCAGGAGGATGCTGAGATTTGAGCAATGAGAAGCAAACCTGATACCCGCCCCCCCCCCATCGCTCTGATCATTGGAGGAGTGATACATATTTATGAGCTCATAATCCTTCCTAATCACCCCTATATCACACAGACGCACAAACTCCCTGTGGCTCAGGCTCATACATAATTATAAGGCACTTCCTCTGTCACCGCCTCAGTCCACCAAAGGACGACAGGACGCAGCTGCGGTGGCGCAGAGTTAAGTGCCAGTGCGGGAGGAGCTGGGGATGGAGGCCCAGGAGCCAGGCTGGGAGCTGTCCACACTCGGGAGCCTAGAGGAACAGGTGCTTCCCCTCAAGGGCCTCTCTGCTGCAGCCTGGGGCCCCACAGACACCTCCAGGGCTAGGCCCCAGCTGGCCCAGGGACACAGCACAGCTAGCAGGCAGCACTCTCCAGGGGCCTCGGGGTGAAGGGGACAAGGAGGGCAAGGTGCCCTCTCTGGGCCCCACATCTGCCTTCCTGCCTCGAGAGGCCCAGAAGGGGAAGCAGGGTTTGAAGCTCGACCTGGAGCTGCACGGGGGAGTGGGGGCAGGTTAAGGGGGTCCCCGAGACTGGGGACGCAGGGGACTCAGGCTGGGAGAGGTTAGTGGCCAAGACAAAGGGGTGGGGCTGAGAGAAGCAAAGAGGGCGGAGCTCGGAGCCTGTGTGCTCCCCAAGCCTGGGCGGGGCTGCGCGTGCCCTGTGGAGCTCAACAGAGAGGCGGCTGAAGTGACTTTGGGCAGGTTATTTTCTAAACATTTCCTCAAAACGCCCCACCAACTCCTCCTTGGCCTCCTCCTGTTCACGTACTTGTGTCTACCCCGTGGACTGGGCAAGCCCTGCTGGTGAGATGTGAGGGGGGCAGGACGGAGACCATTCCAGGGGCCCCAGGACCCACCTGCTGATGCCCTCGAAGGAGGCCTCCCTGCAGACACTGCCGCTGTCGGTGTTGACGCCACGCTGCAGAGACAGAGGAGCGTTAAGGGTAGACTCGTCACACGGGGCCACGGCACGGGTCCCCGTGGCCTGCGTGGCAGTGCCTGCCTCCTCCATTCAGCCTCCGGACGGGGGCCCCCGCCCCTGCCCGGCAAACACATCCATCCCTTCCTGCCTGTCAGGTGACTGCAGCCAACCTCCCCCTCCCCACAAGGCTCTGCACCACAGCCTGAAAGAGGAGGCAGGGGCCTCACTAACAGCACCCCCGGGGCACAACAGCCTCCTCTCTCAGAGCACCTTGCTGACACCAGCTCAGGCCGTGCAGGCACAGACGAGGGCGACAGGACCAGGCCCCACCACCCATGTGCCCTCCCAGGCCGGCCCCATCTCCCTCACACACACCCGTGTACACACACTCCCCACTGACAGAGTCTGAGGAGCACTGTCAAATGCAGCCCTCCCAAGATGCAGCTAGGACCCAACTCAGGCACGACGGGCCCTCCCTGGTGACACCAGGAAGCGGCACTACACCCCTCTTCTGTCCCTAACTGTAAGGCGACTCCAGGTGGAAGGGATGGGAGAGGAGACAGGACAAGGGACTCAGAGAAGAGTGTGCCGTCCCCACGGAGACAAGACCTTCTGAACCGCCCCTTCCCCTCAGGAAGTGCAGGCCAATGTTTAATGACGTCCCCTGAAGAAAACACTGGACTATGTCTGACCACAACCACCTCATGTAATCTTCCTCCTCAGCCCTCAAAAGAGCAGAGCGGAACAAAGGGAACATGTGAAGTGCTATAAATAAATAAATAAACAAACAAACAAACAAACAAACAACCAAGGAGAACTATTTCTGAAAAAGAATCGATTAACAAGGGAGAGGAAGGTCACTTTGGGAGGAAGAAGGGTTGTACGCTCTCCGTATTTGAAACTCCCCAAGGTCAAAAAAGTGCAAGGGAGCAGGCTTCTCCTCTGAGCCATTTCACAGCCCAAGGGCCCCCACAGCCCTGTTTAAGGCACCACAGGCCCCTCGGGCACCCCAGCCCATGTGGCACCAGGGACCCACTGTGCACCCTGCCCCCAGGCTGTGACAGACGCTGCGGGTGTGTCTTTAAAACTCTGTTAACAATGGAGGAGACACAGGGTGGAAGCACATTGATATTCTACATCCACAGACTCCATGAGCTCAGCTGGACACAGACACCTTCTCCAGCCGGGTTTTATTTTAACCCGTGGAGTAGGTGTGGTGTCTTGTCCGCAGTGGCCTTCTGCCAGAACACAGCACAGACCAGGGACACGAGGGAATCGAGGTCATGATCCTGGACACGCTTGGCCATTCCGCCTGAGAAGGTGTCGCCCTGTGTCACCAATGACCACTCCTCTAGCTTCTCAATCCTCCCCTCTGCCTCTGCTGGGGCAGGCAGCTCCCTGAAACCCTTCCCAGTGGTGCCTGGACCCTGGGTACCAGTCACTTACCAAAGTGAGGAGCACAGAGGGGCTCTGCGATGTCAGGACGCTGGCGATCTGAAAGGTCAGAGAGAAAAATCCACTTTAGAGCAACTGTGGGGATGTCTGATGGCGACGATATGCCACCATTACTTGTCACAATAATGACAGCACACATTTATGGAGCAGATTGTTAAAACAGGCAGCGATGTTGCTGTCCCCATCCTGCAGATGAGGAAACCGAGGCTCACAGAGGACAAGGGACTTCTGAAAGCCACATGGCTATCAACTGACAGACAGGGATTCAAACCTAAACATGGCACACCTTCCCACATGCTGCCCTACACCTCCAGGCCCCACACAACCCCCCAGGCTCCAAACTGCCAGACCTGCTCACCTGCGAGGCCAGCACCTCTGTCCATCTGCCAGCCCCTCCTGAGACACCTGTTGCAAAGAGCTCCTAGGCACTGACCCCAACAGCCTCCTGTCCCCAGGGCAGACACCTTCCTCCCTGTCCCCATTCATCTCCTAGACTCTGCCCACCCTCTGACCCCCGTCCTACCCCCACTCTCCATCCCTCCTCCCCCTGACCCATGCAGGCCTCGTGACCCTGCGTGCTGGTTGCTCCCCACCCCAACACCATGAACAAATGCGCCCCACAACTTCATCTCTCCATGCCGGACTCTTACCTCGGCCCGGAATGCCTCCTCCCCACCGCATCCCTGCATACTCAGAACTGAGGCCCTCAGGCCCCCCAAGGCGGACTCGTTCACTCTCTCCTCCTCTGCCCCATTCCTTTGGCAAAGTGCCCACCACACTGCACTGGCCAGGACGTCTGTACCCCAAGAGCACCAACCACCCTGGTCGGAGCACTTCCTCCCTCTCCTTGCCCCCACTCCTCAACCCTCCCATCTTGGCTCCTGTAGGCCCTACTGTATTTGAGCACCCCCTCTCACCCTAAACTCCTTCACGCCCTGACACAGGGTGAGAGTGAGGAGGATTTGTTGTTTGTGTCTTAACAGCTTCACCGAGCTACCACTGACATACTGCACGATGCACATATTTAAAGTGCACATTTTGATAAGTTTTGACATACGTATATACATGATTTCTAATACTGAGAGGCTCTCAGAGAAAACCTGGAATGTACTGAAAGTATAAGAAGATAAAATACACCTACAATCCCATCCCCAGAGACTTTTTACCTCTGCACATAAAAACAGGGATCCATAATGACATTTGGATCATAAGAAGTCACACACTTCACTTATTTCCTGAGATTAAGTACCCTTCCACCATGTGACTTCCGCCAGCCACTACTGCCAGGGACGGTAAACATCCAATGAGCCCCTGATTCTGGCCTGTGCCAGTCCTGCAGACATCACCTCATTTCACCACCCATGAAGCTGGGGCCACAAATGTCCAGATTTCACAAATGAGAAAACTTCTGGGTTCACTAATTTGTTCGGGTTCACAATTAAAAAAGAGCAAACCTCAGAGCTGAGCATATGGCTGCCTGGCTCTCTCTTAATAGATAGGGTACACAGTTTACTTATTCCTTCCTCCACTGGACGTTTAAATAATTTCTAATGGTTAACCAGTATAAGTAATGCCCTGATGAACATTCTTCTATACATGTTTATTTCCTTAATGTAAATTCCTTTAAAATTTTATTTCCTTAAAAAAAAAAAATTAGACCCAGTGACACTGCTGTGAAAAGCCATATACTTCATTGAGCTTTTTGATGCCGGTGGCTGGATTACTCTCCAGATGTGCAGCAACCACCCACCCACCATGGCACACAGGGCTCCCTCTCCATCTGGTACCCGCCCCTCTGACTCGGAACTGCTCTGATGACTGAACCCCCACCTGTGTGCCGTACAAACCAAGGCTTGGCTGAATCACTACCAGTCCCGCAGGCCATCCTGTAGGGCAGGGTGGGGAGGGGGACTCATTAGAAGAACAAGAGCTGTGCATGTCAGGCCCCTGGGTGTGTTGTCACGTCCACATGAAGGGTCTACAGTCATCAGCACAGAATAACTCTGTCAATCACGGCAGCGGCGCCAGAGAGCAAGCAGGCACTTGAGGACTGTGTGTGCTACTGTCCTTGGGAGAGGGGAGCCACAGAACAGATGTGTGGTCTGATAGCTTCTCTCTCGGCAACAGCTCAGGACGAGTCGGTCAGGAATCAGAGAGCAAGCAGTCCTCTCTGCACCGCCTGGTGTGCCACCAGGTCAGGTCTCGATGCCAAGCAGGCAGAGTGTCTGCTATTTCGGGCTGGCCAGTGTCTTTTACCGATCACAGCTGCCAGAGAGGGCCCCGGTTACCTCTGTGGTCGCTAAACCTCCCCCAGCCTGGCAGCTCCATCCGCCCTTCCCCACGGAAACCCATTAACAGTACGTTTTCATCAGCAAACCCTGACTCCAGGCCTGGCGATGACGGAGACAGGACTCGCCTGTGTGTCGCCATCTCAAAATGCAGCTCTGGCACACAGGACGGCACGGCTCTGTCAACACAGGGCCTCATTTCCACAGAGCAGCGGTCACTGGGGACCCATCAGCTCTCACAGACCAATACTGTTAAATGCCCCTGACTTGCTTCATAGCACAGGCAGCATCGATTTCCCAGGCTGCTGGGCCTCTCTGGCAGGTTGAAGCAGATGGCACAGAGAGAATTTAGCAGAGCCTTGTGCACAAGGACCCTCCCCCTCCTTGGGGACAATCAGAGGCTTCCCGTGGATACCTCGTGCACCCTCATGCCCAGGGCCCCAACCAGGCCTGCAGGCTACTCTTCATAGGTGGTGATCAGACAAAGGGGCAGGACAGTCCTTAACCAGTGCTGCTGAGAGAGCCTGCGCAGCTCTAGGGAGCTGGCTTCACCCTGCACGCATCGGGCTCTTACAAAATAACTGTTTTTCATGGCAGTCCAAAACAGGGGTGCAACCTGGTAGCTGGGAATGCATTTAAAAATAGAAACTCGTTTCTAAAATTTAAATATCAGGAAAGATCACAAACAACATGGATTTGCAGCCACTCCTGAAAAAAACAAAGTTTCCAGCAACTCTGGACCAGTAGTCCAAAGGTAGCAGCCATCGTCCCTACGGGCCCCTCCCCAGACCCCACCACTCCCTGATGCCTCCCCACACTGAGGCCTAGAGGCAGGCGGCATCCATCGCTGTGCTGCCATGATGGTATCGCTTTCATCCACCCTGCCCACATCTGAGCCAGAGGCCCTGGCACCTCCCAACATCTGCCGGCACCATAAAGGAGAGCAAGAACCCCAAATGTGCCCTCCTCCCTGCAGCTGCCCTCCGGAAGGAATGCCAGCCTCTGCACCGCACTGGAGTGCAATGCCTTGAAGCACATGTCAAGGTTCTCCTGAGCACCCCGGTCTCAGGGGAGCCACCATTCACATCAGGGTTGTCCACGGCAATGAGAGGAACAAGGCAGCCACGTTTGCTCTATCAGACACCTGCATTTTATACATGACAGCAAGTGACCAGCCATGGCCTGGGGCACGGGCCTTCCTGCCTTCTTTCAGAAAAGACAAGTGTGAGCTGCTTCCCACCTGTGATTTGTCACAGATAACCAAGGCTGCCCAAAGCTAGTTGGGGCTCGGCACCATAGAACTAGCCTGGGGAGCCCTTCCCTGATTTAAGGGGCTGCCTGTCACCTTCTGTGATGGAGTAGGTCCCAAGCACCTCAAGGGCCCCCCTAGCATAGGTGTCTCCATCCAACAGTCTACACTGTCAGGCTCCATTTTGAGCCACAGAAAATCAAAGTCACTAGGGAATCTATGTCATCCCCTTTGTCTGACAGAGCAAATGCAGAAATGGAGGGTCTCCGGGGTCCAAAGGTCCTAGGGTTGCCCCCTAATTCTGCTGCTTCTCCAGCTGAGGGCCTGCAGGTGGGGCCCTTCACCTTGGCCTTGGCTTCCTCTGCAATGGGGCAGGAGTTGTGGCCTGCCATGGGATAGGGCACAGAGGATGAGGGGATCCATCTATCAATGTTGCTGGAACCAGCAGGTGCCACCCCAGACTGAAGCATCCGACCAGCTGTCAACAGTAAGCCTCGTGTCCAGTAAGAACCACAGCGGTAATGGTGATTACAGAACTGATTAATGATGACAGTGATGATGATGGGACACAGCAGAAAGCTCCTGGACCCCAGATCCCATCCTCTGAACTCCTCTGAAGCCCTCATTTAAGATTCTGCTTCGTAAATACAGACTCAGAGTGAGCCGCTCTGTGGGGCTGTAATTCTACCCTATCACTACCGGGCCCTCCTGTCTCCCCACTCTAGACTCTGTTTCATTGCATCTGGAGGCCAGTTCTCTTCCCCTCCCCCCCAAATCACAGTACACATGGAGCTGAGTTTCCCCCAGCCACAAAAGCAAAAACGTCAGAATGCAGCTGGGAGGGCTGCAGAGCAGAGCCGCTGACTCGGTGGGCTGAGGCCCAGGCTGCCCCCTCCAAATTTCTGGGAAGGTCAAGGTCCCCAAGGACAATAACGCTAAAATGCAATTTATGGGGGCAGGAAGGATCTATTAGCCAAGGAGAGGGTCAGGAATAAAATCAGAACTAAGGATGAGCAGGTCCCTCACTCCCTGCTACTTAGAGGTGCATGGTAAGTGGTAAATGACCTCATTAGGGGCACGCGAATAAATGTCCAGGCTATTTGAGATCCTATACCCAAAGAAATCACTTCAGCAGGCCACAAGTGTATTAACAGAATCTTTAGGTGCTATGAATTCTGCCCCACCCCACCACCACCAGTAACTCAATACTCAAATCCAAGAACAAAAAAGAAAGGTCCATCAAAAGCCCCCCTCTCTCCACAACCCAACCTGGCAGAAGGTGCTGCAGAAACAGGCACCCATGGCCCCGGGCGCATGGATGCCAGCTGCACTCCTTCACCAAGGTCCCCCCCAACCAGGCACTGAGGGCCACAGTCACCTTCTGCACCAGACCGTGTCCTGGCTGTGGAGTTCAGCCTTGGGTCCCAACAAGCTCTGATGGCCACCCACCCCTGGAACATTTATTTGCATGCCCCAAATAAGGTCATTTGTCACTTACCATGCATCTCTAAGTAGCAAGGAGTGAGGGACCTGCTCATCTTTAGTTCTGATTTTGTTCCTGACCCTCCCTTTGGCAAGTGCATCCCTCCTGCCTCCGTAAAGTCTGGGGGAAAGAACTGGGCCATAGAGACAAACACCAAGCAGCAAAGGGCAGGGCACAAGAGCAGAGCACAGGCAGGGTCTACCATGTCCACCGCAGATCTCAAGAGCTGGGGTGGGGGGCAGCACTGTGGACGAGAGCCAGCAGGGGATGCAGTGGGCTGGCACAGGCCTCAGAACGTGGATAGGGTACAGACGAGAAGTGAGCGAGCGTGGCATTCTACGGCATGGAACCGGGGCAACTGTGTCTGTGTGGGGGACGGTGGGGCCTGGCATTCCTGAGCAGGCTGGGCTGGGCCCCTGACCCGGGGCTGAGGCACAACGCCTTCCCACTGCTCTGTGGGCCCAGCCAGGACCCCTCGAACCTGCTTCCTACCCAGTGTCGTCACGCCCTGGCACAGCCCGTGTCCCACCCAGGGGAAGGGGGAGATGCTTGGTCTCCAGCTGGCTGGCTCCTCAGCTACTTCCACAATGACCCCCAGCACTTATTGCATGTCCACATGCAACCGTGGTCTGGGGAAACGTGGCATGGGAGGGCCCCGGCCCGCCCACCCTGCCAGGCGGGAGGTGCACCTGTAGCAGTAGGCACTGACCTCACGGTGATTACGTTCTACCTAGCCCTGACCTGCTCGGTGCGTGGCCATTGTAACAGTGCCCAGGGACAGAGCAGCGAGGCCTCCCTGTGTGCCTGGTGGTGGCTTAGTGTTGGGGGCCCTGCTTCCCCAAGGAGACCCTGGGGGCGCACGGCTGTGCTCTCACCTCAGCCCGAGCCCTGCCCCCCCAGCAATGGAAGTCAGGAGCAGCCCCTTGTGACTGCCTGGACTCGGGACAGATGCAAAGCCCCAGAAGGACAGTCATTCACCTACCCGGGCCACATGACACCACTGGGCACCCACGCTGGGAAGTAGATTAAATCCAGGGGACCTCCAACTGCACCCCACCCACAGGCCTCTCAAACAAAGTCTGGGGCTTTTCCGACAGCAACATCTGCAGTCAGCAGTGGTCTATGGGGGAGCGCCTCCCCACACGTGAAGGCCGGAGCTGAGCCCGGGGGGTGCTTAGACCAGACCTCCCAGAGACGTCCTCCAACCAGAAGCGGTACAGGGGCCTCCAGCCACCGAGTAGAGGGCACTGCCCAGGCAAAGGGGGGCCTCTTCGGGAAGGTCTGAGGTACACGCTTCTCACCTGCTCTCTGCAAATGAGGGTACTGCCAAGGCGGCCGGCAGCCGGGCGGTAGCATCCCACCACACACAGCCAGGCCACAGTGGTGCCACAGCAGTGCAAGGCAGGGGATGCTGAAACACAGGGGTGGCAGAAGCCCTGAACTGCACAGAGAGGAGGAGTTGGCTGCTACTGACCTCGTCTGCATACTGGACGTCATCCACGGCATACTTCTCCTTGAAATACTCCTTGGAGTGGATCCTCAAAGGGAAGCACAAGGGACACCAGGGTCAGGGTTTGGTCACACTCAGCATGGCTGCCTTCCCGCTCCCAAGCCCAGGCCATAAAGCCCCGGGGCCCATTCCTGCCCCAGCACAGAGCGGACACAGACCCGGATGGCAAGGGTCACTGGGCCACAGATTTAACGCTGAGCCATCTGCCTCTCCTGGCCTCCCCCAGATGACCTCCATTCGTCCTTGGAGCCCATGATCCTGACCGCCTGCTGCAAGCATCTGCAGACCAAACTTCTCCCTCCACCACCAGCAAGAGCCCACCGGGCAGCCCGCCAGTATAAGCTGCCTCCCAGAAGCTCCCCCTCATGGAGCCTCTTTAAAGGAAAGTTTTAAAATTAACATTTTAAAGAAGTCAATATCAGTATTACTCACTGTGATGAGAACATTCAAGCTTACTCATCGTCTCTGAAAAATCAGCTATGAGAAGATAGAGATGAAGGAGGAGGTTGGGCCATCTCCCAGAGGGCTCCCGGTCATGGTCATGGTCATGGTCATAGTCAAAGGTCTAGCCAGCACCATCCCACCCCCCAGCCTCCCAGGAGGTGGGTGAGTTGATGTCACTGCTGGTGACAGAGCTCACATGAGGTGGAGCACTAGCCACATGAGGAGATGGTGTCACAGCCAAGTCTATTGACGCACACATGCCACCCCGCGCCATCCCACTCCCGGGTACCACATCAGCACAGGGGATATACCTCCAGCCTGCCTGTGATCACATGGTATTCTAGTCACCGAGTGCTAGATCCGAAAGAGGCCTCAGGAGAAAACAGCAGATGGTTTTCAGACTGTGCTTCCTGAACTCTCAAGGGTGAGCAGATGACAGGGGGGTGAGGGGGCCAAGGGCAGTGTGCCTGGGGAGGCCCAGGGGGGACAGGGGAGGGAGCACACTTCCAGACCTGGAGATGACCACCTCCAAGAGCGAGCTCCATGTGCCTGTGAGACCTGAGTGACCAGTGTCACTGCCCGGGAGAGAGGCCCACTACCCTCCCTGAGCCCTGCACCGCTTCCCTCTCCACTCAAGCATGCAGCAGACAGATCATAGCCAGGGAGCAGAGAGCGTGGACCCGGGGACAGATGGGCGGGCCTCAGGGGTCAGCAGGGAGCTCACAGCCACACACAGCGAGCAGGGCTGAAGAGATGACAGTCTCACTGCAGTGAGCTGCTCGGTGCCCCCAGAACGCTCTTTGCTTTATCTCCCTTTTGGCTTCTCTGAAGTGGACACTGGGTGTCAAGCTCTTGCTGTTAATTAAATTTGCACAATCCAGTCACATTAGCTTCCACGCCTGAGTCAGGACTCAAAAGTTAAATGGCCAAAGTCTGGCACCGCCAGTGGCACTACCTGAAGGGGCTACAGGGCAGGAAGAGATGACAGGCACCTGGATGCTGGGGGCCCCAGTTCTCTGCTTACTGCAGACAGCTCACTGACCCTTTGCTACTAAGTGGTGACACTCTCAGCCATGCACAAAAGCACATGCCAGAAGGGAGGGGTGGGGCCATCAGTGTCATCACTGCGTCCACCCTTGACTGCATCAGCTTCGGTCTCAGCTCCAGGACGGATACCCTGAGTCCTCGGCAGGTCCCCAATCCACCTGTGGCCCCCAGTCACTTCATCCCTTGCAGCTGTGGCAGGCATCCAAAGCAAAGTCCAGCAGATTTGGGAAGTGCAAGGGACTTGCTTTCAGGGGATGCTCCTTACAGGCAGGCATCTCAGCCTTTACCCCAGGAATGTGTGCCTGCCCTGCCCTGCCTGGGGGTCTTGGTGGTCAGGCTTCAGCACAGACCTAGACTTGAGACCTAATATCTCCATGTATTCAGCCTGAGGTCAGGGTCTTCACTATACAGAACCAGGGGAGATGGGAGGAGGAGGCAAACTCAAGGTGGCTGTGAGTTGTGGGTGGCCCCGGGGCTGTGCACTCACCTGTCTGCCCCTCGCCTACCAGCCATATGCCATTCCACTTGCCACGGGAGGCAAGGAGCAGCCAGGGCCGGCCAGCCCACGCGGCGAGCCTGCTGCTGCCGCCCCGATTATCCGGGAGGGAGGGATGGAGGGCGGGAGCCAGCCCCACCACATGCCCTTTACCCTCCTCAAAGAGGTTGAATGTCATAGTCCAGGGTGCCCACTGGGCCCCAAGGGTCAAAACCACTGACTGGCCCCAGGCCTGGTTCTTAACAGGAACGACCACTTCACAGATGTTATAAGCATCTCTTCTGGCCCTTCACCCGCCATTCTTTCCTAAAGGGTGCAGATAATTAAGTTTGAACACTACTTGTTTTTCATGTTTCGAGGCTAACTATAATAAAAATAATTTAAATGTCACCCTCAGGGAGACGCATGCCAGGCCACCGCATCAAGCCAGCCACCAGAGGCTCAGCAGCGATGACTTGGCGGGGCCGACCAGGGAAGCGGGGGGCATGTCCACAAGAGCCCTGCTAGGCAGGCAGGAGAGGTCTTCGGGCAGCTACAGACCCCCTGGGGCCAGGCTGGTGGCAGCCACACGGAGGGCCTGCATGTGCCCTGGGGGAGGCGGGGTGTCTGGGGTCCAGAGGGACAGCCCATGCCAGATCCCATCATATGGCAGATCCAGATAAACCCGCTAGACCAGGAAAGAGTGGGTCAGCGGAGAAGCTGACCTCACCCCAGAAACCATCCCCGTGGCAGGAGAGGAAAGAGAGCGCCCCACTCAAAGGGGTTTGTGCCTTCGCCACCGGCAGCTGGGCCCGGCATGAGTGAGAGGTGGCCTTTCCCAGAACGCAAGGTCAGAGTTGACACTGAGTACCCACACCCCGTGCACAGCGTCCTGTGGGAAGGAGACGTTAAGGGAAAGCCCGTGGCGTAGACACAATGGAGCCCTCCAGAATATGAAACTTCCAAGCTGAGGTCTTGCCAGCCAGCTGCCCACCTGTGTGTGGTTAATGAATAAATAACCAGACCAAATTACAGCCGCCACCATCAATTCTGGCGGCCGGAGTCTGCCTTCAGCTACGCGTGACGCTGCTGCCTCTCATCCTGCTCAGAGCAGAGCGACAGCACTCCCTCCCAAACATGCTCTGCCACCACGGCAATGTTCCAGTGGCTCGTTCTCCAAAGCAATGCAGGTGCCTGGTCCTGGGACCACGCCGGGAAGCGGTGCCGGGCAGCAGGGCAGCTGGGGCTCCGGAGGCGACCCAAAGAGCCAGAGCCCCAGGAGCGGTGACTGAGGATGCTGGCAAATGCCCAGCTGGGCCTCAGGCTGCCCCAGATCAGGCTCCCTGCCCAGCCCCCCCATGACCGCCTGAGGTCAGAGCCGAAAGAGCTCCCGCAGCCTCCTCGGAGAGGCCTTCACCTACGACAGCACCCTTCGTGCCCACCCTGAAGACAGAAGGAGACAGGGTGAGGCCACCGGGCAGGCTGAGGTGGCCTCAGGCCTCCTGACCCAGGCGTGTGTATGGGGCGGGGAACGGTGGCTGTGAAAAACACAACCACACAACCACACACAACATACACATCCCGCAATACACCCACCAGCTACCATACCACACTCAGCAGCTCACAGCACACTGCACCACACACCACACTCCACACACACCCACACACACTCACTACAAACACTCCACATACCCCACTCCACATACACCCACACACACCACACACACTGTATGTATCACACACACGCCACATGTACACCTCACCCATCCCCCACCCTCACCACACACACACACACACAACCCCCACACCACACGCACATACCACATACCACAGATAAATACACCGTACACACCACATATACACACCACACCGCACCGTTCCACACCCCCCACACCCCATTCCACATATGTACACACACCACAGACTGCATACACTCAAACCATACACACCATATATACACCACACTGGACCACACCCACTCACAACCACCACCACCCCCAACACCACACACACACACACATACACCACAGCACACACACATACCAAAAAGAGCCTCAGGGCCTGAGCCCCGGAGAAACTCCCCCACACCACCCCTGGGCAGGGCCCTCCATAGGATAAGCCCTCTCCTCTCTGTGAACCCCACACCAGGCCCACTGTCCCCCATTCCGAGCCACAGTCTCAGCCAGGGGATGACAGGAACAGAACCCGCTCAAGCTGCAAAAGTTCTAAGAGGGTCTCCCAACCTGGCCCAAAGCCACTCACCCCCTCTGGGCACTGAGGCTGCCCAGAGTTGAGTTACAGAGATAACTCCCTGCTGGCTCAGAGGACCCCAGACACCCCAGCAGCCAGCACTGCCATCAGCTAAGCTTGGATCTGACAATATGATGGGAAACGCTCTCACGTCCAAAGGCCCTGGACATCTGTAAGCAAAGCTTCCTAGTGAAAACAAACTAGAAGCTACCATCCTCCAGTTCCCAAAAATGCCCAGGGCGAGGAACAGGCCGGGCAGCAGGGAGGCCCCTCGGCGTCTGCTGCCCTGACAACAGGACAGGCCCTTCACACGGGAAGTGGCAGATCTGCAAATGGGGGTGTTTTTTCCCTGGACGACTTTGGATTGCAGGATCTGCCAGATGGATCTTCAAAAGCCATCAGAGACTGAAAAGGAAGCTGAGGAGCTGAAGGTCAAATGTTCAGTCTGGTGG
Organism: Crocuta crocuta; assembly: GCF_008692635.1. NCBI lineage: Eukaryota > Metazoa > Chordata > Mammalia > Carnivora > Hyaenidae > Crocuta > Crocuta crocuta. Next base: position 3,889,107 of record NW_027528608.1, read on the forward strand.
GTTTTGATTGCAAAGGCCAGGTAATCCCAACAGCCTCGCTCCCGAGCCCTATTGATTATGAGTGTCTGGAAATAGCCATGTGCCATCAGATCTGGCCATTCCCCAGCCCCAGCCCCAAACCGCCAACCATTTATCACTGCCCCACTGTAACCGAGCCTTCTCTCCCTAAGGATGGGGCCATGGGGACAAGGAGAGGGACACACCAGGGCAGAGGAAGGAAAAGGCCTGCCCAGGTGGCCACAGTTGAGAGCAGGTCTGCAGGAAACCAGGGTCTAGCTCTCTGCTGTGGAGCCAGAAGGCCTCTGGGGACCCACCTGCTCTTTCTGGCCCCCCCAGCATAGAGCCTTTCCACATCGAAGACCTATACTGCAGACCCATTTCTATGTTCAGAGGCCATGCAAACATCTATGTCTGCACTAGACAATCAGCTGGCTGAGCAAAGCAGAGACAGACTAAAGGAGAGCTTTTAACAGTGGTCCGGAAAGTCAGCCCTGACCAAAGCACAGAACGGTATTCCTATATTATTGAAGATTACGCTTCAGGATAGCCGACTGCTGACAGCTGTTCCCTAACTAATCAGGTCCTGGGTTTTAAACCCCCCAGTCAAGTGCCATTTGGTTCCCCAGATGGTGGCTGTGGGGAAACACAGTGAGATTTGCTCAGATTTTCCCACTGGATGGTGGAGTCGCCAAGGCAGGGACAGGCCTCTCGTCCCACCGCCATGGAGGATGCCCACCCTCCAGGACAGGCACTGCCCGACTTCACGCAAGAGTCAGTCATACATGAAAAGCAAGCACACAGAAGAGAAGATGCACTCAGAGCCTCCCCTACACTTCCAGACAGAAACTCCGGTGAGGCCCTGCTCACACCCTCCCCTAGCCCCCCATCCAGGCCACGTCTCCGACTGTAGGACTGGCATGCCCGGAGCCAGCGGGGAGCCACAGGGAGGCTCACGGGGCAGCCAGCTTGCAACCCCATGTGCTGCAGAGGGCCCCCAGCTATTTGGGAGGAGTGTCACTCGCAGCTCTGTGACTGCCTCAAGTGCAGGAAGGGTCTGGAAGGAATCCTCTTACCAAGACCAGACCTACACTCTCACCAGGAAACTTCTCACTACAGGTGAACCAGTCATCAGGGCTTTGTAGCAAACTATACTGACATTCTTCACGGTCACAGACCCCTGAAGGTCCGGGCTTGGGACAGAGCCCAGAGTGGCCAGCTTATCTCTGCTCCACGAGGTCTGGGACCTCAGCAGCAGGACTCCAGGGCTGGGACTCGGAGTCACCAGCTCTAATGGGTGGTCTGGCTGTCAGCCGGGCCTCTGCTCCTCTCCAGGAGGTCCCCCCACATGGGCTTCTTCCCGGCATGGCAGCTGGGCCCCAGGGCAAGAACCAGGTGCAATCACAGTGCACTTCATTGTCTAGCCACACAATGACCCTGCCATGCTCACGCATCACAGCAGTTGCCAGGTCCTGACCCGAGTCAAGCAGGAGGGGAAAGACTCCACCTCTCCAAAGGGAAGGCCACAAATATTACTGTGGTCATTTCTGGAAGATATGAGTGGCCTGTCCCTGCCATCTACCACCTCGTTTCTGTGTCAGGAACGTAACCGTCCCCACAGTGACCATCACTATGACGACAGCCCTGGTGGTGCCTCATGAGCAGCACTGTCACTTTTCCTGAGATAAGGAATCCAAGGCCCCAGCAGTAGCGAGAGCTGCCCCGGAGAGGGGCCGTGCTGAGTCCCCTGGCAAGCGTCCAGCGAGACTGGCCCCCGGGCCTGCCCAGGCCACCACAGCACTGCTGTTCCCTTTCAAAGGAGCGCAGTTGTCCGGACCCGACCAGGAACATGATGAAGACTGACTATAAAGGCCACGACAGGATGGGGGAGGCAAGTGTTGGATGAGGGGAGACCCACCCTCCCAGGAGGACCCATGTCTCCAGGCCCGGATCTGCTATCTAGAGGGAGCAGGGGGTCAGGAAGAATGGACTGAGAAAGGCCTGTCTCAGGCCAAACCCGAGGCCAGTTTCTCTGCAAGTACAAGACACTGTGGCAAGGGAGGCAGGGGGGTCCAGAGAACAGAGCAGGCATCTACCTGGACACAGCATCCCCTGTGCACCCCTCCCCCATACCCCCCACCCAGGCCTGGGCAGTGTAGAGCCTCTGGGGGCTGTCACTGGGCCTGGCCCACCTTGCCCAAGATGCCACCCCCTCCCTCTGGGAAGAGGACAGCACACCTTCCTGTGTCCACCCTAACCCAGCATGGAGGCCAGTGGGACCTGCTCCTTACATCAGGGACACATTTATGCCACCTGCCCTGGGGCCTCTGAGAAGCCCAGAACCTATATGGCTGCCCAGTCCCACCCTCCAGAGGCCACCTAGATCAGGCATGGCCACTTCCCCCCCTCCTCCCCCAGGGTCAAGCAGGAGAAGTCCCCGCCAGGAAGTCTACCTAAAGCTGTCTTTACAGCAAAGCCCGGGAGGCCTCAAAGCAGAAATGTTACCAACCTGTGAGCCTGGATCCCTTACCCCAAGATGACAGAAGAGGGATCTCTCATGCCAACCAAAGAGGCTATGGAGTCTGCGCTGAAGTGCTGGGGGTCGGGGGGCGGGGGGGGGAGTTGCTGCCCGAGACGCAGGAGGCCCCGTCCTGGGGTCTGCACAGAGCAGCCAGCCCACCTGGTAACGAGTGATCGAGGACAGTAGACGACAAGGGCTGCAGTTCAGACATTGGCCCAGAATAAACCACCCTCCAGGCAGAAACGACATGCTTAAGGTGATGAGCACTTAGCGGGATCCCCTGAGCACCTCGAGCAACCACAGTTAAGTACCGCATCTGACTCAGCACCTCTGTGCAGGCAGGATGGCCCCCAAGACGGGTAGCCATGGCCAATGGCCCTGGAGCTGATAGAGGCCATGGATGACAGGGAGGAGGCCTCTGAGCACATTCCAGGCCCTGGTCCCACACTCCTCACACAGCACAAGCCTAGAGCCGCTGACCTGTCTCCCAGGTGAGCCAACTGAGGCAGGACCTCCACTTGAGCCAGAGACGGGCACACGGCAGGTACCCCACAATGTCACACTAGCGATGGGCTTCAGAGAAGGATCCCAGGCTGCCCTCTCTGACCCGAGCCAACCCCCATGACACCCAAGGTGGGGCCACCTCCCACTGGGGCTACCGCCTCTGGCATTTTAACAAAGCTGAAAATACAGAATTTCAAGATTAATAATAGTACCTCCAAACAAACATGACCATAGTCTGTGGCTCTGACCACCCCCCCTTCCCAACCAAGGCTGCAGGCTCCGGCCCTGAGCAGGCAGTCAATGGGCCTGACCACTGACACCCCGCCCCCCAGCCCCTGCTACTCTTTCCCTCCTTGTCGCCATAGGCCAGGCCCTTCCCCTGCCCCAAGCCCAGCAGTGGTGGGCCGGCCCAGACTGCTCCTTACTTTCCCATCCAGGTGGCATAGCTGGCAGGAAGCCTGGGCACAAACAGGGTCGACTTCCCGGTGCCGACATCAATCGTGCCATAGCAGCCTGGATCGGTGACGCCAAACGCCCAGTGAAAGAAGGACTCCTGCGGCGGGAACAAGACGAAAACATGAAGCACAGGGAGAGGTGTGGGGTGTCAGAGCGAGCACCAAGCACCCTGGAAAGTCAGCTCAGGGCCCCTCAGCCTCACATAGCTGTCCACCTATCCGCTCTGCCCCCTGCCAGCTGTGGGCTGCCCCTCTCCCGCTTCTGGGATTTGGCATGGGGCAGCGGGCTGGCTCCTCCCACCCTGCGTTCAGCCTTCTCTGAGGATGCACATTTCATGCATGTGCCCCAGCCCCACCTGCACCCCTCCCTGGCAATACCTTTAGGCCCTTGGAGGGCACCCTAGGGCACACCAGGACACAGGTGCCCACGAGCACCCTGGGTCCAACTCAGCCCTGCCCGCGCCTCTCTGTTGCCCCCATGCCCGAAGGCGGGCAAGATGCCATGCTGACTTAGACACCGAGGCCAGACATCTGCACAGAAACGGAGTCCTCCATTTAGGACTCCTTACTTCCTTCTCCCACCCCCAGGGCAGCTGATGACTTCAGTGTTTAGCAATAAACACTGAGCTAAAATAATGTTAGAAAGGTATGAAGAGGAGGAGGATCTCTTCTAAAATTAACCTTGCATAACAGCAGTCAAGGAGCCAAAGGCTGAATTTAGGAGATCGATTTTTAAACCACAAGATATGTAAACCTGGGGAAGCATCGAGACGAGGCAGAAAAACCTTAGTGAGACCTGCGCATCCCTAGCAACCGGGGGACCGCAGGCCTGCAGCTGCAAGAGCAACGGGGCACGGGGAAATGGGCAGCCGGAGCCACTCTCGGCAAAGTTAACACCACGATGGCTCTCAGCAGCCGACAGCCCATCTGTCCTGTGCAGTGGATACAGTCCAGCCAGGAGGCCACAACTAGCCACCCCTCCACACTCAGGTCCCCTTCACGTCTCCCTGTCTCCCCCAGGCCTGATGCTGGACAGCCATGTCCCCGGGAAGGTTGTGGGGTTCCCAGGGTGTCAGGCCCCAGATCTGTACATGGCAGGGAGGAGAAGGGAGCCCTATACTTGGGGTACAGAAATGCGATTCTAATTAATCCCAGCTCCCCCTCTGGCAAGTCATTTCCTCTCGGAGCCTCGGTTTCGTCATCTGCGGAGTGAGTGTGATGCTAAGATCGATGAGTGGGGCCAGCTCAGGGCTTCTCGGGCTTTCTGGGTGAGCCCTCTGCTGAGCACCTTGCTCTTGTTCCTGGGAACTGAGTGATGCCAGCGATTCCCAGCCAAGGCCACCACATCCAGGCCGGCTTCCTGCAGCCAGCTACCCTCACCCTCCACCACACAGCATTCCGGAACCTTATGGAGTCCCTAGTCTACTTCCCAGGTCAGGAAACCGAAGCCCGGTGAGGGGCAGTGAGTCAGCAATGGCCAAACCATGATGAATGTCTGGGCTGCACGCGTCCTCCCAGACCTCTGCAGCCCCCTGCAGCCCCTGTCATCCTTGGTGCAGGCAGAAACCGGCCCCACGACATCAGCCCTCCCCATCTGCACCCACCCAGCCCGCCCTCTTGCCACCCACTCCTGTGGGCACTGCCCTCCTCCCCAGCCTGGAACACCCACACCCAACTGCACTTGTTAGAATTCACCCTGGCCTTCAGGGCCCACACCAAACGCTGCCTCTTCCATGAGGCCTTCTTGCCTGTTTGTTCCTCTAAGAAAGTCATCTTCCTATATTCTGACCTAAGAGCTGAGACTGGCTGGCATGTGCTCTGCCTCCAACCACAGCTAGGAGGGATCTGTCCCTTCAGAGTACTGGGTGTGGGCTCCCCGGGTGCCGACGCCTTGACCTGCCCTCAGGGAGCCTCTGCAGCATCCCCTTGGAGGGTAAAGCTGCCCGGGGCCTACCAGGCCCAATGGTGGAGGAGGGCGGACAGCGCACAGGAGGCCGGGGCACGCCGGCAGGTGCAGGAAGCCGGCGGGGCGGGCTCACCTGGCGGAAGAGGACCCCGGTGTCGGTGCAGTAGCGTTGCGTCTCCTCCCCGCCCTGCAGCAGCACCACAGAGCCGGCCTGCACGGCAGGCTTCTTTCGCAGCCGCTCACACAGGCGTTGCCTGTTCAGGGCAAAGAGCGCCAACGGCACCTTCAAGGTTTCGTTCCCCAGCCAGAATGAAGGTCTGCAAGACATGAACACACATCGCCACACAGGCTCTGTTAGTGCCACCAAGCGCATCCACCACCCATGGCCCCAGGTGACCGGAGGGCAGAGCCTGCTGCAGGACCCCCGTGAGCACGGGGACAAGCTGCTCCAACCTCAACCTGCCTGACCCAGAAACAGCCCCTCACTGGGCCGCTGAGGACCACAGGGCCCCATCGACCACACCCTCCCCTGCTGTCCCTGAGCACCGGGCCCCGAATGCAGATGAGGGAAAACTGCATCTGTTTAACCAGCAGGCAAGTGAGGCCCACGGAGGGAAAGCCTACGATGGCTTGGAGATGAACTCAACTCCTGCCCTCAGGGAGCCTACCATCCATGCGAGAACGATCTGTGATCTGACCCAGACAACACCGGATCCCTGCCCAGTGCCCACATGATGCTGTCTTCTCTGCAAGTCACAGACCCAGCAGCCTGTGCTGGGACACCCTGTCCCCAGCACACATACACAGGACACCCAGCACCAGGGACCGAAGCAAGTCTGTGCCAAGGGGATCATGCCGAGGTGGACCGGGCAGTGACAGCCCTAGGGGTGCTATCCTGAAGGACCCATGTCCCAGGAGAGCACCCCCACCCCACTCCCTTCTACACTGAGAAAACAGCTCCCCTCCCAGCACCCACTCCCCAAAGCCCACCTGCCTCCAGGCCCTGCATGCCCTGTCTATGCCCGGGTTGCTCCAGCATCCAGTTTTCCCCCTCAGGATCACCCTCTGTAGCCAAGGTACAGGAGTCTCACCATCGTAAAAAATAAATAAATAAAAACACTTCGCTTGACTGCCATGCCCCTCCAGCAGTTGACGCCTCTGTCCCCTTGGCAGGAAATATCCTCTGCAGAGTCACTCAAATCCACCACTCTCGTGTCCAGGCTGCCCATGGATCCACGCCCTGGCCTTGGCCCACCCCTCCCCTGTGTGGCCCCTGCCAAGTAACAGTGACCCCTGCTCCTGAACCTCCACCCAACATCCGCATGTGGCTTCCCAGTCCTCACCCAGCGTCTGAGCTCCAGGACTCTGGGCCTCTTCTTACCACAGCCCCCCTCCACGCTCAGGCTCGCTCCCTCCTCAGCTCCACATCCAGCTGGAGGACCTGCTCTGCTGCCTGGACACCCACAGGGAACTCTCCAGGCTCTCTCAGCCCCAGCTTCCCCACCCAGATGGACCCTTTCCAATGCAGATCAGAGCAGGCCCTCCCCTGCCCACCCCCTCTGCCACCTAATGCACGTGGCACAGAGCTACCAGGCAGTGAGGGGACGCAGCCCCACACTGCCTGCACTGGCTTTCCGGCTCTTCCCCAAACAACCAGAACACGCCCCAGGGGCCTGGATGGCTCACGTTCTCACTGTATCCAGGCCTCTGCAGAACTGGCCGCACTGCCCAGAAGCTTTCCAAAATTTGGTCCAAACCTTAGCCCCTACTCTCCTCACTCCTCTTTAGAGTGCACAGCACTTTCTGACATCATTTATTTACTTGCTCATGGTCTCCCGTAAAATGTAAGCCCTAGGAAGGCAGGAACCTCACCTTCTTTCCAAATGAATGACTAAACAGAGGACGGGGACGGAGGACAGAGGCCCCAGCAAGTGTGCTGGGGGCTAGGAAGGCCGCTGGGCCAGGCCCAGGGGGCGGAGGGGGAGTCAGGCAGGCCCGTGTGGTGCGTGGCCTAGGAAAGGGGACAACAGGTGCACACAAAGGCCCAGGAGGGCAGAAACTCCCGGGCTGGTCTGAGAAAGAAGGTTCTGCCAGGGTCCATAATGAGAGCCAGGCACTGCACTCACTGGCCATGGGCCCCTCAGAGGCAGGGACACGTGAGCAGGTGACACCCCGTGTACACCATGGCTTGGATGCCACTTCCTCAAAGATGGTCTTCCCCGGCTTTCCACTTCACACTTGCAGCTCTCTTCCCCTGCCTGTCCCCCCACTTAGCATTTGCACCCTCCAGACCCACTTTCCCTGCTCTGCCCAGCCCCCCCTCCCCCCCAGCACTTCAGGAAGGTTCAGGTGGATTTAGCCACTGGGAGGCAGGCAGGAGACTAAAGGGCGGAGGGAAGACAGAGAATCCGCTCTCTGCTCTCTCTCGCTGGTGAAGCTGGAACCTGACAGCTGGCAGTGCCGCCCCGCAGGGCCACAGTTCAGCTTCCCTGGCTCCTGACCAGCTTCCCTCCTCTTCTCTCCCAGGTCCCCTTAACCTGCTCACAGCTCCGGAAGCTGACCCTGCATGGAACTCTCTTTATGACCCCTTCGAGTGAGGCTCTGCCAGGTCCCCGGCTGAAAGGGCACGTCTACCTCCTGACATACGCAGCCTGCGTGTACTGGTGCTCACTGGGGAGGCCCACCTCCACGCACAAGAAAGTAAGTCCCATGGAGACAGATCTGGGCCTGCTCTGGTCACCGCCACCCCGGTGCCTAGCACTCTGCTTGGCACACAGCAAGTACTCAATAAATATCTGCTGAGTGAACAACTGTGACAACGTGGGGCCACCCACACAGCTGTGCAGGAAAGAAGCTGCCACATCAGCTCCAGTGGGGCAGGAAGCAGGACCCTTGGGCCCACCCTGGCCAGAAAGCAGGGAAGGGTCACGCACAGCCCACACGTGCTAACAGGGCCCCCACCCCAGTTGCCGGGCCTCACCCTCACAGAAGGCTTGTGCAGGGGCCAGGACTTCCCCTGAGCTGGGCTGCTTTTCTGCTGTGCTCAGCCCTGAGGATCAAAGGGCAGAGGTGACAGCTGGTAAACAGGCCTGCATCCCAGCTGGCCATGCAGTCAGGAACTGAAAGTGCAGCCCCAGCACCCGTACGGCCCCCCACACTCTTCCCCCTCACTCAGCAAATCCCAGCAAGGGAAGAACCTCGTCTCTGCAGACTCCCCAGCAGCATGGCGGGAGCATCCTAGAGACACGGCGGCAGGTGGCCTGAGCCAAAGTCGCCGGGATGCACAGAGACTCAGTTTCAGCCAGCGCCCAGCCCCTAGCCCTGCCCAACACTCCTCACCCCTCTCCCTGGCTCTCTCTCCTTAAACACACCAGATACCAGCTCCTCCTGGCCTGCCACCATGCCCCCACCAGGAAGGCTCTCAGAAGGGCCAGGCTTCCTCTAGTCTGGAACCTTCTAAGAGGCCTACATGCTTCAGGGCATCTGGACTGGGACCTTCTGGCCCACAGGCCAAGCAGCCCAGAACAAGACAGGTCACTTGCTAAGAATCCTCTTAGCTGACACTGCTGCTGTGAAGAAAACATGCAACACTACCTAAGCCTCCGTGGGGCTCAGCCCGAACAGAGAAGGGCAGCCCAGGCCAGCCTAGGCCAGCCCGGGATCTGCGGTCACTCATGACTGCAGGGCACCCCCAGAATCAAGGTTTATAGAGATGCCGCGCCCTTTGATTNGTGACTTCCCGCAAACTCAGCAAACGCAGCACCGATAAAACACCTCCCTCCCAACCCCCCAGCTTCCACCGGCACTTTCCCTGATACCCAGAATTGAAAAGGCAAAGGCCAGATCATCCCCAAGTGCCAGCATCAACAAGCAATGCCCAAGGAAGACAGCAGGGGCTGGCAGACCAGCTCTGGGGCACCGGAGAGACCCAGAGAGCAAGCTCCAGCCCCCACAGGCCAGCCGGCCCCTACCAACCACAGGGCCTAGGAAGCAGCCAGGGGCCAGGAATAGGGCCACCCCCAGGGAGAGTGTGATGCCGCTGTCCCTGAAACCCATTCCTGTCCCCCCAAACCATAATGAGCCACCCCCTCTGCCTCGTGGCCACCTGTGGGGTTCTCACCCAAGAGGAGATTTACCCATGGGGATTCACACCTAGAATTCAGGGACTCCATCTACTTGGATGGGGAGAAAGTATACCTTTCTTGCCTTTAACCTCTCATTCAACTGTACATTTTCTTCAATTATTATTAATGTAAGCAACTAACCATGGCACTATTCAGTGCATGAATCTGTCACCAGCAACAATCATAGGTATTTTCCTATCATATTACTGATGTCACGGTATCTCAAAATATCACTCTTGTTTATCACTATTTCATAATTAAGATGGTTATTACGCCTGCTGTTTTAATTGCTTAATGTACTAATAAAGAAACATGTATTACTATATGGTAAATTTATTAACATTTTGATAACTGTATTTCAGTGTAATTGGTTTTCCTTGTAATCCTCTGTAATTTTATTTTATGCATTAAAAATTTTTTTAATGTTTATTTATTTTTGAGAGAGAGAGAGAGCGTGAGCAGGGGAGGGGCAGAGAAGGAGACACAGGATCTGAAGCAGGCTCCAGGCTCTGAGCTGTCAGCACAGAGCCCGAGGCGGGGCCCAAAACCACGAACTGTGAGATCATGACCTGAGCTGAAGTTGGACGCTTAACTGACTGAGCCACCCAGGTGCCCCTATTCTATGCATTTAAAAACATCATGTTGAGAAGGGTGCACAGCGGTTCAGGTCACGATCTCACTGCTTGTGGGTTTGAGCCCTGCCTCGGGCTCTGTGCTGACAGCTCAGAGCCTGGAGCCTGCTTCAGATTCTGTGTCTCCCTCTTTCTCTGCCCCTGCCCTGTTCACTCTCTGTCTCTGTCTCTCAAGATAAAATAAAGACATAAAAAAAATTTTTAATAAGAAAAAAAAGAGAAGGGTGCACAGCCCTCGCCAATGGGTACATGGACAGACAAGGACAAGATCCCTGCACTCGAATGTGATATCACTTCCAGATGGGGCCACACTGCTAAGCTCCCAGCAAGAAAGGCCAGCCATGGGCCTCCTGCTACCTCATCCTCAGCCTCCAGCTTGGGCTGGGCCCCGAACCCACTGGCCGACTGTCAGCACCCACTCACCCACTCAACCTGGCTGGAGGGGCCTAGAGACAGGTGACCAACACCCCCCCACCCTGCCTCCCTCTCTCCCAGGAAGGGTCGGGGGGGTCTAAGCACACACAGAGACCGAGAGAGAGAGAGCTGTGGAGTCAGGACTAGGCCTGGAAAAGGGCCAGGGAGGGCAAAGGCACACTCAGCAGCCAGCCTGCCTCCCACAGACCCACCCCTCCCCAACCACAGGCGTCAGCCTGACACCTCTTCTCCAGGAGCACAAGGTTCGTATCAGGGTGGGGACAGGCTTTGATCCAGAACCTGACTTCTCCAGTTACTCTCTCTCCCTAAAAATGCTGACTCCGGCGTGACCTATGACCCAACAGGTAACACCCAGGGCAGCTCATCTGCTTTTCCTCATTGGCAAAGGCCCTCTGGGCAGCAGCCCCCTGGGAGCCACTCGGCTAAAGAATTAAAGGTATTTCATCACCATACTTGGAATTCTGTCCCCCTCCTTCCCACATTTCCTCTCTCCTCGATCCCTGAGAGCCTCCATGCAAAGCAGGACGGCACACTCTTCTAATTTAGAGCAAGCCCCCCTTTTATTCATTAGGCAGCAGGTCACCCAGCACCAATCACAGGGTGGCCAAATGGCCCTGAAGGTACAAAATGACCTGGTCTTGGGATCCAAGGGTGCCAGAAGAGGCATGAAGGGAAGCAACATCTCAACCATGACCGGCAGATGCACTGACAGGGAAAAGCCTCCTGCCGGTGAAAAAAACTGGGAATCTCTGGAGTTCTGAGCAGGAAGCCTGTATCAGAGGTCAAGAGAGGTTTCTAGGAGGAGGAATCGTCGCCTAAGCTGGGCCTGCAAGGATGTGAACAGTTACATCAGAGGCCAAGGGCACTCCAGGGCCAGCAGGTGAGTGGGCACAGCAAAGAGAAAGGAAAAAGCCAAGTGGGGGAGCAGATGCGGGCAGCTCAGGCTGCAGCGAAGTCTCACCTCTAACCGTGGAAAGCTCAGGCGTGGCTCAAAGAGAAGGCACCAAGTGCTATGGGATGAGGGGTCGAGCGGTGAGGGAGGGCTTCAGAGCAGACCCTCTGGGGGCTATGGGACCCTCTGTCTCATGCGTGAAGTCCCTGCCCAAGCTGGCAGGACAGAGCAGGGTCCACCCTGAAACACTCCCCAGGGGGCTCCTTATTGCACCTGGTCTTCTAGTTGAATCTGAGATGCTAGTTTAGGGCTTCCGCTGCTCCCCAACTCACTCCAGTCACCTGAGACTCACAGCCTCCCCCGGCCCAGGCTCTGTAGGACTCTACAGGCAACCAAATCTGACCCCTCAAGGACCCCATGGCCATGACTTGATGACATAGTGCCTCATGATGCCTGTGTGTGCAGATGGGCAGACTTTTGCTGGAAACAGGCTCAAAACCTCCCCGCCTTAAAGACGCTGCTAGGATTTGACCTCAGATTCAAAGTGTCCGGCTGGACAACCCCATACCAGCTTGGGATGGCTCTTGCCAAGGAGGCCCTGTCGCACTCTGGAAGCTCCCTGCACTTCCAGTAGCACAACTCTCCAAGAACTCTGTCATTCTGTGTCACCTCCCTCACCCCCTCCCCACCATGGCCCAGAGGATCAGCTTTGCTCTAAAAGCCCTCCTTCCAGGCTTCCGCCAGCTGGAGGGCCACACCCATCCAAACATACACCTTCAGGAGAGCGGCAGGCCTCAGGCCACCATGGAGCCCTGAGCCCAAACGCAGCCCCTAGAACTAGCTGTGGCCACCTAGCCAGCCCAGATATAAAGACAACAGACCCACGTTTGGGCACCAGCCTACCCTGCTGCCCACTCTGCTCTTCCAGACAGGGTCATAGGCTGGGTTCAAGAATCTGACCCCGGGTCCCTTAACACTCATCTGGGACTGTGCATGTACAGTTCTCTGCATGAGGGGCACCCAAGGACTGGTACACATGTCATCCAGGGATTGAAGCTTACCCTCACTCTCCACTGAGCTCAGAACCCACGCCCCTCCACGGCACAGCCCAGAGGCAGACAAGCGGATGAGAGTACCATGTGTCCATCTGCGCCAGTAGCCCGTCAACACCCAAAGGTCAGCCCAGTACTGTCCCCAGAATACAGCAGGTGCCCAATAAATGTTTGATTTATATGTCCTAAGCTCTTGCAAACTTGGGGGCTACTTGAGGAGGCCATTTTCTGTCGCCATTCTCCCCGCCTTCCAAAAAGAGAGAGGTAGTCAGTCGCCACTCTGATCTCAGTTCCTAGCTGGGCATCTGGCACAGTGCCCTTTAGCTATGACTTTGCCTCCTAGCCCCCAGCACCACCAGGCTCATATGCCCTTGAACTCACACACAGTCCAGGGGAGCAATCGTCTAAAGAGCACATCTGATTAGATTAAATGCTTGGATAGCTCCAGCCCCTCGGGACAAAGTCTGGAGAAGCTAGCTGGGACACCACGCCCTCCATCGCAAGGATGCACCCCACTCTCCCCTGTCCCCCGCAGTCTTAGCTCTCAACCTTTGTCACTCACCCTTTGTTCAGACGTTCCCTCCTCTGGGACACTCTTCCCAACGCTGCAGTGAACCCGTCTATCCACGCTTCCCCCCACCAGGACCACTCACCCATTCTTTCGTGCAGCAGACTTTAGGAAGCACCTACAGCGTGCAAGGCACTTCCTAGTGAGCCCCAGGAGTGAACAAGCGAAAGACCCCGACCTTACATTCCAAACGAGAAGACGAGAAACGAGTAAAATAAATGTACTATATAGTCATCAGGAGGTGATAAGGGCTACAGAAGTAGAAGTGCTGAGGGAAAGCGTCTCTGAGGTGACGTTTGGGCCCTGAAGCAAGCGGGAAAGTGCCCCTCTCGGGAGTTCGGAGCCCTTTTCAAATACCACCTCCTTCCGGGAGCACTGCGTCCCGGACGCCCGGGCAACGCCGCCATCCCATCTGAGGGTCGTGGCCGTGAACGCGCCTGCAGACCCGAGGACCTGCCTCGGCCACACAGCAGGCCGCCACGCGCGCGGGTGGGGCCTGAGCCCCTGGGTGATCCCGAGGACCACCCTGCAGCGGGGAGGGGAGCTCGGATGCCCCGGACTCCGAGCGCGCAGCCAGCCGCCCCGCGCGACGAAGCGCGCTGTCCGCGGCCACACAACTCAACCGGTGGGGCCGCTGCCCGGCGGCGGGGGCTACTGGCCGGGAGCCCCAGGCCCCCTCTCCGCGCCGCCTGCCACCGGCCAGGGACAGAAGCAGCACTCACCCGGTGGCCGCCGCCATGTTCGCTCGGCACCAGCGTCACGTGAAGTGAAGCATCAGCTGAGCCCCGGCAAAGTCCCACCGCGGGAGGCGGGGCAGGGGCGGGGCCGGGTGTCCCCGCCCCGCCCCCTCCAGCGGCTAGCTCCGCGAGACCCAGAGGAACTGAGCCTCAAAGAGAGGAGGTTCCACCTACACGCAGGCAACCCGCTGTTCAAGAGGGGCGGAGCCGGGTGGGAGACAGGTGTCATTCCAGAGTAGGAGGGAGTGTCCCCAGGCAATGGGTACCTTGATTCAACCCCCAACCCGGCGTCTCAGCGCCCACCGTGGGAGGACACCCTGAGAGAGAGAGCCCTGGACCCAGTCTAGCGGGCAGAGGTGATAGCGGTAGCTTAAGAAAGGAAATGACTTGAGCAGAGGTCAGGACTCCTGGAGTAACCAAAAAGTTCAGTGTCCCGGAGAGGGGATGTGGGAGTGAGAGGTAAGACCTCAGAGGTAAGCAAGGGTCAGGTCCTGCAGGGCCTTGGAGATGGGGCTGGGAAGTTAGGTCTGGTAGGACCTTTTCAAGCTCCCTCACCTGCAGGATGGAGAAGGACCCAGACACAGGGAAGCCAGTGAGGAGGGCTGGGGAGAAGTGGACACAAGGAGGGCACAGTTTAGGAGGGAGAATCTACCAGAAGGTATCTCCCTTTGCTCTGCTGGGCACTGCTGTTGGGTGCAGGGTCCCCCAAGAGTTGGAGGAAGGGGTACCAAGGAGGGAGATGGGAAGCAGATATTCTAAGGGAGCAACCCAGGCTCCAGGTGTTTTAGAATAATAGTAATACTAACAACTACTGCCAACAGGTGCAGAGCACTTCCTGTAACCCAATGCTTTGCAGAGTTAGCTCACTGAGTCCTTACAACAGCTCTGGGCAGCAGTCTCTTAATGCCATTTAATAGATGAGGAAACTGAGGCCTAGAGAGGCAAGTAACTCACTTGAGCTCACACAGGAGGCAATTTATGCAGCCACACCCCTGACTAGTTACCGATGCTGGCTCTGTGAAGGAAAGGGGCCCAGGGCTCGGGGTCGGGTGTCTCTGGGGTCCTGGGCCACAGATGTGTGAGGTCAGGAGGTAAGGCCCAGCACATGCCCATGAGGATCTGGCCCGAGTCCGCAGCTGTCTCAAAGCCGAAAGTAGCTTCTGGTTGAAGGGCTTGGGTTTGGGGTACCTCGTGTTTCTTTGACAAGGATGTGGGTCACTATGGCCAGGCTGGGGGGCCCCCAGAGGCTATGAGATGGAGAGGAAGAGATGACAACTATGTATCCCCACAAAGCTGGGAAGAGAACAGGCCCCTTAAAGAGGGGGAGGAACCGAGCCAGACCATAAGCAGAGTGGGTGACACAGCATGACCACTTTGAATCCCAGCACCACCCTGGTTGCCTCATCTGTCAGGTGAGCTCTAGTGGTACCACCTCACTGGGCTGCTATAGGGTTTCGTAAGCAAACATCCAGGCATCATTAGCCTGTGGCACAGCCAAAGAGGTCAAAGCCTTGAGGAGGAACGTGGCACCTCCAAACAGCCCTGCACCTCCCTGACCCAGTTAAGGCAGAGGAGAATTGATGGAAGAGGGGGTCCCCATCCTTCCTCCCCCTTCCTACTACATATATAGCAGTTCTCAGGGGTCTCTGTCCTCCAGGTAGGACTCTCCCAGAGAGGGTCTATCAGCCCCCTTGTGAGTTTCTAGGGAGGAGAGCAGGGGTACCTGGCTGTATAGCTTACGCCCTGGGCCCCTGAGATCTTGAACCCCTCCCCCCATTAAGCAGTTCCTCCACCTTCAGCTAAGGAAACTCAATTCCCTAAAAAGAGACACCTGTTAAAATTAACAAAGGGTGAGCGGAATGAGCTTTTCATGTTCCTTTGTGGAAGGAACGCCTGCCCCTGAGCTAATTACAACCCCTCCACCACTTCTTTTGACATAAACGATGTCAAAATTAAGCTAACTGTCAGCTCAGAGTGTTTATTAATATGAGAAAGAAGCAATTATCCTAAACGTCCACAAGTAATAGAGGGAGGGCACCTACCAACTCAGCGGAACTCTCTGGTGTGGGGGCAGGGATCGGAAGGCCCTGCCCGTGACTCTTGTACACCCAGGCCCGTCTGGACAGAGGCCTGCCCTGCCAGTGCCACAGGAGCCTGGCACAGGAGGCTACTCGTCAGCATGCACCCTTCCCTCCCCATCAGAGGCCCTGACAGGGCTATTCCCCACCCCTCCTCCACCCCCCACAATCTGAGCTCTGGCAGGGCTGGTCACCCCCCTTCCCCATCAGGAGCTGGGGCTCCAGGAGAAGCAGCCCTGGGAGTGGAAGAAGATTGCATAGTTACTCATGCAGGGCAGATCCAGACGCTGCTGGGAGCCAGGAGGCAATTGGAGAAAGATTGATTTTAGGGAGTTAGAGCAGGAGTGTGTAAATCAGCGAGGGAGAGCACTAGGCAGCACACTCAGGCCTTAAGCGATATCACCTCGGAGGTCACAGACCCCTGGCTGAAATAGTCTCCCATCGTTGTGACCTATGGCGGGGTGAGGGTGGGGCCATCTCAGCAGTCCGAGCATTAGAACTCTCCAGAAGTGCCCTGCCCCAGCCAGACACCCACCAGAAAGCTGGTCCCAGGAAGGCTCCTCCTGAGAGCCTCTGTGGCTCTTTTTGTCCCCAAGACATAGAGTCAGGCCAGGTTTCCCTGCTCCGCCCACCCCTCTGAACCTAGCCACGTGTCCTTGCAGCCCCACAGACACTGCTGACAGCTGGCTGTCTGGAGATGGCAGCCCCGGAAGTGGTGACCAGCCAAACTGACACATGAGCCACCCTTGAGGACTTGAAGGGGTGTCCCCAGGAAGAGCTGTGACACGGGCCCTGTCCATCTTTGGCTGCATGCTGAGGACACCGGTCTGCTGGAAGTCTCTGTGGGACCACACTGTAGGTGGCCTAGACACTGACTCTGCCCCTGGCTACCAAGCTGTCACCTTTGGTGACACTCTGTGACTGGCCACGCTGTAAGGGGTCGAGGCCCAGACCCTGCCCTGGACATCTCAGGGCAGAGGAGGAAGAGGAGCCCGCCGTCGGGGGTGGGGGGGCAGAAAACAGGGGTACGTGCTGCTGTTTCCTCCTGTGATCAGTGAGGAGTTCCTAATTCTGGGCAGGAAAGGAGTGGGGGCCAAGGCCATGTCTGGGGCTCGAGCTCAGGAGGGTCACAGGATGGACCTGGAAAGAAGCCGGCAAGAGACCCTGTGCCAACCACATGGGAACACCAGCCTCAGGGTGTGGCATGTGACATGGGGTGTCATTTGGGGTTTCCTGATTGTTTTGCTTCTGCTGAGAATGGAAGACCGGGCTCAGAAAACCGGCAAAACAGACTGAACAGAAGGAACAGAGGGGGCGGGGGTGGCACGTTCCTCCCCGACCTCTCCGCCAGTGGGGAAGGAAAGATGGAAATGAAATGCCCAGGAGGCTGCCTCTCCATCACTGTTCTGGCAGGTCCCAGCCTTCAGCCTCTGCAATGTCAGCGGGAGTAGCACCCACAGGCCTCCTGCCCACCCCACCCCACCCCCAGGGACCAGCGTGACCATCCCCTTCCTCCCAGCCCACGCCACCGCTGTCACTCCCATCCGCCAGCCCCCCACAGGAGCCCCCACATCAAGGCACGCTCCTCCTGCCCTTCCTCCCCACCCGCCTGCCCTTGTATCCGTCTTCCTGCAGAAAAGAGGCGGCAGCGGCTGAGGGGGCCTCCCTAGGAAGCCCGTCACCGCCTCAGATGAAGTGGCCCCTGCTGAGTGCTTTGCCAGGGTCTACGAGGCAATTCAAGATGAGAAATGGAATGGTGGCTTCGGAAAGGCAAATCATTCCAACAGCACCTTAAAAACATCGACGGAAACAAGCTCTTTGTGTGTGTGTGAAAATGGGGAATATATTGTTTTTCACTGTTTAGAAGAATGTTTTCTCATCTCAAAATCACAAGCTGTTTTCTTCCAGAGAGACTTATAAATACATCCAATTATCGACATTCAATATAGGAAATAAAGTTCTAGAATGGTTTTCTTCCGCACACACGAAGTGGGCCGGCCAGGTTGTGCAGGTGATAATGACTTTTATTTCTTGTGAGTCGCATCCGTGCAGGGTGGCCGGTCTCTCTACCTTTTATTGCTTTCACCTTTATTACATTTCCCATGTTGTGCTGGGCTATTCATTGGTGTAACCTTATTACTGCTTTCAGGATCTTGATAAAAATGAATGAGAGTCCCAATTTCAAAAGTAGGAGTGCAGGGTCTCAAAGCAGGGAGAATTGCTTGTGTGGCTTGTGTCCTGGAGAGAAATTTCCCTGGAGGGCACGGCGCTCCCGCTGCCCAGCTCCAAGTACTGAACGTGCCCTGCTGACATTCACAGTGGCCCCTCTCCCACGTTGCTGGTGGCGTGGCATTCTAAGGAGGGCTCTATTGGCCCTTCGTGAGATCACCCGTAGACTGTGTCCCCAGTGGGACCTATCCATGCCACCATTAAGGCTGGGGTCACCTGTGACTCTGCCTTCTCCTGACTTCCTGCCTACCAGCCCTTCTTCAGTGCCTTCTCCCTCCCATGCCTCTTCCTTCCTGAGGGCTTTTGTCACCATACCCCCCATGGGACTGCCAGCGCTCCCCGGCTGCTCTACCTGCCTTCAGTGTCTCCCCATTCAGAGTCCCCATGCTCATCAGGATTCCTTATAGCAAACAGCCCCTGAGTCTGTCTATCTCAAGCAGAAGAGGGATAGAAGGATATCAAGCAGCACATGTGAAAGAGAGGCAGGCTCAGAAAACAGGCAGGAGCTGGGAGGCTTGGTAGCCGAATACACAACCGGGACACACCACATGCTGCTGCCCAGGACCCTTGTCACTACCTCTGCCCTTGAACATAAACTTGGACTGACACAGCATCCTGGCTTCACTGCCCCCCATGGCGGGCAGTCCAGCCCATTACAAAGCCCAAGCCTCGTGCCCACGCCCTGGCTGTCTCATCCCTTTTTGGCTTCAGGGCAGGGGGCAGGAGGGGAGTGGTGGCTACCTGGCATTTCACCGAGGCCCATTCTCCAAGCGGGTGGGGGTTAAGATGCCGCTACGGATACCCAAAGCCTTATGCTATACAGGGATGGGTCAGCTTGGGATACTAGGAACTCCTCCTCAATGAAGCCTTGAGAAGTCCACAACGTGGACAGACACATCCTCAGCATTGCAAGCCAAGAGTCTAGAATGCAATTATCTCCGCTTCAGCACAAGTGTCAGTTTCTTATTCCATGGTTTTTATTTTCAGTGTACATGGGAAGGTATACAGTCTTCATTTCTTCGGCTCTAAAGAGCTTGGTTGGCAGCCCTGCCTCCGTATCGCTGACAACGGAGATCCCCAAGCACAAGGTAGCCCATTAGAGATCATGCCACGCGGAAAGAAGCGCACGGCTTTCGGAGTCAGAAGCTCAGTCCTCTGACTTCCTTCTCTGGTCCTCACTTTCCCCATGAGGAGTTGGGCACAAGATGCCTTTGCCTCCGTAAGGGGCAGTTCCAAGGGTCACATGCGGTCTGGGGAGACAGTTTACACAAATACGGCAGTAGTCACTTACATTATTACGATACTTCTTATTAGAGAACATTTACACACGGTGGTTAGGAATGAGCGATACTAGGTCCAGTCCTGGCTTTGCCATTTACTCACTGTGTGGCATTAGGAAAGTAACTCAGCCTCTCTGAGCCTCAGTTTCCTTGTTGGGAAAGTGGGGGTGATGGGTCTCAGTTTGGAGGATTATTGAGATGAGAAAGAGTGGTTCTATGAAACGTAGCACAGCCCCTGGCTCAGGATGGCCCCCATCCTTATTTCAATGGTCAGGCAAGAAGTAGGGGCATCAGAAAAGGACCAGGACCATTATCCCATGCCCTGTGAGGTCACTCTCAGCCCTGTCCACCTACAGAGCAATTTTATACAAAGAATCGAGTCCATCACCCCAAGGTCAGGTGGCCAGGGCTCACTGCCTTCAGGAGGACTGGCTGGCTGGGTGCTGGGGCTGCCTGACCACCTTGAACCAGCCCCGGGCTCCCTGCATGTGGGCAGGCAGTCCAGCCAAACCCAGGGAGAGGGAAGAGCATCTTTCAGGGAAACTGAGTGAATGAGGAAAACTGCAGGGAGGGTGTCCCTGGTGTGCCCCGGACCTCTGACCCAGCCTGGAGCTTCAGTCTCCAGGACTCTGCTAGTAGACATGGATGCATATGTAGGGGAGAGGGTCAACTGGGAGGTTTGTGAGAGGGGCTAAGGAAGTATAATAGATTGCAAAACTGGCCTCAAATTTTTCTTCTTGCTGCATCCATCCCCTTGCTTAGTGATGCTGTGGCCCCTCCTACCAAAAGTGGGGTCTATTCACCAGCCTTTGAATCCAGGGTGGTCGCTCGACTTACCTTGGATAATAGGACATTAGCAAAAACAAAGGCCCTAGAAGGTGCTCGCCTACTGGGGCTCACCCTCTTGCAGCTCTTGGATGCCCTCCACCTCGTAAAGATGCCCTCACTCGTCTGCTGGAGTGTAAGATGCCTGTTGGACAGGCTGGCAACCAGCAGACACACAGGCTACGTTGGTCTAGATTATCAGCCTCCAGCCAGCCTGACGGCTGAGTGCAGACACATGTTTGAGCCCAGCAGAGACCAGCCGAGTTGGCCCCTGGGCTGGAGAAATGATTGTTTTGGGGGCGCCTGGGTGGCTTAGTCGGTTAAGCGTCCGACTTTCGCTTAGGTCATGATCTCGCGGTTCGTGGGTTCGAGCCCCGCATCGGGCTCTGTGCTGACTGCCAGCTCAGAGCCTGGAGCCTATTTCAGAGTCTGTGTCTCCCTCTCTCTCTGACCCTCCCCTGCTCACGCTGTCTCTCTCTCTCTCTCTCTCCTAGAAATAGAAAGAAAGAAAGAAAGAAAGAAAGAAAGAAAGAAAGAAAGAAAGAAAGAAAGAAAGAAAGAAAGAAAGAAATGATTGTTTTGAACCACTACATGGAGTACTTGCTGTACCAGTTTATCAGAACAGACACAGGGCAGAGGGAGGAAATCCTGGGACTCTCCTTACAGCCAGGGCTGCGGGCAGATGCGGTTGGGGCTGTTCTCACAAGGAGCTCTGGGTGATGCAGGGGCCAGGCAACGCTGCTGTGGGGCCCTGGGGAGAAGTGTGACCTTCACCTCACCCCTGCCTGGAGCACAGCCTAGCTTCAGCTTGGAGAAGGCTGCAGGGACACTGATTCTGCCCCAACACTCCGTGGTTGCACTACCATGGGGGCCCCAAGAGGCAGCATTTCCCCAAGCTGCTTTGCTGCGGAAAGCTGGGCAGTGGTCGTGCAGAGAAGTGGGCATCAGGTTGGAAGCACAGGAAGTGGGAGAGCTCCGTGAGGTACTGTAAGAATCCTTCTGGGGACCCCCCTTGGGACACCCGGAACAGATTTTCAAGGAGACAGGCAGGTCCATGGAATAGAGATGGGGCCAGAGCCAATTAAATCAAAATGATTCTGTGGATGGAACAATGTATGCACCAGTCAGTGAGCCTGGCCTGGGGGCTTGGCCCTCACTGTCACATCCCAGAGCAAGGCTGGCGTGGGGTGCCCACAACATGGGATTGTACCCGGGTGGCCTGGATGCGTACCTGAGAAGTAACAGTCAGCAGGGAGCTCACCCCTAGGTTAGCCTTGCTCAGACAGATTCAAACTTCCTGAAAAGCCAAGCATATGAAGACAAAGGTCCTGCTATAGAGACACCTGCCCAAGTCCAAGGCAGGGACAGTCCAAGCTGAGCACCCTCCTTTTCTTCTGAGCGCTGGCCGTTATGTTCTGAGCATCTGTGACGAAGGTTGATAGGTATTCCAGAAGTGGCCACTCCTGTGCTCAGTCCAGACAGTAGCATGGTTTCTGGATCAAATGTCAAGTTCACCAATACTCTGATAAGCCGGCTGGGCTCTCAGTCCCCTCCCCATTTTTTCTAAACTTCCCATTCAAACAGTCTTTGGGAAATCACAGTTTTATTTCCAAATATTAGGGATCAATATTTAGGGCTGGAGAGAGAATTTATTGGAAATCATCTCGCAGTGGAAACAGCAGAGGCAGAGCTTCCGCCCGCGCGACTCCCCCGAAGAGGCACCTCTTCTCAGGTCCCAGACCATGAATTCACCTGCAGGACCAAGCTGTCCGCTGAGTGCCGGGTCTAGGGGGCGGGGGCCTGAGCCGCAGCCCCAGGGCCAGTTGGGGGCGGCGGCCAGGCCTTTCTTCACAGAACTCTGGGAGGAGAAGGGACCGAAAACTTGCCTCGGGCACCACCTCTGTGTGAGGGACAAAGAGGCCCAAACTGGGCTTGAGCAGAGCTCCCGGAATCCTTGCAGTTGTTCCCCAAACTCTGGTCTGCAGAACTGGCCACACGGAACACCAGTTTTAGCTTTGGATCTGGTACCAAGAGCAGACTCGGTCACTTCTGTCACTAGGAGACACTGGCTATGTGAGAATTATGGGCCCTTTCTGCGGGGTTCACATCCTCTGGGGACTGGTACAGGCTCCAAGCTCCTTCTGTGTGGTTTTGGGGGGCGGGGATGCTGAGGCGGGTAACATTCAGGCCACCCCTCTGAGATCCTGCTCGCTGGGCAGGTGGGGCCCTGTAGGCTGCCCCTGCAGGGGTGAGGCGTGGGCACTGGCCATCAGTCCTGCGTTCATCAGCCTCCAGCACCCACACGCTTACCCCCTTCCATCCCCCCAGTGAGGGCTCTTCATGCCCAAAGCTCTCTCAAGTCCCACTTCCCCGTGAGGCCCATTCCTGCCCTTCCCACAGCCTAGTCACGAAAGCTTGCTGGCCTGGCCTGGACACCTGCGGCACCCCCAGGGAACCCAAGAGCCCGCTAGCCCATCACTCCCCTCCAAGACTGACATGGAGTAAAGCTTGCTGAGACAAATGTTAAGAGGCTGTGGGGAAATAAATTGAAATGGCTACTTTGGAGAGCACTTTAGAAATATCTATTAAAACTGAAAAAATTAAAACGAAGCCTTCTGACCCATAATTGCAACTCTCATGATCTACCCTAAGGCTCCCCTCCACACGAGCATGAGATAGAAGCCAGCGCTCTCAATGCAGAATTATCTGTGATAGTGAAAAATTGAAAGCAATCTGAGTTCATAACTCTCATCGGCTCGCGTGCCGTGAGAGCAGTTAGAGAGAATGTTCTAGATCTACAGGTATCCATGTGGAGAAATCTCAACAGCACTTTGTTGAGTGAAAAGTGGAGGCACAGAGCATACCTTGTTATGCCATTAATGTTTACAAACCCATAAAACAATAGACTGTTCTGTGAATTCTCTGTGGGCACGCGTTTATGTTGTAAAAGCACTTACAAGGTCTGGAAGAAGATAAAAACCAAAGGTTGTCTTCAGGGAGTGGGGGTGGGGGGGGGCTGAGAGAGAAATCGAAAGGGAAGGCAACCTTATTTAGTGGTCTAAGTTCCTAAAAAGGAGAACATAATCATGCATTCATGTTGTCAGAAATAAATAAAACCACTTAAAAAAAGAAAATGTCTATCTCGAGGATGCACAGAAAGTTGTGAGGGTCCCTTGCAAACTGGGGGGATTGTTTTCATCCAGAATCCGTTGGAACCTCCCAGCTGGTGCCAGCACCCCCCATCCTGGCCCAGCACCACCAGTCTACTTCCCCCGGACCCCGCCCCACCCTCCATCCCTCTCCTACCTCTGAAATCACAGTAAGACTCTGCCAGGAAAGGGAGGTTGGCCGGTTTGAGTTTTGAAGGAAAAGGTCTGGTTATCATTTACGAGGATCATATGCAGAACATTCCAGGGCAGTGCCAAGACAATAGTTGTGATGTCGGCGGTGAGTTGGGTCCGAGAACCCAGGGGAGGGTCCCACAGGACCAGCCAAGAGCATCCTGGGCTTCACTCAGGGTGGAAATCAAACATGAGCCAGAGAAAGTGAAAACAGAGTTTACTGAAGAGTGTAAGTGCCAGGCGGAGAACAGCACGCAGAGTATCTGCGAAACTTGGAAAGGGAAGGAAAACTAGTCTCATCGTTGCTTGGGGCTGGGGGTTTATGTTAGAGGAAAGTCTAGGGTACGTGTTCCTCCAGGAACCCAGGGTAGGGTCTGATCAACGGCGAGTGTCAGGTGAACAAGAGGTGTTACTCCATAAGGTACTGAAGGTAGGGGTATTGATGGCAGCATCAGTTGAGGCTTGTTTGAAGCTAATGGCCTGGAACATGACCGGGATCTGGCTCTTCTTAGATGTTACCAGGTGTTTGGGGCCTCGGATAAAACGCAAAGAATGATTAAGTTTCTTGCTTTCCACCCTGAGGTGGGAACAAAGCTTTTCCTGCTTATTCAGAAGCATAATGTGGGACATGAGTAAATGGGACCTAACTGAAAAACAGCAGAGGTGCAGCCTTTCTAAAACTGAGTCCCTTGAGCTTCCTTACTTCAGTTGGGGCTGTTGGGTGGGGGGACGGCTCTGGCTCATGGGAGCCCATACCCCCTCCCCCCCCTGCCCCCCACCACA
>NW_027528608.1:3913500-3970730 GCF_008692635.1 Crocuta crocuta
CCTGAGGCCTTCTCCCA
Organism: Crocuta crocuta; assembly: GCF_008692635.1. Classification (NCBI taxonomy): domain Eukaryota; kingdom Metazoa; phylum Chordata; class Mammalia; order Carnivora; family Hyaenidae; genus Crocuta; species Crocuta crocuta. The sequence goes on from NW_027528608.1 coordinate 3,913,518, forward strand.
GTTTCTGCCTCTGCCCCGGAGCCCCTACCCTCAAAGTTTCACCACCCCTGACCCCTGAACTTTACCCGCACCTCCACCACACCAACCACTACCTGATCCTCGTCCCCCAACCCCCTTATCCTGACCCTTGCCCCCCAACCCAGGGCCTGCAAACTCCTCCCAAAGAAAGAATCCTTCCGCCCTTGTTTTATAGCCCTTGAGAGAAACCGGGAGTCAACCCTTTGGTGTAATGGCTGCCAGCGAAAGAGAAACAGTGTTTCAGGCATTTACTCATCAAAAAAGGGAGTCTCCCTCCTCCTCCCCCTCCCCAGGATTTGCAAAACTCAGCTCAGCCCCCCTCCTCCCTTCTGATTTCCAGCTTTCTCTGTGGTTTCCATGGATTCCAAGATTGCTCCCAGCACCTGAGCCCAGAGGGAGGGGGCGGGGAGTGATGGAGCAGCCCAAACAGCCAGGGGAGAGCAGGGGAAGTTGCTCAGTGGCAGTCTCCCTCAGGGCCACCTGCCTGACCCTCTCCTCCCAGAGACCCCTGAGGTTGGAGGGGCACCTGGACTCCCGGGGGGGCAGCAGAGAGCTTACTGGGGTTCCATGTTCCTGGGGCTCAAAGTGCTAGCTGCAGAATCTGGACCACCGGAGAGAAAGTAAGAAGAGCCAATGATGGAGAACTACTAACCATCATTCACCTGGGGGATCCATCCTGCCCTGTTCAGCCCCTTCAGAACAGGTTCAGAACATTCTCCACCGCACTCCCATCCTGCCAGAGCTCATGGGGCATGGTCACTGGGGCTGCTCGGCACCCCAACATCCTTTCTCTCTGAGCACTACTAGGCATGCAGACCCCAAGTACGGCCGGGCCAGCGTCCTGCCCAGGGTCCAGAAAAGCTCCAGCGGGCTGCAGGAGCACCACAGTCAGAGCCGGGGTGAGCAGCTGCGTGGGCTACAAAGGGAGTGAATACCTATGGGGCCGCTAGGCAGAGGCTGTCCTCCCCCAGCCTGGTCCCAGCAAGTTCCGAGAGCTGCCTCACGCCCTTCCAGTGAGGTCCTTGTCACCTTTGTTTGCTCAAGTCCACCTTTGAGAGCCCTGCCTGACACATGTGCCCCTGGGTGGGTGGTCTCCGCTGGCAGTTAGATGCTTGGGAATCCATTGTAATGTCAGGGACCAGCCGCTATCAAGACCTCCTGGTGTTCTGCCTCAGCTTCCAGAAAAATCTTCCAGGGAGTCTTTAAAACTAGTGGCTAGCTTCACCCCAGACCAACTGAATCAGAATTCCTAGGAATGGAGATAGGATGCTGGGATTTTTTTTTAAACTCCCTGGTTGGTACTATTGAAAGTCAGGACTGAGAGAGCTTTGAGATAGTCCTCCCCAGATTTGTTGATGGGGATGGTAGGGTAAGGGGCCACCCAACCAACTTCACAACCAGTTCCCCACTGGGGCCACCCGACCAACTTCACAACCAGTTCCCCACTGGGGCCACCGCCCTCCCTCGACTCTGCTCCAGCTTCCGGAAGGCTGCCCATGGGCCCAGCCTCCTCATCCTCCTTGGCCCTCTCCCTGAAATCCCAAATCCTTAAAACACACTGCTCGCCTCTGATCCGGCAACCCCACTCCCAGGTTCGCACCCAAGGGGAAGCGTGAGTGTGACACAGGCCAGCACTGCTCAGAATATTCCAAGACTGGAATGGCCCAGATGCTTGTCAATGATAGATTGGATAACTTAAGTCGTGTTCTCATACAGAGGAACGCACGCCAGGAAGAGGGGGAATCTCAGAACCACAGTGAGGAGTGTGATCAGCCAGACACAGAAGAGCACATGCTGGATGATTCCATAGCCGTGTTTGCGCTCTGCAGTACTGAGTAATTGCCACAGAGACCGCAGGGCCTACAAGCCTCAAATATTTATTACTTGACCCTTTGCAGAAAAACTTGCCAACTCCTGACCCATATGGGAGGTGGAATGGAAAGAGACAGGAGGGAAGCAAGACAAAGTGTACCCTCTTTACTAACACTTGGTTTTGTTTTTTTTTTAAGTTTTTATTTATTTTGAGAGAGAGACAGAGAGACAGCACGAGCCCGGGAGGGGCAGAGAGGGAGGGAGAGACAGAAGCCCAAACAGGCTCCACATTGCCAGCACAGAGCCTGATGTGGGGCTCAAACTCACAAACCACGAGATCATGACCTGAGCCGAAGTCAACAGTTGGATGCTTAACTGATTGAGCCACCCAGGTGCTCTTCACATTGGTGTTTTGAACTTATGAATCAATGTATGGCCTGTTTACTTAAAAAAAATACAATAAAGGCAAAATCAATGAAAAAAATTAAAAAGAGCACTAAAAAACTCATCTAAACTGTGGGAAATACGAATAATGGCCACCCACGGCTCATAGGGCCTGAAAGGGGGCCTAGGAGAAGCTTTGGGCCCCAGTGGTGATGCTGGATTTAATTCCTCCAGGGGATCCCATGGGCGTATTCCGTTTGTGAAAACACATGGGCTGTATGTACGAGGAGGGTGTACGCACTTTCCCCGATGTACGCTTGTGTACACTTGTGCCAAACTTACATGAAACGTCGCAGTCATCGACGAGGCTGCCCTCCAAGAAGGTGGGGGAAGCAGCAGCAATCCCTCTTACTAAGGCAGGAAAGGAAAAGAGCCTAAACTGTCAGGTTCATTCTAAAGTCAGCCTAATATTTGCATCCTGCAGGGATCTGTCCCTCTAAGCCTCCAAAGTCACCTTGTACCCTAACACCTAGGTGCTGGGAGGTGGGACAGGAGGAAAGCCAGCCCAGCCCAGCCCAGCCCGGGATCCTGGTCCCCCCAGGATCCAATGGGTGCCTTTCAACCTTATCCTACGTGGCCTCTTGACACCATAGGGTGCTGGGGACCACTCCCTCCGCCTCGAAACTCTCCCTTGCTGTGTCTCCCCCCTGCCCTCCCTCTGTGGAGACCCAACCCAGCCCTCACACCGAGGGCCCCCCAGGGCTCTGCTGCAGACCGCACATCCTTCTAACGGCTGCCCGTGCGCCGGTGGCCACACCAGCTTCATCTCCAGCTTAGATTCTTCCCTCGGTTCCGTTTCTGTGATCCCCTCTGGAATCATGGCCTCTCGGGGATCACCAGGCAAGACAAACAGCCTCAAACGGTCACTCCTTAGCCTCCATTGTTATTCCCCATCTCAATGGCCGTGTGGCCAGAAATCTGGTGTCCCCTCACCTTTATGGACACATGCCATCTGTCACCAAATGCAGCCAGCTCTCCCCCTGAATATTTCTGGAATCCTCGCCCCTCCCACACCCACCGCTCTGGAACAAGTTCCCTCTCGCTCTTCACCAGGGTTATCTCTGGAACCTTCAACAAGGCTCTCCCAGCATCTGCCCAGGAATCCTTTCAATAAAAGAGATCTAATCTTGTTCCTCCCGCCTGTTCACAGCACTTTAACCCTTAGGCCGTCGCAGGGATGTGTCTGGCAGGGCTGCATTTTCGAATCGCCTGGAGAGCTTTTACCAGTGTTGTATCCCGCCTCACCCCCAAACCCCAACTGACCCCAGTTGGGGGACCCCAAACCCTGGCACAACTCCTCCTGCTTCCTGCTGTCAGCCCCCCCTTTCTCTGTGCCCACCTCAGCCCCCCTTCCCTAATTCCACATTCCTGGCACACTGGCGCGTCTGGTCCCAGCCCCCACACACAAAGCATGCTGTTCCCCCAGCTGCGGACCGTCGTCTTCCCTCCACCACCTCCAGGGACAACCTGGACTCTTTCCCTCCTTCCCTCCTTCCGCCTCCCATCGGCTGAGGGGCCCTTTCCCTGGGTGTCCCCTGCCCTGGCCTTTTCCTCCTCACCCCTCGCTCCCCGTGAGGACTGCTGTCTGCCCTCCCCACTGGGGCTGCGTGCCGGGAGGGCACGGCTCATATCTGCCTCCATCTCCTTGACGGAGACTCTCTCTTTGACTAAACTCTGGCTCCTCTGAGCCCCTTTCTCGACAAAGCCTCAGCCCTGGCCTGTGAGGGCTGCAGACTCGGCACAACGTCACGGACCCCCGGCCCTGAGAGACTTGAGCACACTCTGGCATGATCTCTAACAGCTCCTCCCTTAAGCTCCTGCCTGGGGAGGCTGAAGGCTGCCTTAGAAATGTGTTTGCTCCTGCCAGTGTCTTGAGGGACAGGAGCCGATTTCAGCGAGCTCCGGTTAGCCACAGCCACCTGCTTCTGGCCGTTCTGCACTTCCCTGACAGCCGCAGCCCTGCCTGCTGGCCCTCCCCGTGTCTCCCCCTTTACACCCTCAGTCACCTCCACCCAGAGGAGTTGAGCTCAGTTATACCCTCAGCTCTTTCTCCTTTAGTAGTGGCTGCTGAGATCTGTCATTACTGCCTTCACCTAGCCTCCGGCTCTGTCTCTGCCGCTACTTATTCTTGAAAGAAATTCAGGCAGGATGTGAGCAGGCTGGTTCCCACCTGTCTGATGAGGATCTGAGGCCCCAGGCATTGCTCGTGGCCAAGCCCATTCAGGAGGGAGTGTCCCTGCCCCTAAGTGGGCACCCCCGGGGGTATTGACGTCCAAGGGCAGCTGTAACAAAGCACCGCACCAGGGTGGCTCTAAAAAACAGAATTCACTCTCTTGTGGTTTTGGAGGCCGGAAGCACCACTCAGGCTGCCTGGAGGGCTCTGATGGAGAATCGCCCCCTGCCTCTTCCCTAGCGTCTGGTGGCCGTGGGAGCCCTCCGCCTCCTTGGTTTGTGGTGGCACAACTCCGGTCTTGGCCTCCATCTCACATGGCCTTCTCCCCAGGGCTGTGTCTCTGCCTTCTTGTCCCTTGTAAGGACACTCATCATCGGATGTAGGGCCCATCTGGATCCAGGAGGATCTCATCTTGAGACCCTTAACTTAATAACATTCACAAAGACACTTATTCCAAATCTTGTCACATCCTGAGATTCCAGGCGGACATGCCTTTGGGGGACCGCCATTCAACTCACCGTACCTGGGGCATGGCAGGCACCCACCTTCTTGCTGGTACTCACAACCAGCATCACCAGGGTGATAAGACAGACCCATGGGGGAGAGGGCCAGGCAAGGAAGGTCTCGGGGGTATGGGAGGGCCTGAGACAGAGAGTCTGAGATGCCCACATTCCAGCAGACAAATCCTCCCATCCTCTGTCAACCCCTCTCCAAAGATGAACACTCAGCTCAGAGTCAGGAGACCTGGGTTCGAGGCCTGGCTCTGCCCCTCCACTCATTGTGATCTCTCTAGGCAAAGATGAGCCCCCACACCCTTGCAGCCTGGCTCCGGGACTGTGAGTCTGAACTGCAGTGCATCCTGCTCGCGTCTCAGAGAGCCTGGTATCCCCCTGTATATGCCAGCCTTGGAAGGGGGAGAAAGAGTGGCTGGGTGTGCCTGGGGACGGGATGTGACTGAACTGAGCATGTGGTATGACTTGGGGAGCCCCTACACTTCCCTGTCCACACCATAGTTTGTGCAGATGGCTTCTTCCAGCACCCATTGAGTCCCCTGCGGACAGCAGAGGATGATACACGTGACCAAGCACAGAGCAGGATGCAGTAAGCCAGACACCGTGAGGAGTCTGTGGGGTGGGGCTGTGAGCCCACTCAGCAAGGTGTCCTAGAAATCTGCCAATGGGGTTTGATGTCCACACAGGATATTACGGAACTCATTTTTGCAGGAGCCCCTGGGGCAGAGAGCACCCAGATGGAAATAAGAGATTCATTCCCAGGACACTTGCATGGACCCCAGACCTGTCCTAAGATGTACAGAGAGCGCATACCTGTCCATCCTCACCTCCACCCTGAGACATGTGACCTTTCCTGGGTGTGGGGATGACGCCAATACTCAGGATTGGGCCTTCCACATTCTCTTGTTGGAGTATTCAGGTCATGGAGTGCAGCCACAATCAAGGGGGTGTGGCCATGTTTGTGCAATGGCTAAACGGGGGGTGGGGGTGGTGAGGGTGTGGGGAGGGTGGAGGAGAGTACCGACAGTCACTCAGTTCTATCTCATTTCGGTCTCATAATGCACCGATGACATAAGTACCATTAGTATTCCCATTTTATAGATGAAGACACTAAGGCGCAGAGAGGCTAAATAGCTAGCCTGGGATCACACAGCTCTTCAACAAATAAGGCGGGCTTCCAACCTGATTGGTCTGGCTTCCAAGTTACTCTTTACCACCTCAGCCAAGGCCCAGGGCAAGCCAGGAATGGCATAATGAACACATCACACAGGCTTATCAGACAACACCAAAGACTGCCATGACGGTCCCCAAATACCATTTTCAACAATGGTTGTATTAGGGTTGTGGGACTAAAAGGAACATTCTTCTCTGTTTTCCAAATGTTCGTTAATGCGCTGATGTTATCTTTATCTTTAAAAAGCTAAACATTGAAAAATTATCTCTCCGCTTGCTTTTGTCAAGAGTACTGGGAGGATCATTATCATTCAGAAGAGGGTGCTCAGGGAACAAGCCAAACATTCACAGATTCTGCAAGTCCTACTTCCCCGTTTCAATTCAGATCGCCAGAAGTTTCCACACCAGTGCTGCATTCCTGCACTGTTACACAGAGCCGTTTTTACCAACCCACAACTTAACGCTGTGCCCTCAGTTTCTGCCGAGGATCACAATGCAAACGTGTAGATCGTCTCTGCATTTTCCATAAAACTGCTCTCACAGACACCATCTACTCTGTTGTTCTTTGCAAGGATCTTTGCAAAGATCCAGTTGACAAACTCCTGTTAGATTCATAGAGGGAGGAAACATTCTCCTGATCAACCTGCAAGCTCCTGAAAAGCTCAATCATGTCTGTTTCGTTCACATTGTTTCCATAGTGCCCAATGTAGTGCTGGGCATTTACTAAGCGCTCAAGCATTCTTTGTAAAATTTAAAAAAAGAAAAAGAATGTATTGACTTGTGCAACCAAGAAGTCCAAAGGTGTGTCTTACATCAGGTACAGCTGGATCCAGGGGTCCAAATAGTACAATTAGGAGCCCACCCTCCCATCCTTGATTCTACTTTCTTGTGGTATTTGCCTTCCTTCTCAGGAAGGCTGAGTCCTTATGGCAGCCAAGACAGCCATGAGAATTTCCAAAGTTACTTCCACATACCAGCTTGTGATCCCATAGAAAGAGAGTACTTCATTCCCCTCAAAAACCTAGGGAGGACTCTGGTCAGCTGGCATGGGCCACATGTACATCGTGAAACCATCCAGGATGGGTAAGGGAATGAGGTCCTCTCACTGGCCAGGTCTGAGTCACGTCCCACCCCTGAAGCAAGGGGGAGGAGTCAGCTGCAGCCCACTCTGGACCACAGAGCCTCTTCTGCCCAGCAAGCACAAGCTCAAGTACTAGAAGAAGATGTGGAGGGAAGCATGGTGAGCCGGGGCCGCCCCAGACCCTATAATACCCCAACCCCAACTCCAGATTTTTCCTTCTCCGTCCTGCACCTCCCCATCCTGATAAATGGTACAACCACCAAGTATTCTGTCCCTAGAGCCCGAAAGTTGCAGATTATCCTTTGTTCTTTCTTTCCCTCTCCTGTGGGCTTCTAGAAACTTGAAGCATGTGGCCACATAGGCCCAGCCACCCAGTAGTCCAGCCTCAGCCCAGCAGCTGCAAGAGACCAGGCCTTTTACAGTCCAGGAACAGAGAAGTCATTATGCCCATTCTATGGATAAATACACTCAGGTCAGGCTGGGCTAATGATGCCTCTCCTAAGGGCATGCAGAACCAAGGCAGAGTCCAGGTCTCCTAAGACTTGGTTGAGAAATACACCCCCTGCCACATCACACCTGGGCCTCTGGTCCTGTTTGCAAATGACCACCCATACCAACAGGCCATGGCCCAAGGTCTCTGGCTTGGGAGCTCACCGGCTCCTTGGCTTTGGGGCATTTTAGTCTGATACAGAAGAAAGGATGTGTTTTGATTCAGAGAATCCAGCTCAGCTCACATCACCTGGTGTCTGGCAGGTGCGAGTTGCAACTCTGGGCAGTGCCGTGCTCGGTTCCTGGGCACAGTGCCCCCGGGGGTGGTATATCCTGGCCTGGCGTTCTCATTTACATTATTACGTATTACATCACGACATTAAATTATCTCATTCCTCCCTCCCTGCAGCCCCGTGTCATCTGGGCCAGTTGGGTCATCCAGGAAGTGGAAGCTGAGATGGAGTTAGGGGTGGAACAGGTTTATTGGGGGCAATGTCTGCGAGACATAGCAGGGGAGGAAGTGGCTGGGCAGGGAGATCCTCAGATCCCAGTGGAGGCGGGACGAGATCTCAGCCAACCTAACAGGGAGCCCCAGAGCAAACACTGCCCGCTAGCAGAGCCCCGCATGGACCCAAACAGCCAGGTCCTAGTACCCCTGCGTGCTCAGTCACACCCGACGGATGCCCCGGAAGAGCCTGCCTGCATCTTGCAAGCTCTTGGCCGCTCAATGACAATCCCTGAAGGGGACAGGAGGACTTTCATGGCAGCCCTTGTGACCATTTCACAGATGCAGATGCCTGTGCCAAGAGAGGTCAGTGACTCCCAGAGACATGTGGCTGGCACGTGGCAGAGACCGGCCAATGAGGGGCTGCCTGGCCCAGACCCGGCCCCGGTCAAGCGTGGGCAATGCCTGGCTGTTAGCTGCTGAGATGCCATTTTCCGCCGTTGGTCAGGACTCTGGGACACGTTCCCTTCCCATTCTCTGGAAGAATGACTCTGCCACCAACCGAGACAATGGCCTGTCAAAGGCCCCAGGTCCCTGCTATGCCTTGGCCAAAGCTCTTGTTCCTGGGAAACGTGAGCAGGGACAACAGGCAGCAATTCGGTCTTCAGGAACATCATGAAACTCTTGCTGGGTAATGAGAAGCCACTTAGATGTGGTGGCTCCAGTTTCTAACAGTCAGAAAGCTGTAGCATTCCCCTACTCTTCCCAGGGCCATTCAGGGCCATCTACCTGTCACACACAGAGGTGTCTTCTCACTCCCACCTGCCCTACTGCCTGTGACACAACACGAGAGGTGATTTTGTCCCTGCTTTTTTTTTTTTTTTACCAGGCCTCATTCCCACCAGCCATGATTGTCCAGAAACGCTTCTGGTTTGGGTTTTAAGAACTGGGGAAGGCAAAGCTTTTGATGCCAGCGTGTCCCACAGATGGAAAACTGACTCCTCTGAAGAGAAGCTCAGACACCAGGTGACTTCATTCCCCAACCCCAGACTTTCTTCCCCAGCCCCCCCACTTCCCTCTTTCAGCAAATGGCTCCACCCTCAGCCCCGCTGCTCAATCTAAAACTTCAGACGTCAGTGCTCCTCACTCTCCTTAACCTCCCCTGCCCTGATGCCAAGGAATGAGCCAGAAAACCCTGTGCTTCTGCATGCCCCGGGGTCAGCCCCGTCTCAGCAGGCCCACTGCTGGTCTGCCTGCTTCAGCTTGAATACCTGTGAGGCTGCTCCTCACCCTGGAACTGAAGGGGCCTGATTATGTTTTACATCAGGTCACCCTCCTCTGGTGGCTCTTCCGGCACTCACAGTGACAGCAGACCATGAGGTCCTCAACCCTGGCTGCACATTTCAAAATTGCAATGCCAGGATCTCATCCCTGAAATTGGCCTGGAGTGGAGCCTAGAACTTGAAATTTATGAAGCCCAGGGTGCCTGGGTATCTCAGCTGGTTAAGCGTCTGACTTCAGCTCAGGTCATGATCTCATGGTTCATGAGTTCGAGCCCTGCATCAGGCTCTGTNCAAAGAGGGCCCCATGGTTGGGGCTGAATCTCTGTGGCCCCCTGTCTTGAATTCCTAATAATTTTTATCCTTGAACTTGTGTTTTATTTTGTAAGTCAAGTCCAAAGTGACAATGGCAGGCATCTGGGTGGCTCAGTCAGTTGAGCCTCCAGCTCTTGATTTCAGCTCAAGTCATGATCCCAGGGTGGTGGGATTGAGCCCCATGTCAGACTCCATGCTAAGCATGAAACCTGCTTAAGATTCTCTCCCCCTCTCTCTGCCACTCTCCCCCACTCACACACTTGCACACTCTCTCTCTCTCAAATAAATAAATAAAAATTTAACAAATTAGTAGTCTTTTTAAAAAGTGACAATGGAACATGTGGTGAGGGCTTGGGGTGCCCCACTTTCATCACCTCCCCACATTCCAGGATGGGTTCCCAGATGCCTACTCCCCAGCCCCACCCAGCAACTGATGTCACCCCTCCACTTCTTGGGGACCTGAGCACCAGGCAATAGGGGGTGGTAGTCAGGACTGGGCTGCAGGATGGGAGCCTGGGGGCCTGTGAGGATCTGCATTCACCCCACAAATATCCACCACACCCAAGGGAGGGAGGCATTAAATAGCATAACAATAAAAACAAACAAACAAAAAACCCCACCAAGATAGGTAGAGGAAGAGACTGAAGAAAGGAAGCAGTTTATCCTGCTCTTTGAACCAGGGGCCCTGCGTTTCCTTTCCTTCCCTTCCCTTCCCTTCCCTTCCCTTCTCTTTTCTTTCTTTCTTTCTTTCTTTCTTTCCTTCTTTCTTTCTTTCTTTCTTTCTCTTTCTTGCACTGGGCCCTGCAATAACATAGCCCTACCTCCAGGGGTCACTGATGGTGCTGGTGCTCACAGTCTGAATTTACACTGAATCTCTCTACTGACAGCACCATGGTCCCTTCCAAGGGGCCTCTATCTGGGGGAAGATGGGGCAACCACAGCTGCAGGAGGGTCTAACAGGGCAGGTGGAAGACTATCACCCTTCATGCCTCTGTCTGTCAGACTCTCTGAGCTCCAGTCCTCTGCTTCCCCCTCACTCCCTGCCCATCAAACCCTGCCTTTCTTTCCACCCTCCCCCACCCCTCTGTGCCCCCNGAGGGGCCCTCCTGACCCCTGTTGCATTTCCTTCACAGCTCATGACTATTTCTGGAAGTCTATTTGGTTATGTGTCCGTGGGGGCTCTGCCTATCCACTTTCCCTCCCTGCTTCCTGAGGGCAGGGCTCTTTCTATTTGGGTACTGACATGTCCCCAGCGCAGTGCTGGACGGACAGCCCAGCCCAGTAAACATCTGGTAAAGGCCCAAGTGAGCAGAGGACTAGCTTAGCATTTGGGCCATAAGTCTCCATCTCAGGAATGACTTCCAAGGTGCTAAACCAAGACCCGGCTGGACACACCCTGTCCAGCTAGCCCATGCAGGGTGCTATGTGGGGCTGACCAGACTCACTGCAAAATGCCCCACTCCTGGCAAGGTGGTGGGGAACACCAGTGGCCCAGAGGGAAAATCACGGCTGCTTCAGCTTGAATGACGAGAGAGGAGGTGAGGTGTTGGATACACTCAATTATTACCCCAAACCCTATCATCACTCATAATCTGCCTGAGATAAATCACAGGCAAGTAATTATTATGTCAGGCCAGGTAGCAGGGAGAAGTTTTAAAATAGCAATCAAAGAACTTCCTGGTTAATTCAAATCTACCCTGACTCCCTCCAGGGGATGAAAGTGCTTTGGCTGTAGAATTGGCCAAGCACAGAGAAATGCATTTCTCAATGCAAAATGGGGACTCCTGGACTTAATGTTTCTCTCTGTCAGGTTTCAGAATAGCACACCTGTCAGGAGTCCTAAATCAATGATCACCATCTGAAATAAATCATATTGCAGTGACGTCTTATATTTTGGGTGTCAAATCCATACTCCCCAGCCCGCTTGCCAGAGTCACCTGCCTCTGCTCCAACCAGACCTCAGGACGCAGGCCCCGCCTCTTCGTCCTGCCTCTAGCCTTAGGCCCCTGGGTTTCCCACACTAGCATACCCTCCCCCATCCAAATACCAGCTCAAGCCACCTGGCTCCTGGGCATCCTGCCCCAGACCTTCCTGGGGCCTGTCCCTGCATCTGTCTCCAGAGCTCCCACATGCTCCCTACCCTCAAAAGACAGTGCTGGGTTATCTGTCCCTGTACTCGTCAGAACCCTGGGCTTTCCTAGAGCTGAGGCTTTCTATTCTCGTTCACTTGAACAATGCAGCCCTCTGGGGCGGGCTGGCTCTGCCCAGCAGCCGAAACCACTGTGGGCTAACGTAAGCCAGAAAGAGGGGCGGGTTGACTGGAAGAGTCATGACTGGGCATGGAGAGGTCTCATGGGGTGGCAAGCACAGAACATCCAACCACTGTGGGCGGAGGAGACCCTGTCCAGGGCAGGATGGTCTCAGGCAGGGCTGGATTCAGCCACTATTTCTGGGCTCTGGGCTCTAGTTGACTCTCTTGGTAACATTCCTGGGCCCCCGTGGTGGCGAGGTAGCTGTTTGCACCTGTCTAAGTGCAGGCCCATTAGGACATGGTGGACAGTGCTGCCCCTTACCTGGGGTTAGTTCTAGTAGGACCTGTGTGGCCAGAGTCACATGCATGCCCCAGAGCCAATCACCATGGCCCGGGAGACCAGGATTCTGATGGGTGTGGGCCGTGGGTCACGTGCTGTCCTGGGTAGAGCATAGCTCCACCCGCAGCGTGCAGGCTGAGAACATGGGAGAGCCGGGCCTTCCCAGAGAAGAGGGAAAGGGCTTTGAGAGCAAGGAGGCATCCTACCGGCAGCTGCTGTCACTGAAACCCGGCCCACCCGAACTTTGTTTTCCAAATTAATAATTACATGGTTTTCCTTCTAGTACGTGCTATAATTCCATGGTGGTGATTTATCTGAGTGGAAGTGCCAAGGGGGTTGGTTGTCCATTTCTTCCCTCGCCTTCGGTGGGGCAGACTTTACCTGGGATTTGTAACTGGTCAAATCAAAATGCCACTAAGTTAAGGGGAGTGGACAAACCCGCAGAAGGGCCTCAGCTCCCAGGTCCCACCCAATGGCAGTGATTTTATGGGCATGCCTGAGCCCCTCACTCTCAGCCTGAGATCCTCTAGATGAAGTTCAAGCCCATTACTTCAGTCCTCTGAAGCCCCCATCTGCCTGCAGCCTTGTGTCCTCTCTGGTCCAGCCTCAAATCCTGCCCTGACTGGACCTCAGACTTGGGTGGTTGTTGTAGACTCTGGGTTCCAGAGTTCTTTCTTGTCCAGCAAGAAAGGAGGATGCAGGATTAAAATTTGAGAGAGGCTAATGTCCAGGAGGAGATAAGAGCCCCGATTAAGGATCCCTGCTCCGGTTTTATTGGGATCAGAAGGCTTACAAACATGGTGACAGACGTGCACAAAGAGACAACGAAACTGTGAACAATAGCTCATGGAAATGAGGGAAAAGGGGTTTTGAAGATATGTGGGGTTAGGGGTTTGGGTTAATACCAAACAAAATCCTGGCACTGGGCAGAAGGTAGTTTACAGCAGACAGAGGCACCACTTCTGTTTACCTAAACTGGTCTAGGGGACAAGAAAGACAGAGTATGCCATCTCAGGGTCAACAAGGGACCTTTCTTTTGTTAATTAGCTCTGTCCTGGGTAACATCACCCTACATTGGTCTCTAACCCTATTTACCTGTTTACCTAATTTGGTCCTTCCTTCTGGTAAAAGCAGCTTTCTGCTATTGTACTAAGTTGGGGGGGCATTTCTGCCCTGAATACCTAATCTTGTTTACTTCATACACCTTTGTTCTATGTTGGGCTCTTTGCCCCGCCCTATCTATACTGGGGCCTTTGCCCCGCCCTCTCTATTTACCTAATCTTGTTTACCCAAGCTTGGGTTTGAGCATCCTATGGCTTTCCAATTCTTTACACCTTGTTAACCCATCTGTGCAAGCTCAGGGAATTCCCAAGCTTATTACCCACAGGTGGTCAGTGCTCCTTTCACACCTCTGGGCTGCTGTTCCCTCACCTGGCATGTCCACCAGGTAACCCTGACCTGTCCCCCCACCCACACACAGAGCCTGGTGAGAGAGGCTGCTCTCACCTTTGAGCCCAGCAGCATCCCAGCCAGCCCCTGATTCCTAAACCGCATACACAGGCCGATCTTCCTGCGTGGAGATGAGTGTCCTCCCCACCCTCATGTGGTCTTCCCTGGACCCCCGGTGGCCACACCAGTGTGGTGAGCAATGGGCGCTTGTTAACACTTACTGGGGGGAGCATCAAACAGCACCACTGGGAAGTGGGACGAGAGTTCTAAGGCCGGGACTCGGAGACTGCCAGCCTTTGTTAGCAAATGTCCAGAACGGGCTTTAAGTCAGGAAACAGGTTCTTCCCTGTGGCCAGTGCTGTGGCCCCCAGGGGCGTGGGGGTCCTCAAGAGAGAGCACCTGGGGAGTTGAGAGAAAGGCCAGGAAAATCACCCTTGCAGCCCCCTGCACAGGATACCCCACAGCCCTGCCCCGGGCAGGACAGATTGGTTGCCTCCACCCCCAGCCTGGCCCTGGAGGAGGAGAAGGAAGAGAGGGCCCCCCAGGAAACAGAACAGAAACATTAGCACTATTGGGGGGCCCTGCAGTGAGTCTTAGCAGGTGCGCATGCTCTGGGGGCTCTTAGCGACCCATCTCTGGGGGCTCCCTGAGAAGCTGGAGGTGACCTCTTTCAACCCACAGATTTTTTTAAACAAGGGTTCTTGGCCAACATAATAAGACTACAAATAAAGAAAAAGAAAAGCAGCACAAAGATTAGAAAGGAAGAGACAGTATTATCATTCCTGGCAGACAATATGTTTATGTTTACCTAGAAAATCCGCACCCGTTAACTGCACAACAATTAGAGCCACTGAGAGAGCCTGGGAAAGTGGTTTGCTGGAAGATAAATTGGGACACATCCGCAGCTTCCCACATACCAGGGAAGGGCCGACTGGAAAATGAAAAAGGGGCCTCATTGACAACATTGATGAAGCTACAAATTATATAAACTTGACGTGACCCATGGGGGCCCCAGATGAAGAAAACGTGCAACATTAACAAGGACAATAGGGTGTGCCTGGTTGGAGAGAAATGGTTCTTCCGGATGGGGAGACCTGTTATGGTGAAGGTTCTAGCTCTCTCCAAGTTCATCTGTGTTTTTATTACAATTCCACTTACAAAAAAAAAAAAAAAAAAATCCCAAAACAAACTCACTGGAGTTTGAGAGGAAAACACACCAAGTTCATCAGAAAGAGCACGAGCAGCAATGCCCCCCCGCCCCCACACACACACCAAATGTGCTTCTGCCACACCCCAGCCCTGTAGGGACGTCATGGACGGCTCTGCTCACACAGCCGCATGTCACCTCAGGCACTGGGGGTGTGCCTGCTCTGTGACCTCTGGCCTTGGTGCTGTCCCCTGGGTGGGTGGCCCAGGACAGACAGGGCTGCCAGCAGTGTCTTCTGAATCTGCGATGGGAAGGTGACAGTCTCTCTGGGGAAAGGGTGGTGGGCCCAGGGAGGGGACCCCATGGCAGAGTCTAGACCAGTGAGGATGGCTGGTTGGTGATGACGTCCCTTTGGGCCCTCGGGGCTCCCAGCACTGTGCAGGCATGCAGGGGAGAAGCAAGTAGGTCAGGGAACAGAGGACCCCATCTCTGTCCTGACCCTCTCCTGGGATTCCTGAGACTGGGAGGCGGAGCCTCGGATCGCCTTGGTCTGCCACTCCTTTTGTCATGACCCCGGACCACTCTGCCCCTGACGTTCCTTGGTCTCCCCATCTGTAATATGGGGGGGGGGGCGTGGCTGCATGTCAGGGACTGGGGCTCTCTATCAGGGCCCCCTTTCTTGGCAGGTGGAAACTGCCTTCGGATAAAGGGGAATGCAGATGTCCAGCTGGTTGGGGGGGTGGGAGAGGCCAGACCAGAGCTGAAAGCCAAGGACAGCCAGGGAGAGAGGTCCAGAGCAGGCCACTCATCTCAGGCCACTCATCCTGCTACAGAGAGACTGACAGACAAACAGGCTGTAGGGAGGGGGCACGGACCAGTGAGTGGGTCCGTGTCCTCAACCTTGCATCTGGCTTTCCTGCAAACCTGGAAGACTCCCTTTTCCTGATCGGCCTGGAATCTGCAGTTGGAGTTGGGGCCTTGCACGAGTGACCCAGGGAGCATCCCTTCTTGCTCCCCCCTTGCCTGCTACCCCCATGTTGGAATCAGGGACGTTTTGCCACAGGATTCATGATGGGGCTGGGTGGGGGCTGCAAGTTCGGCCTCAGAACTTAGGTTACTCTCAGATTCATGGGAGCCATAAACCTGCGCCCTATTTTTGCTCTAATTGAGGCTATTTGTATTGTGACTAAAATAATCAGAGACAATTTTATTGGTATGTTTTAAAAAATAATTACATCCCATACATTTAAGTTACATAACCACAGTCACAATCTGATTGGGGACCCCAGGGCTCTAGCTTGCACGGTCTGTGCCAGAGGAGCCCTGTCCCAGCTCCGCATCTCCAGCATCTCCAGAGCAGAGGTGACACTGACAGAAATGTGTCCCCAAGGCCTCCAGAAGACATGAGTAAAGACCTGAGGGCAGGCAGCCCCAGAGCGCTGCAGGAAAGCAGAAAGGGGGTTTCTCTGGATCCTGCCCAGACTGTGACCCGAATCTAGCCTTCAGGGTGGACATCTGCGCTACACCACTCAGCAAGGAGTCATCTGCCTTCTGGCCTCCCCATTCCTGTCTGGGGACCCCCCACCGTTTGTCCTCTAGCTCTGGGGCAGGTCCACCGGAGCGTCTTATTCTCCAACTGTGGCAGCCGGTTCAGGGTTAACTAAGCGTGTTAACCACTCAGAGGCCCGAAGCCACAGGGCTGTCCCTGGATTCCTCACATACATGAGCCAGCATGTCCCATTTTGGGTTAAGCCTGTTTGCGCTGGGCTTTTGTCCCTATGATCCAAAGAGTTCCAATGGCTGTGACTTGCATAACGGAGAGAGCAATAGCTTTCGTCCATACAAAGATGCACGGAGATGAGTCACGTGAGCGCCAGGCACAGCCCCCACCCTCAGCAGTGGCTGTCATTGTTGCCAGGGACGTCACGGAGCACTCGGCACTGGTACAGGGAGATAGGGAGAGGCTCAGAGGGCACACTGCCACCCAGGAGGGTCCTGGGTCTGGTGGGAGGCTCTGGCCCACGTGTTCGTGGGAGGCAGGAACAGATTTTCCGTGGTTTGGCTGTGCCCCTGGCCTTCTTCTTCTTCGGGGCCTCCTGAGTGGGCTGTGCTCAGCCCGAGGGCCCTGGGTCACTGGAAGCCCTCCGCTAGGCTGCGTCTCCCATTTCCTCCTCGGCATCTCTCAGCTCTCAGCAGAGCCAACTGATGGCTGCCTTGGCACTCCCGGTGAGCGCTGTGAAGCCCTTTGGGCCCTGCGTTTGGAGCTGAGCAGGGCCTGACGTGTGTACCTGCCAGCCTCACGGTACTCCCAGAAGCAAATCTAAACTCCCAGCTGGTGGTAGCAGGTTCTCTCTCCCCCAACAGCCCTGCTCCCCACCCCCCCACCCCCCCCAGGAAGCCACATTTGTCAAAGCTGCTAACAGACAGCGGGAGCCTTGGCACCCTGCCTGAGAGCCTTCGCTCTGCTGGACTCAAACCATCTTGGTCTTAAACAAGGAGAAGGCCACCTGGTCGGGGCAATGCCTTCTATCCCGGATCTTCTCTGCTGGGGCCACTGCCTGGGGAAGGGCCAAGAGGAGTGCTGCGGCTGGAACACTCCTTGGGACACCCCAGTCCCCCCCACCGCGTGGCTCAGTGGAAAGGCTCACGTTTGCACATGTGCCTACTCACGTGTGCACACCTATGCACGCTCACATGCCCCACTGTTCTTATTTGTGCCGCCTGCACCAGAGCAGAGAAAGTTCAGCCGGTGCCCCTCTACAGGGCTCCACGGCACCCACGCACCCCAGGCTCTGTGTGATGTAAGCCCAGGAGACCACCCGCTTCTCTCCAGTCCTCAGGGTCCCCAGCCTGACGGGGAGGTGGTAGCTACTAGCATCCTTGGTCCTTGTGAGTTTTGGGCTCACCTTCTCCATGGGACATTTTCACTTCCCGGCCACAGGAGCCTTGCCAGAGAGCCCTGATTTTGTTCTTTCCTGTGGTCAGCCTGTACGTGCCACAGACAGCTCTGAAAATCCAGCTACCCTCACAGCCCCAAATGTGAAGTGCAGAGGACCCCAGGCCCACAGCCTCAGGGAGAGATGCAGACCCAGACCTTTGGTACAACCCATCCCTGGAGGGGTGTGTGTGTGTGTGTGTGTGTGTGTGTGTGTGTGTGTGTGAGAAATGGAGGCACCCTTACCTCTAGGTCTGGGTTACAGGCCTCCCCTTCTTTGGGTCCTAGTGGGCACAGCCTGGCAGTGCACATACCCCTCCCCCAGCAATGGCAGCCCTTCCCCCCAGCGATGGTCTCAGGGACTCCCCCCACCTACTACCAGCAACTCCTGCAGAGCCATCACCCAGACAAGGGGGCTCCTGGACGACTTCCCACAACCATCTGCTCGCCCAGGACAGGCAGTGCCCCCATCAAAGCACAGTGTAGTGCTCCCATGCCCTGCGTTGTCACTGAGCATGCACAACACGAGTCTACCTGACCTTCGACGCTGCGGTGGGCAGGCACCTGAGAGGCCATCCCCAGGAGCCCTCGCCTCTCCAGCCCAGTGTCAATGAGTCAGGCGCCTCCAGTGCAGCTCCACCAGTTGGGACCCTTGTGTCCTGCCAATAGCCTGGTCGGCCAGGCCTGCTCAGCTCTCCCCTGACTCAGCTGTGCAGGAATCAAGAAAGACAAGGGTGCCCTGTGGGCCCAGACAAGCCAAGAAGCCTGCATGGAGGAAGCCCTCTGGCTCCTCCCTTGACCTCCAGCCCAGCAGGAGACCTGGATCTTGGTCAGCCAGAGCCTGAGGGTGTGCAGCCTCAGGCGGTGGGCAGAGGGCTGGGCCTACAGGAATGTGGAGCCCCGAGGTCCTGCCTTCGGGGTCCAATGTGCACCCCTCAGGGGGCTTTGGGAGATACCATTCTTGTTCCCTGCTGGTAGAAGGGTAGCACAGACAACCTGGAAAGATGTAGAAGAGAGGGGGTAGGAGGGAGTGGGAGAGAGAGTGGGAGAGGGAGGGAAAGAGAGAGAGACTGAGAGTCCCTCAGAGGTATCTGGGGAAGCTGCCAGGCAGACTGGGAGCTGGCAAGGAGCGAGGGGGGTCCAGGTGAGGCTGCTTAGGGGGACAGACAGACCACATCTGGGCACCAAAGGAGATAAATAGGTCCACCCTAAATACTAACCTTAAGACACTGTGCAAACAGTGCTAAAGACCTCACTCCACCCCGTCCCTACTCCTTGTTCAGTTTTTTTAATGTCTATTTTTAAGAGAGAGAGAGCGAACGAGCAGGGGAGGGGCAGAGAGAGAGGGAGACACAGAATCTGAAGCAGGCTCCAGGCTCTGAGCTGTCAGCACAGAATCTGATGCAGGCCTCGAACTCATGAACTGCAAGATCGTGACTGGAACCAAAGTCGGATGCTTAACTGACTGAGCGGCCCAGGCGCCCCTCCCTCACTCCTTGTTCAGAGGAGGAAACTGAGGCACGTGGAGTTGCTCCAGGTTCCACTGTGGGCCGTGGGTGTTTCAGAACCCAGACCTCTGGACTCCGAGTCCGCCAGCGACTGCCGCAAACCACGGCACCTCTCCATCCCTCCACTCTCCATCTGCAGGATGGGGGTGTTGAGCCAGAAGGTTGCAGATGCCCCTTCCAGCCTGGCTAACCAGAGACTTGGGACCCCTCCCTCTGAGGCTTTGGGAGCCTAGCAGGAGCTCTGGCAGGTCCAGAGTCCCCTCCCCTCTCACGAGTCAGCACCGGATCATTATTTTAAATTAGCTCTGGCAATTACAAAAGTAATACCTGCCGGCTTGTTAACCTATTTCAAACAGCACAGAAAATACAAGGTGGAAGCTGGAAAGAAGGACCTCCCACCCCCGGTCTGTCTCCACTAGGTGCCAGGTGTTCTGTGCAAATGAACACCATCTCTTTACGCCCTTCTTCCTGCAGCAAGAAGGGAGACAGTCCGGAGTGAGGGGACCAGGGACAGCCCTGAGGCCAGGCCCAGCGGTCCCACACCCTAGCCGGCCCCTGCCCCCTGCCCGCGCCAGCCCCTCCCCGCGCCAGCCCCCTGTGCTGAGCCCAGGGACAGAGGCTCATTATCCCATCCTGTCTGCCTTGGATGCTGCAGAGTGACAGCTGTTCCGTGTTTAATTACTGATGGGCTGCGGCTATGCCAACCCATGAATAAAATTACAAGTTGTTCTGCAATGCAAATACCGTGCCGCTAAGTCTGAGGGTCTGTGAGGTGCTTATTTTGATTGGCTGGCTTTTTTAATGAGAAAAGTTTCATTACACTTTAAAGAACATTAGTAATGATGAAACTCACACACCTAAAGATTTATATAGCACTGCAAACAAGTAGCGAGAAGGGAAGTTATTTATAACTTCAAATATGCTCCTGCTTGGCTGATTGCATTGTTTTAGGGAGCAGAGCATTTTTAGCTGATAATTGCTTTAATGATAAATGTGGAAACTCAAGAATCAAAATATCTGATGTGTCTTTAAAAGGCAAAAACCTCAGCTAAGATTGGGATGAGCTGACCTAATTTAGGGGAGGGGGCTGGAGAAAGGGGAGGGTGACCTCAGCAGGGCACGGGGGATAAGACTAAATTACAAACAGTTGGCACTGGGGGGACTAGCCACCTTCGGGTGCCACCGAGTACAAGTTCAGCCTGTGGAACCGAACCGGAGTCACGAGCTTCTCTCGTTGCAGCCTCCGCTGCAGGACCGCGGGACTGTTTCTCCTCTGTTACCGGGCGCGTCCCTTCTGAGTGATGCACCCATTCTCTGTGCCACCAGACCTCTCATCTGAGCCACAGCTGGCTGCTAATACAAAGTGCGGATGCAAGATCCAAAATCCACTGAGATTTGAACATCTGATTCGACTTCCCCTTTCACCGAGAACATGGAGCCTCCCCGGGATGGTGGGCATTTGCTGATTTGTGGGCCTGGCAGTTGTCATTTCCCTTACTAAGTTTTCCACGAAGATCCTTGCCTCTGCGGACATAGCCGACCTCAGAAATAGTATCGCTGCTCCCTCCGGTGGGGTCCTCGTCTCCAAACAGAACAGAGCTGACAAACTTAGCACCTTTGGTGCATTCCTTTGTTCACTCATCCTGCCAACATATATTTGTTGAGGGTTTACCGCGGGGCCGGGCTCCTGGAACACTCAGACAAAGAGTCTCGAGAGCCTGAGCCTCCAAAAGGAGCCAAATGGGTATGGCAGAGACAGTTGAGCCCCATTAGGTGACAGCGTGACAGGGACAGTGATGGAGGTATGGCTGCCCGGCTCAGGGGCAGCAGAGGAGGAGGACCCAGCTCTGCCTGGCGGGGGGAGGGGGCATCAGGGAAGGGGCCATCCAAGCCAGCATAAGAGTTTGCTGCAGGCACCCACCACCTCCAGGGCTGTGGAAGGGAAGGGGACTCTGTGGGCCAGGAGCACAGGGGGGCGATTTGGGGTGAGGTGGAGTGTCAGGGCAACGCGCCATGGCTTGTTTAGGAGGGTACCTTTGCGGCTCAGGGCTGGGGTTCAGAGAGACCCGGAGGTGGCTCTGATGGGAGGCAGGGAAGGAGGCTGGAGAGCGGGGCGGGCCAGCAGACGGACCTGTTTAAAATAGGGAGAAGGTGGAGTCAGTGTTGTCTGCTGCCTTTCCCCTAGGGGTCAGCCAAGCAGGGTATCTCCTGTCCACTCGACCAAGGACCCAGTCCTGGAACGGGGGAGGCAGAAGGAAATGCGGCAGGAATCCCAAGCCAGCTTTGGAACATGTGCACATGCAGTCTTTTTGTGTGTGTGTGTTCACCTGTGTGCATGTCTGTGTGTGTAGTACGTGTGCCCCATGTGGGTGCACGCCTCTACATGCTTATTTGTGTTTGTGCAGTGTGTATGTATGTGTGCAAACATGTGTACAGGGTGCTCACACCTGTGTGAGTGTGTGGGTGGGTGGTGGTGTGTGTCTCTCTCCTGTGTGAGCGTGCATGCTGTGTCAATGCGTGCCCATGCGTGCATTTGAGATGTGTGTGTGTGTGTGCACGCTCACCAGAGGATCTGTGTCTAGAGCAGACACGGAGTTGTTTTAATGAAGTCTGACACTCTGGAATCAGCACAGTCTCACGCCAGCACTGCCGCTTCCCAATCTGGTGCAGCCACGCACACAGCCCGCTCCCTGGGGCAGCTCAGGTTGCTGGCGACTCCTTGGTGATGGGAAGCAAACAGCTCACGACTACCACCACTGCCCCAGGGACAGCCCACGTCTGGCTCGGGGGAAGGTGAGGGGTGAGGGGACATCTAAAGATAGCCAGACAGGCCCCCCCCCCCGAGCCCACCCAGGCCTTGGGGCCCCTGAAGACAGGATAGGGGCCCCAACACCTGAGCATCTGTGTATGTGCACATGGGTGTGTGGGGTGTGTATACACACATACATCAGAGTGTAGATGTGCAGGGGCGCCTAGGTAGCTTCAGTTCATTGAGTGTCCGAATCTTGATTTCAGCTCAGATCACGAGCTCACCGTTCGTGAGTTTGAGTCTCTTGTTGGTCTCTGTGTTGCCAGGGAGGAGCCTGCTTGGGATTCTTTCTCTCTTTCCTTTTTCTCTTCCCCTTTCCTGCTTACCCTCTCTAAATAAATAAATAAAGCATTTTTCACAAAGAGTGTACATGTGCATATCTGTGCAGGGGGTGTGTGTGTGTGTGTGTGTGTGTGTGCACGCGCGCACGCGCACACATGACCTGTGTTCCCTAATCCAGAAACAACTCTGTTCGTTGACCGCAGAGTTACTCAAAGTCGCATCTGAGGACAGTGGGGACGGGGGATAGCTCTCTGACCCGCCAGTGTCAGAGCTGCCCAGGCAACAGAGAGGTTGCTCCGTGGATTCAGGACAAACCCCAGGCCCCTGGCACCATGCCACGGCAGGACAGGAATTCACGGCCCACACTGGAGGCCTGGGCTCTTTCCACTGGCTTGTTGGGGGTTAGTGGCCAGAGCCTGTGGTAACAGGGTCACTATTCGCTTTGAGGAGTCTTCCTTGGGTGGCCAAGTCACGAGAGCTCTGTTTCCTCTTCCCTCCTCAAGGCTGAGGCAGGTGAGGGGCTGGGAACCGGAGTGTGGCTGATGGATTGGGAGATTGACTGAGTGGAACTTGCTGATTTTGGTGACAGCAAGCATCCTGAGCTGTGACACAGCAGCCTGAGTGGGCCGAGTCTCTGGGATGCACTAGACAGAGACAAAAGTGAAGACAGCTTGCCAAGCCACCGGGCCAGAAGCAGAGGGGAGTCACCCAGTGGGCAGGATGGGCAGAGCTGACCCATCCACAGGACACCTCTCACCACAGATGTGGTGGGGTTGTAAGCTCATTTCACAGGCAGGAAACTGAAGCCCAGAGATGTGTACAGTGGCCTGTGGCCACTCAGTACGCCTGCTCAGAGCTGTATCCTGTGCTGAGATCCCCTGAGCCCATGGTGCCGCCTCCTCCATGGAGCCCTCCTCTCTTGTCACTCCAGCCAGGTGGTAGGGCCAAGCAGGGCAGTAAGCTGGAAAAGACACAAGGCTTTCCTTTCACCTCAGCCCCAGGCCGCAGGTCCCCATTTGCTGAACTATCAACATTTGCATATCATGCACTGAGAGAGGGGGAAAAATTCCTTACTCTGAATTTTAGGAAAAGGCACTAATGAGGTGGTGGGCAGATATCTGGGCTGTGAGGCTGCGTCTCAGAGGCTCTGCAGGAAGAAGAGTCTGACTCTGGGTCCCAAGCAGGAGCCCAAATTATACTCAGTTTTGTAAAGGGATAAAAATATTAGGTGTTAATCAGTCCCTCTAAAGTCACTACTCAGGGTGTGTGTATATGTGTGTGTGTGCATATGAATATATGTATGCACATATCTGTGTGTAAAAATGTATACGGGGTCGCCTAGGTGGCTCAGTTGGTTAAGCATCCGACTTTGGCTCAGGTCATGATCTCATGGTTCGTGGGTTTGAGCCCCGCATTGGGCTCTGTGCTGACAGCTCAGAGCCTGGAGCCTGTTTCAGATTCTGTATCTTCCCTCTCTCTCTCTGACCCTCCCCTGCTCATGCTGTCTCTCACACTCTCTCTCAGAAATAAATTTTTAAAAAACATTTAAAAAATGTATACGTGTGAATGCATATATATGTGTATATACATCAATTATTATAATTCTAGGTGAGTTTGGGACAAGATTAGTTTTGCAGGATAAACCTAAATAGCACAGTGACAGTTTTCCCCCTTGGAAGTAGTATGCTTATCCACCAATGTTCCCTAGTAAAAGCTTGACTTTGAGGAAGGAGATAATCCCAACCTTAGGCTTCCTGTGTATTCGATACTTGCTGTGTGTATCCCTCACTGTGAATATGGAAACACAGAATGCGATTTCACCAGAACATAGGATTGAATCAGGGACGTCAGTTTGTAGCAGGAATATGAGTGACAACTTTATTCTGATAAAGAAAGCCTAAGCCCCACTCACCGATTTCTTCCGGGTACCAGGTGCTGATCAAAGGCTTTGCAGATGTTCATTGTCTTCATGAATTCAAGCCGTGGAGCCTGAAGTAGCTGTTATTTTTCCCCGTCTTCAGACAAAGAAATGGAGCCTTCTTTATCTCCAAATTTCCCAGAGACATACCACTGATTTTATCATTAGAAAAATATGTTTATCCCTTGTTACCATTTCATGGGAGCTTGGGGGGAATGACTCCTCAAACTCTAGCCATCGGTGCATGTGGTGAAGAGGTATTCAGAGGGTCAAAGCTGACGGAGCACGTAACTTACCAGGCATGGGCTGTGTGTGTGGAGATGGTAGTGGAAGGCGAAGGCCTCGGAGCCCTCCCTGAGATGAGGAAAATGTAAAAACGCAGACTGGAACACCCTGCTGATGTTCAAGAGAAGCTGCAGCTGTGCTTTGCAAACTTCTGAGGAGTTTCTATCCGGCACTGGGCAGCTGAGATGCTGTGCAGTAGTTACTTGGCGTGGACCCAGAGTCCTCTTTCCTGAGTGTGGGAAGAAGTGAAAGGAAAGTGTGGCATCAGGGAAGGTAAGGAGATGCTGGAGGATGTGATATGTGTCTTCTCCTCTCCGGGGTGAGGCTTACAGTGAGCACAGTCACCAGGAGGTGGAGGCCAGTACCTGCTACCTCTCCAGGGCCCTCGGGGGCCCCAGCCACAGGGCCCTGAGCACATTCCTGGCTGCACCAGGAAGAAGCGCTGGGTGCTGGGCGGATTATCTGACCTGGGCATGAACTGGTGTGGAAGAACTCCTTCTAGCACTCTCTAACTCAGACAGGTGGGCTGGAAAGGCTTGAGTGGGAGTACCTTTGGTGCCCAGGGACCAGCAGCCATGAGGCAGTTGTGCCTGGACAGACTGAGTGTCCTCACCAGGTCGAGTTCTGTAGCCGGGTTCTTGTAACTGTCCCTTCCCCACTGCCGTGGGCTTATCTGTTCTGGGAACCCCTTTCCCGAACAAGAGGGATGTGCCTCACTCACACGGCTCATACCTCAACTCCAAGGCAGAGACCCGGAGTGAGGGTGAACTCAGCCACACAACAGCTGAAAAGAAGGTGGATGGGATAGAAAACCGTACTGTGTAATATCAAGGAAAGAGGGGGAAAATACCCCAAACTTTAAAAATATTTACTCCGGTGACAATAAATGTCTTGAGAGGCCCCATGGACGACTGACTCAGCGACACGGAGAGTGAGTTGGAGACGATTTTTCAGAACGCAGCAAAAAAGGACCAGACAAGGTAGGGATCATCAGAGAGGGGACGACACCTTTGAAGACAAGATATGGGAAATCCAATAAGGGTGAGGAGTGTCGAGGCAGAATAGAACACAATTAGCAGAAAAGAAAAACATTCAAAAATACGAAAGAGGGCAACTTGCTTAATTGAGATAGTTGACACCTGTCCGTTGAAAGCATTCACTGTACACCAGGTGAAACGAAGAAGCATCAGAGGATGGTTAGTGGAATGATCTAAGTTCTTGGATTAACGAAGAATAAGGGCTTCCCATGACACGCATACCAGACTGGCCTTAGATCGTCTACGTTCTTGTCCTCCTTGGACTGAGCCTTGCCCTAATCTTTAGGCTTCTCTTTCTCTGCTCTCCCTGCCCCTGCTCTCAACCCATCATCACTAATCTCAGTGCGATACACTTGCACTTCTCCTGACCCTGCCCCTGGGCTGCCCAGAGGCCCCAGGTAGGAGACGAGTCCTCAGGGACCAGAAGCTGGCAGTGCCCAAAAGGCAGAGTCTTGGCCAGTCAAACTTTCCCAGACCAAGACCCCTATCTGCAAGTGGGATCTGGGTAGACAGAGGGGAAAGGCCCATTCTTCTTTAAATCTGGATCAATCAATGGACAAGCCCTGAACAGCAGAAGACACATAACTGTTAGGGCACGTTGTAGACCAAACAGGTTGTGTGACCTGCTGTCCTGAGTCAGTGGGCCCAGGCCAAGCCAGATGCCACCAGGCAGGGCTGCCACATCCCTGACGATCTACCTACCTATGCTCTGACCCAGAGAGGAAACGGCCTGCCCGCCAGTCTCTTCTGCAGCAACTGTCGCCCAGAAGGACGAGAAACATAATTAAAATCTCAGGTGCCTTTTCCCAAGGGTCATTCCAGCTGGAGAGCCTAAATATCATACAGGGTATGAATGTGCTGCATTTATTATTTTCACCATGGAGACGTCCAAGGAAACTGACCTTTTCAGCTTCAATAAAAACGGATTTTCCTGTAGGTCCTTTGACAGCAGCTGTGATCATGAGCCAGGCTGAAACTCAATATTAAGCACCAAAGAAAAGAAAAAGGAGGTGCCTTCCCTTGGCCTGTGGGTGTTATTGACACTCATCTGCAGTGACACATGGGAAAGCATGTGGGGGCCCGAGCCCTGCTCTGAGGAGAGGCCTACTGCTCTTTGTGGACCCTGACTGTTTGGACACCCCTCAGCATCAGAAGTGCCCGTTATTCACGCACTCAGTTCAGGGTGGATTGTATTCAGAACAAAACCGCAAGAGTGGGCCTCTTTGGAATTCAGAAGAGCTGGGTCTGACGTGCTCAGGATGCCATATCCCCTCTTATAATGTGCCCAGGGGCCTCCAGACATTCGACTTTGACTCATCTTCCCCTAAAATGCAGCCTGGGGCTGGCCATCTTGCTGCTGCTTGGCCACATTGATGGGGAAAGCCTTGCAGACTTTCTGCCCGACCATGAGAGCCAACACGTAGAGGAAAAAAATGACAGTCAACTGGTAATGATGCTGCCTTGCACTGAAACACGATGTTGAAGAATAGCAAAACCTGGATTTCCAGTTTAAAATTGGTGACTTGCTTGGGGAATGGATGAAAGTTTCAGAGTTACCACAACATAATACTCAGAATGTCTAGTTCTCCACAAAAAAGGTAAAGGGGCTTAAAAGGTACAATCTTCCAGCTATTAAAAAAAATAAGATGGAGCAGCGCTCCTGGGTGGCTCAGTCAGGTAAGGGTCTGACTCTTGATTTCAACTCAGGTCATGATCTCACAGTTAGGGGCTACTGGCAGCACAGAACCTGCTTGAGATTCCCTCTCTCCCTCTCTCTGCCCCTCCCTTAATGACGGGTATACTGAACACCAGGCAAATAAAAAAGTGAAGCAATCACCAACTCAAGAGGGAAAGCAAAGTTTGGACAAGAAAGAAGATGAGGCGATGTTATATTTCTTGACTCAACAACAAACAATACTTGTAAAGTCATAACAACATAAGCACTGACTCTAGTCTTAACCAGAAGAGGGACCCAGGATGGTAGAGAAGGAGAAGGTGAGGGGGGCTCTAGGAATGCTAGAAACTCATTCACACGGTGGGATATTAATACAGAACAACAGACCGCATGAATGAAGACAGAGCCAGGATTGTGACCGCGGATGGGAAACATGGAGGGGAACACGGGGGAGCAGGTATAAGAGGTAAAAGCGCTGTCTCTGGGAGCAAGATTGGGATGTAGGGAAGTAGAATGTTTTTCCTTACTATAAATCTTTTGGTAATATTTGACTTTTGAACTGTGTGCGTGCATTGCTTTGATAACAACATTTAAAAATTAAACAAAACAATATTAAAACCTAACAGATGAAACCCAGATGCCCCTAATGATCTGGATAATATTTCACATGCAGCAGAAAGTCTAGGAACTCTCCCGAGATTTGTGTAGCTCTGAGCCCGAGAGTAGGGGAGATGGATTCTATTCTCATAGCTCCCCAGGCCCCGGCGGCTGCTTTTCTCACTTGTCCTCTGCTCGCCATCCCAGCCCGCCTTCCCCAGCTTCCCCAGCCTCTCCAAGGAAGTCAACAAGGCCAAAGCCTGTGAATGTGTGAATGTGTGGACCTTCGAAGGGGGGGTGCTGATTAGACACCCCTTTCTTCCGCACCAAGCCTGGGCTCTCCCACTCCAGCTGGTCCTCTTACCCCGAAACCCACCCCAAGCCCGTGCCAGCAACATTAGCCCCCAGGAGCCTGGCCCCAGGCCTACTGCGGCCGTGTACAGGTGCACACGCACACGCACGCACTTGCACACACACACACTAGCTTCTGCACAAAGAGCAGACCCTCTGAGAAGAACCTGGAACGATTCTTTCACTGGGCTCCAACCTCCCAGAGGAGAGTGGTGGTTTGAAGCAGCACATTTTTCTTCCACTACACGTCATCCCCCCAACGTTGCCAAGCACAAGAATAACAGTGACTGTGGGCTGTGACTCACGGTGGTCCGACTACGTGACGGTAACAAAGCTCTTCCCTGGCAGCTGGCGATCCCCAGGCTCTGCGTGTTTGCACGCAGGGAGCCACGCAGGGCGGCCTGGCCACCATCCACCTTCACCCAACACAAGACTAATGCTTAACGCACTTACATTTCCGTGATCCAGAAATTCAGAATGACTCACTTGGTGGGATCCTGATAGGAAGCCCGTGGTCAGAAGTTTTAGGTGTAAGGTGCTGTGCCTCATTCACCCAGAATAGCTGAGAAAGGACTTGCAGTGCCTGATGAGAGGCTCCTTCCCGCGTGGGCCAAGGACTCTGTGTGAAGAACAGTTCTGTGCCCACAGCATTACCCCAAGCTCGTGGAGAGCATCACTCTGCACTTCTCTCCCATCTCTCCGGCGGCATTATCACAGCCCTGGGGGAAATCGGGAGTCTCATCCCTCTTCGTGGGGTGGCCAGGGCCCACCTTCGGTCCTCTGGCTTCCCCGAGGACACCATCCAGACAGAAGTTCCAGAGAGGTACTGCCTCCAGCTGGCTGTCACCAGGATGAAGCTGCAAGTCTCCCCATGGACAGGGCAGCCTGTGGGAGAGGACTCACTGCCCTTCCATGTGACCCCTACTGAAGTGATCTTCTCTACTCTGCTGTGTGGGGCCATGAGAGGGCAGGGGAGGGCTCCAGGGAAACAATCAGCCCCCATGGTAAAGCCAGACCTCCGGCATTGGCAATGAAGTGAGCTTCCTGACCTGGCCACACGGACCTCCACCCAAGTGTGGACGCATGGCCTTTCCCTTAGGACTCCAGAGGACAGGATTACGACAATAAAAGAGGACAAAGGCCGGCACACCCAGGCAGCTTGGGCTCCGTCTGGGGCCTGGGGGCTTTGGCCTTTCGTCCCAGCTCCTGGGCCATCTCCATGGGCATCATCATCTTTGAACCTGTCCTCTAGATGCCACATACCGGGGCTTTTGCCTTCTTTGGAATCTGCCTGCCCTCCCTCCCCACGCCCCTCCTGCCCGGGCAGACACAGCCTTCTCCTCTTGTCCAAGGTTCCCTGAATGAGGCCCTGAAGGACATTGGAACTAGTCCTCTCTTTAGGCTCAGCCTCCACACTCCTACCCCCTTCCCCACCGCACCAGGGCCCCCAGAAAACTCAAGTGTCGCTAGTCAGAGGAAGGGGAGCCAGGAGTCATTGAGGATGACATTCCAGAGTCCCCTCACATCCACATCTCGAATATTCCCCCCAGAGAAGGTCAGTCTTGCAGACATCACCAGAATCCCGGGGCGTGTGGGCTGGCGTGCCCTCCGGGTCCCCCCACTGAGGCAGGGTACGTGCGTCGGGCAGGCACTGGGCTGGGTCCCTGGTGCTCTCCTGAGCTGGATGGGCTAGGACTGTTGCCTCCCACTTCCTGGAAAGCCCCTGCCCAAGTCCACAGAAATCCCCTTCTGCTGGGGGCCTGGCCTTGCGCCGCGAACACACCAGCTATGACCGCCTGCATAGCCAGCACTGCGCCCTGGCCGAAGAACAGGATGGCGGGGAAGCACCTACTGTCCTGAGATGCTCTGTGTCGATTGGAACCTTCGGTGTCCGGGAAGCAGGAAATGCTGTCTCCTCCCACGAGCGAGCCTGGTCCTCGCTGGTCTCCATGCCACCGCAGGGCCGGGATCAATACCAATGTGAGTGGAGCTGTGTCCTGAGTTGCCAGTTGTCCTCGGTTTAGAGCATAACCCATAATGCTTGGCTCCCGATCTCTGGCTCTCCAGCGGCTCTAGGGATAGTGAGGAGTGGGGCATTCAGTCAGGGTCCGGGCACAGTGTCCCGGGGGCCGTTCAGGGAGAACAAGGAGGAGCAAGAGGCTGAGCTAACTGTTAGCCTCTCCAGCAAGGAGCCTGGCTGCCCCCGATCTAGGGGGCACACTCACCCCTCTCCCCCCCGGCACCAGGTGCCTGGACCCTCCCCAGACCTCCTGATGCAGCTGAGCGGCCCACATATCCCTGTCTGTTGAACTTGCCGGGGACAATTTGTTAAGAACCGTCTGCACGGCCATAATGAGACTCGGCCCTTCGGCTCCAGCCCTGGTTGGGGGTGTTCCAGGGAAACAGGCTTTCCAGGGATGCTTAGGCATGGCCGTGCTGTAGCCTGGCAACCAGACCCAAAGCCAAGGCCTCCTGAGACCCTGGCTCCAGCCCAGCACCGGGCAGAGTGGGGACTGGCAGTGGTGCAGGGCTGCCCTCACTGCCCACCCCACTCCTCGCTGGACCCGAACTGTGCAGGAGTCCTCACCCCTCCCCAGGCAGCCAGCCACACCCTGCCCTGCATTGGCCTGCTTTCCTCCCATTGCCTCTCTGGACTTCCGGGGCTGCCCATAAGGAGGGTGGAGGGGTGACACTATTCCTCCAGCGCCCACCCATGGACCCATAGCTGCCCGCACCCTTCTGCCCTTCGCATTCTCTGGACAATTTGTTTAATAGCAACAGCCATTGGGGTGACTGGGATCAGGGTGTGGTGCCTACAGACCTCCAGACACAAAGCTCCTCAAAGCCGACCTCTCCAAGCCCGGCCAGGCTCTCTCCCGTGGACACATGTGTCTGCCCTTCTGATCCAGGAGCTGGAAAGGGAAGCCGCATGCTCTCAGCCACAGATCACCGCCCTCCGTGGGAGGCCTTCTCAAGCGGATGACGCTGTCCCCTGCCAGTGCAGTAGCCCAGAGAGGCTCAGGCCACTCAGTGTAGTCCACCTGCTCAAGCCCACTGACCAGTCCATCAAACCAGCAAAGCTTTGGGGAGACGGGTCCCGGGTTGGAACGACAGCCCCACTCCTGGGCTTCACATTTGACCTCTAGTGTTCCCACTTACCAAGCTTCTGGGAACATCTCTGATATCTCTGCCGTAGGCAGCTCTGCTGGGAAACACAAGTCCCCAGAGTCTGTGGTGGGCCCCCCCACCTGCTCAGGGCTCTAGGGAGGGGACCTCCTAGTGGGGTGGGTCCACCCAATGGCCCCAGATCGGCTGCTCCCTGGGCTCCCTTCAGCCACTCTCCTTGCTGAGTCACAGCAGTTAGGAACCTGCAGGAGAGGAGATGGCTCCACCCCCATGGAGTAGACACCGTGGCGCTGCATCCAGACCCCTCTCCAGGGTTGGTCCGCCCGCCTCGGCTGGGAATATTGCTGTGTGCTTCCCCTGGAATTATCTCAGCGGCCAGGGTACGCCCCTCTCCCAGGGTACGCCCCTCAGGACTGATCCTGCATCCTGGATGATGTGGGGGTACAAAGGGCTGTTCCTTGTCTCAATTTGGGGTTGACTCTGAAGGGCAGCTCTGGAGCTTTCTGTGGGACTGGCTGTAGGCCTCAGTTGTGACCCCACTTCTCCCCCTGCCCGCTCCTGCACCCCTCACATTCTTACAGGGGTCCCTCCTGAGAGCCCTCAGTGTAAACCCCATGCCCCAAACTCTCCACCTCAGTCTGCTTCCAAGAAACTCAGCCTAAGATGCTGCTGGGCTTTGGGGCCAAGCGGGCCGTGGGGATGAGGGGCGTGGGTTCCCATCATGTTGGAATCTTCACTGCAAGCTCAGAGTTGTAACTCCAGGTCTTGACCTCCAGCTGAGCAAGGCATGGGTCTGACCCCCACAGGTCAGTCCTGGCTCACCACCTTGTGAAAGTCTCCCTCGGTGATGGACACTATTGACGCTCCTCCCAGACCCTCTGTGATTCCCTTTGCACATCTGGGCATCTGTGTCCTGATTCTAGGAGCTGCACCAGCAACTTCTCAAAGGGCTAACCCAGGGGGACTGGAGCTGCTTTGCCCGCAGGCGCTGGGAGTTCATGTCCCTTGGGTAGCCCTTAGGGGGTTGTTGTTTTACAAACACTAGAACAAAGCATTTAATATCTTGTAGCTAAAACATTCTGGAAGGGAAATCAGCTCTCACAGTGCACTACCAACCAACCAACCTGGGGTCAGCGTCATCCAATCCCCGACTTACAGCTTGCAGGGGGCAGCCAAACTCTTCTGTCATCAACTGGGAACTCGAGGAGGGGGAGGGAGGGAGGGCCACCAAGGCCCACCCACAGTGACAGGGCAGGAGTGTGAAAGCCCAGCTCTTTGCTTCAAGATGGCAACAGCTGCGACTTGGCCCGAGCGTCTGGCTTCTTTCCTGCCCTGCGCGATTTCCTTCCAGCCTGTCCCTGAGAGTACTTGGGTGCTCACCTGGGGTCTGTTCTTGAGAAGCCCCCTCCCCACCCCACCCCGCCAGCAGACATTCTTCTCTTATCCGAGAGAAAGTGGAGTCCCGAGAGGATCGACATGCAGACACTGAAGCCTGTGGGCCTGTGGGATTTCCACGTTTGTGTCAGGTAGGGAAGAACTTTCTCCCACTCAAGGATCCACCATGTGAAGACTGCTCACCCACGTTTTCCTCCATGATTTTTGAAAGCTTCACTTGCTATAATTAAATCTTTAATCCACTGCTTGGAATTTATTTTGGTGCATGGTATAGAGAAGGAAACCAATTATGTTTTTTCATAAACAGTTAACTAATTATCACAGCACTGCTTATTTATTTATGTGGTTTTTAAATTAAAAATGAATTAGTATATGAAATGATTGCCAAGATATTATTAAGTTAAAAAAAAACAAAAAATAAGAAAACAAAACGCAGAACAGTGTGTATAATAAGCCCTTATTTGTTTAGAAAATGACATGCAAGTGTTTCTATATTCATGGACAATTCCAGAAAGGGTTTATAGAGAGCCTTTCTACAAACCATTCATGGTGGTCGCCTTCAGAGGGAGAGACAGGGATCTGGAGTGGAGATCTACTTCTCACTGAATGCCCTTTGACTTGTTTGAATTTTTTATTATGTGCAGCTATGACCTTTTTAGTAAAAAAGAAATTAGTTTTAAAAATTCAAGACTCTGTAAGTTGCAAGCAAGAAAACACAACTCAGCTAAGTTGAGCATAAGGGGACAGCTATTTTGAAGGATGTAGTGATCACCCATGGAGCCCAAGGGCCGGAGAGCTGCTGGTGTTGAAAGGCCTGGAACTACGGATGCAAAACTAATAGGACAGCCCTTCCTGACTGTCCAGCTGTCCCCATCCTAGATCAGAGGACTTCCTCCCCATGGAAAATGTCTAAAATCCACCTGTCCCTGTGCTCTCCTTCTTCGCTCTGGCAATCATTAGGCTCCTCTTCTCAGAGCCCACCTTCCTTTCACAGGGTGCAAGTCACTTGACTACTCCATCTGTGCCTGGCTCCTATGGTGCCTACCCATGGACAGCAGTAGGTTTCATTTAGAAGAGGTGACATGTTAAGAATCTTCTAGAACAGAGCTGTACCCCCACTCAGGTGCCAGTCTAAAGCAGATACCATTTCTTCCTGCCTAGGAGGAATATGGCGATGATAGGACCAATGGATTCTTGCCTTCCACAGTTCTCTGGTGGCTTGCTTCTCTGGCCACCAGTTGACCCAAGGTCATGAGGGGAATTCTCAACCCAGTGTCTTGTGGGGTTATTCCAGAAAAGAGCACTGGGGAAGATTCCCTTAAGAAGGCCGACTGCCTCGATAGTTTACTCCCAGCTAGACCCAGAACTGTGGACTTCCTGAGGGACTGAGAAGAAATAAGCTCTTGTTGACCAGACTTTCTCTTTTTTAGCAATACATCTCTTGTGAAAATCTGAGCCGTGCAACTGCAGGGGTCCCCTATGGCTTTACTCTCTGTTGGCCCTTAGTCCTAGACCCAAGAGCCAAGAAGCATTAGAGGGGCTCAAATATAGCCCCTCTAATGTTGAGGGGTTTCTCAGTGTTAGGTGTGAAGTCCTCACTGTTGACTCCCTCACTCCCAGCCTGCCTCAGTCAGCTCCTTGTCTTTCAAGGACTGTCTATTTGCAACTCCACTTCTGGTACCAAAGCTGACATCTGTTACTATTCTTCTGATTACACCGTCCAACTAGAATAGGCTTAAACAAAAACATAGTTTTTTAAAGGCTGTAGAACTAGGGAACAAATGCAGGCATCAGAAAGATCCACCACTCAGAGCCTGGACTCCCATTGCCACATGGTTGAAAACATGGCTGCCAAACTTTCCTGGCTGTGTAGGTTATAGATTTAACCACATGAAGAACTGACTTTCTCAAATTCCTGGCCAGAAGATCTTGACTGGCCTAGCTTGGGTTAGTGTCCACCCCTGGGACAACCCCTCAGGCCAAGAAGTAGGGTTGAGGGTTGGGGAGAAGACAGGCACACTGTACAAGATGAGTGCTAGACACTCACCAACTCTGTCAAAATAAGGGGCTATGACTGGAGATTATTTTGAGCTGAGAAGACACCTCTAAAAGATGGACAAAATCCAATGGAATAGAAGTTTGGGGGCGCCTGGGTGGCTTAGTTGGTTAAGCGTCCGACTTTCACTTAGGTCATGATCTCGCGGTCCGTGGGNTGTGTGACTTACAGAAAAATCATTGAATCCAGAAAAACAGGAAACATCCTTGGTCTCACCTACTGAAACAATTAGCATTAACAGCTTGGTGTTCAACTCTCCTGCCCCCTCTTCCACTTCATCCTTGGGTGAACATCCTTCCAGTCTTTTTTTCTCTATATTTATAATAAATTTTATATATATGTCATAGCACAATGTAAATCCTCAGTCAGCTTTATTAGAGAATCTCAAGTCTTTGATCTTTTTTTCCTTCTCTGTCGCATTAGAAACGGAATGCAAATATTTCATCTCTCCTGCGGGAAGGTTTGCATATCAAGCCCTTCCTGCCCTTGAGGAAAGAAAGGGTAACCAGGTTTTTGGCTGCTAAATGATGGGCTTAATGGCTCATCAAATCAAGCCTATTGTGAAAGAATGAGAGAAGATGAGGGGTTTGTTGGCATTTGAGGTGAGCAATAAACAATACCCTTCTCTCCCCATCAAGTTTTGAACCAACTGAACAATAAAACTCAGTAATCAGGCAGATGGAGATGAAATTGTCAGCTTCAGTTTTGATGAGGCTGATGTGAAATCCCTAGGATCTGCAGCCCCTGTGGGGTTTCCTAATATTACACCCACCACCTATCCCCTCCCTACCAGCTGGGGCAGTGGTTAGTGACACCCCCCTGCATAAGCATCTACAAAAATGGATCATACCATATTCACTTTGCTCCGAAAGCTGCTTTGTCCTTTATCAATACCTTTTGCTTTATAAATCTCCTTTAATTCAGCCTCCTAGATGGCTCAATGGGTTAAGTGTCCAACTTCAGCTCAGGTCATGATCTCACGGTCCGTGAATTTGAGCCCTGCATCTGGATCTGTGTTGACAGCTCAGAGCCTGGAGCCCACTTCTGATTCTGTGTCTCCCCCTCTCTCTGCCTCTCCCCTGCTTGTGCTCTGTCTCTTTCTTTCTGTCTCTTCAAAAATAAACATTAAAAAAAAATAACTCTCCTTTAATTGGCATCTGAGTTGTTTTAACACAGGGACTACTATAAACATCCTTATTTATATCTTATTTTTAACCTGTTTGATGATTAACTTATGATAAATTTCAAGAATTGGATTACATTAAAATTGTTGATGCATATTGCTACATTGGTCTCAGAAAGATGGTAACAATTCAGAATCTGCCTAAAAAGGTATGAAAGTCCCTCTTTTCCCAATAGCATTGGGAATTGTTCTTTTTTGCTCTTTGCAAGTATGAAAGGCCAGAAATGTATTGTTTTAATTTAAAAAAATTTTTTTAAATTTATTTTAGAGGGGGAGAGAGGCAGAGGAGGAGAGAGAGAAGAGAATCTAAAGCAGACTCCATGTTCAGTACAGAGCCCAACACAGGGCTCTATCCCATGACTCTGGGATCACAACCTATGCTGAAATCAAGAAATCAGATGCTCAACTGACTGAGCTACCTAGGTGCCTCAGAAACATATTGTTTTAATGTATATGTCTAATGATCACTAAAGTTAAATGTCTTTTAATGTTTATTGGGGTTCTTATTGTCAAGTTGGTTAACATACAGTGTATACAGTGTGCTCTTGATTTTGGGGGTAGATTCCAATGGTTTATCACTTACATGCAACACCCAGTGCTCATCCCAGCAAGTGCCCTCCTGAGTGCCCATCACCCATTTTCCCCTCTCCCCCACCCCACCCCCATCCACCCTCAGTTTGTTCTCTGTATTTAAGAGCCTCTAATTGTTTGCCTCCTTCCCTCTCTGTTCGGAACTATTTTCCCTTTCCCTTCTCCCATGGTCTTCTGTTAAATTTCTCAAGTTCCACATATGAGTGAAATCATATGATACCTGTCTTATTTCACTTGGCGTAATACCCTCCAGTTCCATCCACGTTGCTGCAAATGGCAGGATTTCATTCTTTCTCATTGCCAAGTAGTAGTCCATTGTATATGTAAACCACATCTTATTTATCCATTCATCAGTTGATGGACATTTAGGATCTTTCCATAATTTGGCTATTGTTGAAAGTACTGCTATGAACATTGGGGTACATGTGCCCCTATGCATCAGCACTCCTGTGTCCTTTGGATAAACTCCTAATAGTGCTATTGCTGGGTTGTAGGGTAGTTCTATTTTTAATATTTTGAGGAAGCTCCACACTGTTTTCCAGAGCAGTTGCACAGTTCTCATTCCCACCAACAGTGCAAGAAGGTTCCTGTTTCTCCACATCCTCACCAGCATCTGTTTCCTGAGTTGTTCATTTTAGCCACTCTGACTGATGTGAGGTGGTATCTCAGTGTGGTTTTGATTTGTATTTCCCTGATGATGAATGACATTGAGCACTTGCATTTCTTTTGGAAGACTGCATTTGTCTTTTCATTGTCTTCTTACTGATTTTTAAGAGCTCTTTATATGTTGAGGACAATAACTTTTTGCTCATAGAATGTATTGCAAATCACTTCCCATATACACTCCCCGTCAAAGTTTTATGGATGGCATATGGGAATCATTTGGAAATTCTTCACCATACATGTGTTAGGTACATTTATGAAGTATTTACTATATACCAGGCACTGTTTTAATTGCTTTACATGTATTAAATTATTTAATCCATACAACAATAACCCTGTGAGGTATATACTAGTATTGTACCAATTGTACAGATCCAGAGACAGGCACAGAGAGGTTAAATAACTTGCCCAAGGGCACACAATCAGTAATTAGGACTCAAGCCCATTGCCTGGCTATGAAGTCCTTGCTCTAATCATAACCTAATGCCGCATTCACTTATTCTAAACCCTGGAGAATCTGAAATATTTCCTTGGTTTGTGGTGGGCATATGCATGTTGAAAGTCTCCCCGGGCAGTTTTGTCATACCCCAAGGATGAACACCAGTAATTAGTGGTGTTTTATTTGTGTTTTGCCCTACAGAAATTTAAAATTTTCATGTAGTCAAATTTGTCCTGTTTCTATTTTTCTTTTGTACTGCATTAAGAAAAAGCCTTCCTCAGCCCCAATCTGTCAGTTATCTATTGCCGCACAACACTTCACTCCCACACATTGTGTCCTAAAACAATAAATATCTATTAGTTTTTATGACTATCTGGATGGTATGTGGGCAAAGCTCTGCTGGGTGGCTTCCCTGCTGGTCTCACCAAGGATCACTCATGTGATAAAGACTGGCAGTTGGTTCTGGCTTTTGCCTCAGATGCCTTGTTTCTTTACCACATGGCCTGTCTTCCTCCGAGAACCCAGGCTGGCCTCCATCGTGACACAGTGGTCTTCTGGCTATGACAGGGCCAAGTAGAAGCTGCACCATCTCTGAAGGCAGAGGCCCCAGACCTGGCCCAGTGACACTTCCCTGCGCTATACTGGCCAAAGCAAATTATGAGGCCAGCCCAGATTCAAGGGCTGGAGAGGCAGAGACTACACTTGTTGATGGAAAGAACACCCAAACCACAGGGCAAAAGGCCACAGACACAGGAAGGTAGATTCACGGGAGGACACTATTGTAACATCTACTGTAAGACGTTAAAAATCACTCTTCTACAGTGTCTTCTAGTACCTTTTTTTTTTTTGAGGGAAAATTCACACAACATAAAATTAACGATTACCCATTTTCAAGTACACAAGTCAGTGGCATTTAGTATATTTACAGCTTTGGGAAAGCAGCACCTCTATCTAGTTCTGAGATATTTCTATCACCCCCAAAGGAAAACGCATACCCACTGACTGAGCAATCATTCCTGAATCTTTTCCTATGCAGCCCCTGGAAACTACTGCATTCTAGCTCTATAGATTTACTTTTCCAGGATGTTTCCTATAAACGGCATCATACAACGTTCGGTCTTCTGCATCCCACTTCTTTCACTTGGCATCATGTTTTCAAGCTTCGTGTACATTGTGGCACATGATTGGTGCTTCATTCCTTTTTACAACAGAATGAAATTCCATGGTGTGGACACGCCACACTTTGTGTACTCATTCATCAGTTGGCGACGTTTGGGTTACTTCTACCTTTTGGCTTTTAGGAATAGCGCTGCTATGAGCATCCAGGATTCTTAATTCTTCTCATATTGAAAGTTTGTCCATATCTGGGGTTCAATTGTACACAGTTTGAGGTGAAAAATTGAACGCCAGCTTCTTCCTTTTGTCCCAATGACATGTATTCATAGGCCATCCTTCTTACACCGATGTTACCTGCCACCCTTATTATCATGTGATGGCATGTACCCTTGGGCTAGCTACATGACTTCCATTGTGCTTTAGTTTCCTCATCGGTAACTTGGGATGGGAAGAGTAACCAACCTCACAGGGCTATTGCTGGCATTAAATGCATTCATACATGTCATATGTTTTGAACAGGGCCCGGTACATGGGAAGTATCCATTATTAAGTATCTATCATTATTCTTAGTGTTCCCAAAGCAATCCACTGTGGACCCCTTTCTGTCCGGTCATTTTCTTTGTCTCTTTCCATTTGTAATTAGCATCGCTTTATATTCGTTTTAATTTCCCATGAACCAAGTCTACCTTCATTGTTCTTTTTTTTTTTTTTTTATAAAAAAGTTCTTAGTTCATCTTGGCCATTTGGAATTCTTCCAATTGAGTTTTATCAGATTCTTCCGCCTAAATCCTGCTGGGATTTTTATTGGAGTTACATTTATAGATTAATTTAGGCAGAATTGAAATATTTTTATTACCAAGGCTTCTTATGCTGTAACATGTATCTTCATTTATTAAACTCTTATTTTATATCTCACAGTACAGTTTTGTAGATTTTTTCATATAGGTATTATAGATTTCTTTTGTTTTATCCCTGGATATTTTATATTTTTGTTGCTATGGTAAATGGGATTTTTTTCATTATATTTAAGTAGTTATATTTGTATATAGGGAAACGATGGATCTCGGTTCTTGTGTTGTTGATGTTCTAGTGGTTTTCATTTAAAAAAAAAAAAAGCATATCTTCAGAGCACCTGGGTGGCTCAGTCAGTTAAGCATCTGACTTTAGCTCAGGTCATGATCTCACGGTTCATGAATTTGAGCCCCACATCGGGCTCTGTGCTGACAGCTTGGAGCCTGGACCCTGCTTCAGATTCTGTGTCCCTCTCTCTCTCGACCCTTCCCCCACTTGCACTCTCTCTCTCAAAAATAAACATTAAAATTTGTTTAAAAAAAATTAAAAAACATGTCTTCAAACAATTGCCTCCTTTTCTATTTTTTCCATCATTATATCTATTTTTGTTCTTGATTTATTGCAGAGACTAAGCCTCTCAGAACACTGTCCAGTAACAGGCATTGCAGGCATGACAGAGTATTGAGCAGCCATGGGTGGCAGTGGAGACGTTTCAGTGGAACGGACATGAGTGGGAGTTTGCAGGAAGAAAAGTGGTGTTGTGTCCAGAGAATGGTGCAGAGAGAAGAGATGTTGGTCTTGAATGCCAAGGTGAGGATGATGGATTTGACTTAGCAATGGTGGACATCAGACTGGCGTGGCCAGGTTGTGTTTTGGAAGCCCGGCTCAGACTGTGGTGGAAGGTACACCCCTGGCAGGTGAGACCCAGACAGAATGACCAGTTAAGTCCTCAGGAGTCATCAAATGAGTGGTGGTAAGGACAGAAGCTGGGTAGGAGTGTCTTTGTAATGAGGGACACTAGGTCTTCTGTTGGATCAGGTCCTAAAACCCTGGAGCCCCCTGGGGTCCTAAAACCCTGGAGC
This sequence comes from Crocuta crocuta, assembly GCF_008692635.1. NCBI lineage: Eukaryota > Metazoa > Chordata > Mammalia > Carnivora > Hyaenidae > Crocuta > Crocuta crocuta. Next base: position 3,954,287 of record NW_027528608.1, read on the forward strand.
CTCCTGGAGCCTGGGCAGCATACCCAAAAAGAATGTTCATGCTTCTCCTAAAGAGGTTTGGCAGAACCAAGCTAATGGCTTTGTACCCCCTCCAGTCTCACCTTCCAGAAGAATGTGAATTTACACTCTCTGTTATACCTTCTAGACGGGGTAGAGTTTTGTGGATTTAGATTTTGTTTTTATTATTAATTGTTGGATGTAACATAAATAGCGACCGTAAAAACTCAAGATTCCAGGACTCAAAGGGATAGGGCTCCAGCCTTTAAGGTAAACCCATCTCACACATCAATGGTGGTGACTTTCTCATTCTGTGGCCAGTCCCTTCCTCCAACATCTGACTTTGGTTGGCTCAGCCCCATAAAGGTCTGGGGTCACAGTGGTCATCTTCAGGCTGGTGGGGATGGCCGGGGGGCAGGCCTGGGAGACAGTGACCAATGTGGGACCAGTACTTCCCTGCTACCTCCCCTCCATCCAGTATTTTCAGAGCAGCCATCAGACTTCTTCCCTATCCTCCATCATCGAGCAAAAGGGCATGAGGCAGTCAGAGGAAGAGCCCCATCTGGAGACTAGAGAGGAGAAGCCAGCTCAACACCCATAGCAGCAGGGGCAACAAGGAGCAAATAGGCAACTAATAGGTAAGAAGAGAAGGGACAGCCCTGGGGCCACAGGGGAGCAGGTTAATGGGCTCTGGCGGGGGCTCTGTAAGGAGTCTGGGCAGTGGGCCATGTGCTTAAAAATGGGAGTTTGACTAGGAAAACAGGAACACCTCAAAGTCCTCAAGGGAAATTAACATGGGGAAGGAATAGCCCTGGTGGAGAGTTCTTTGTTCCCCTGACCCCAAACTCCACTAAGGCACCCAAGCCCTGGTGGTGAGGAGCCTTCCTGGACCCCATTTCCAACCCTCACCCTGGTTCTGCTGGGCTTTCTGCTGGGTCTGCCTGCCCTGCATCATCTTGATTCACACAAGCATGAGAGCAATGCAAATGTCCCTGGCTTCTGGGACACCAAAGCCCAAGAATGATGGTGGACAGGGGATAAACTTGGATTTTCTCCCCAAGTCCAGCTCTGGATTCTTGCCTGGAACTTTGATTTCATAGGTGGCAAAATGGTACCTGGTAAGGATGCAGGTGATAGCTGCTGGGAGGGCAGGACTGCTCCACTCACACCTGACAATGCTCCGCCCACACCCAGCAATACTCCGCCCACACCTGACAATGCTCCACCCACGCCTGCTGGTGCTCAGCAGCCCCACCTGGTGGTGCTTAGGCTTCACATGGGCAGGGCAGAAACCCAGCTCTATCTCTGGTAAAAGAAAATGTAGAATTTTCCAACTCATCTTGGGCAGACACCAGACTCCAAACAAGGTGGGAGGCCATTCACCTTGCAAGCTGCTCGTTCTGATTATGGAGATCCTGGGCCCTGCCTCAAGGAGGTCACCAAAGTTGCAGTCCCCCTTTCCGTGACGGATCTTGGCTGGTGGGCCATGCCCCCACCCCATCTCTGCTTGGCTGGCTGGTTGCTCACAATGGACATGAAGAACCAATCCAAGTCTTGTGTCGGCTTTATTTCCATGCGTTCACATTTGCTGGGAGGAGAGCCTATTGGAAATCAGCATGGATGGAGCATTTTAATTAACAGAGCTGGTCTGAAACATTAGGCTGACGCAAGTTTGCTTGGTGCTGAGGATGATCACAGTTTAACATCAGGAGAGAAAAAGCAATGAAGGAGATAGATCGGATGAGGCAATATTGGGAGTTTATGAATCCTGTGCATTTCCTTGTGGCTTCACAGTGATGGCTTTTAAACTGGCTGTCACCCATGCGTGAATGATCGCCTCCACCTGGGAGGATGGGGAGGCGGACAAGACATACACCCGCACACAGGACATGGGCACTCGCCCGGCTCATAATTCTTTCTTATGCTGCAAAAGTGGAGAGCACTGTGATAGCGAAGAGAGATGTGACCCTTGTGATGATGTCTTTGGAGGGAAAAAAAAAAAAAAAAAAGGAAAAAGAAGATAGAAAAAAACCAACCCCGAGGGCAGGAGAGGAAACAGAAGAGCTAAGAAATAAATAACAAAGCAGGATGCTATTTACATATCCAGGGAAGGCCTCTGAGACCGAGCTCAGTGCTTTGGATGTCAGTAATAACTCGTGATGGAAATAAAGAGACTACTGCAAACCCACATCGCCCGAGATGGTATAGACACTGCCACTGCCTTTCCCTTTGTCTCCAGGCAAATTCCAGCACAGCAGTGGGCAAGACAGGCCTGTCACAGGGAACAGTGAGGTGGGGGTGGGGGTGGGGGTGAGTCCAGGGGTCCCCGTGAAGACTCAATTATGTTGGCTGTGAAGAGATTAATTAGAATTGAATTTCCTATTGATGTAAAACTGCCTTTTGCACCTGCTGCTGGCATCCTCATTACTGGTTTTCTATTACAGGGGATTATGTGATGCAGTGAAAGAAAGTTTATGCTTCCTGAGCGGTACTCTTAAAATGGGTTTACTGTACGTAAACTGGTGGAGAAGAGGGTTACTTGGGAGAAATAGGATTTAACCCGTTTCCTTCTTCTCTCCCTTCTCCTTCTAGGCAAAGGAACCCCTATCCACTTGAGGAAGTTGTAAGGCGCAGAGGTTTTAATGCCCGCTGCCCAAGTGATAAGCTGTGTGAGGAAGGTCCGGGCTGGGCTTGCTCACTCTGTGCCTTGACACTTACTAGGATGATGAAGTGGAAGGAATCACCAGCTCCCTGCACTCAGAGAAGTCACAGCGAGTGACTCTCTGGAAAAGACCGCCCAGAGATCTGAAGTAGGGAATTGGAGTCCCTGGGATTTCTGTAAGGGGCTGGAGGTATGTGTAGAGTGGTGAGCAGCGTCTGTGGTCTGGGGAGAGCTGGCAAACAATAACCTGGTGAGCGAAAGCTGCCTCCTTTCCCATGAACTACATGCTCCTCCCTTCCAAAGTCAAGTTTGGGAGGTACTGGTTGGGAGAGGGACCATCCCTGCCCAGGACAGGCTCAATATGTGTACATTAAATGGGAAACAGAGATATCACCCTCAAGAGCCCTTAATCCTCTCCAACTGGGGTGGTAATGACTAACTTTTTGGCCTCTGCTGTCCTAGCTGTTAAATGAGTAGAAACCAGGATGGAGGAGGCTCTGGGAAGCAAATAATTCTCAGCAATTTTGTGTAAATCTGCATTTCGTCTAAATCGCCTTAAATGATGCTACCTTCCAAACATGCCCTGAATTTGGGTCTGCAAGGATGAAAGTAGTACCTCATGTTCTTATGTGGGTGCACCCCACATTACAGTTTTCTTGGGGGCCCCCAGGAGCTGGATTTGGGGCCTAGATGGGAAACAGGAGCAGCAGAGAGCCTGCACACACCAGCACAGACCTGTGTTCTCTTTCCCTGGTACTTTGGGGATGAACCATCTTGAGCCCCAGAGCCCACAGATGTCCTTGCTTCTTCTGAGTCGCCATCATGGCGAATGCTTCCCCAGGGAAGGGAACTGGGGATTGACCATAGTCCTTGCTTCTCTGAAATGTCACCAAACTGGCTCAAAATTAAGGCGAAAGGACTACCCAGCACCTCCCCTGGCTGGGCCAGTCTGTCTCTGGTCTTCCTCTGGAAGCAGCAAGGCATCCTTCACAGCAGTGTTTCTCCAAGGAGCTTCCTGGAGCTCCGTAGCCACCTGGCCCAGGTGGTGGGAGGGCTAGTATCCAAAAGGGCCAGAAAGCGACCTCAGAGATAAAGATACAACTCATTCAGAAGCAGAGAGGAGCCAAGCTTTTGTGGTGGCCTTTCCGTGTCTTTTCTATGACTGGCGATACTCTACGCTTCACTCCATCAAAGTGAAACCTCTGCCGCACTTGAATATTGAGCACCTACCAAATGCCAGGTGAAGCCAGGAATTCAGCCGTGAATGAGGCAGACACAGTCTCTGAAGCTCCAGAGCTTATATTCCGGTGGGTCAGCAGGGCCTTCTAATTAGACACGCTGTGTCCTTACTCTGGAGCTAGAGCCCTAAGGGAAATCTGCCGCGGCCACAACCATTGCCTCTGGGCTTGTGGAGAATGAAGAAGCAGCTGTGGAATGAGAAAATGTTTTAAAGAAATATTTTTATCGTAAAATAAAGCAGACAGAAAGAAATAAGCCAAGTAAATGTATAGCCTAAGGAGTTATTATGGAGGCCATCACCAGATGGAGGGATAGAATGTCACCAATGTCCCCAGGAGTCCATCATGCGCCTATCAATCTCAATTGCCTTCCTCCCTGGAGAAGTGATCCCCCTGCTGAGTCTTGCTCTGTTCTCTGGCTTTCTTTATAGTGCCTCACTTGAGTGTGCCTTCCTAAACTATGAGGTAGTCTTGCCTATTAAGAAAAATCAGATCTAGGGATGCGTGGGTGGCTCAATTGGTTAAGGATTCCACTTTGGCTCAGGTCATGATCTCATGGTTCTTGAGTTCGAGCCTTGCATGGGGCTCGATGCTGACAGCTCAGAGTCTGAAGCTTGCTTCGGTGTCTCCCTCTCTTTTTGCCCCTCCCCAGCTCGTGCTTGTCTTTCTCTGTCTCTCTCAAAAACAAATAAATGTTTAGGGGCAACTGTTTAGGAGCCACTCAGGTGGCTAAGCGTCTGACTTGGGCTCAGTTCATGATCTCACCATTTGTGAGTTCGAGCCTTGCACTGGGCTCTGTGCTGGTGGCTCAGAGTCTGTAGCCTGCCTCTCTCTTTGCCTCTCTCTCTCTCTCTCTCTCCCTCAAAAATAAACATTTTAAAAAATCAGATCTATCTTTTGAGGTTTTGTTTTGTTTTTTTTTACCTATAGGTTTCCCCCCTCCCTCCCTTTCTTCCCTTTCCAATGTATCTGTTAAAGAAACTGAGCCTCATAGTTTCCCTTTGTTGGGGTTCTGCTGATTGATACCCTGGATGCCATTCAAGAGCATTCCTCTGCATTTCCTGCGAATTGGCAGCTGGATCCAGAGGTTAGAGCAGCCTCAGGTTCAGTCATTTTGGCAACACCACAGGTGGTGGCGTGTTCTTTCATCGGGAGGCACGCGATGTCTGTTCACCTCTCTTTTTGTGAAGTTAACGGCCGGTGCTGCTCAATGCCTAGATCTGTTCATTCACTGGGGGTTTCGGAATGGTGATATTCTAATTTTATCGCTTCTTTTTGATATATCAACTTGAGTACTTCTATAAAGAGATGCTCCCACTAGTCTACCATGTGGCTACCCAGTGGTGCAGTTCACATCATAAAGGCAGCATAAATGTTTCTTTCCTTTTATTTACCCGTTTTTGAGAGAATACATTTGTTTCTTATCCTCTGAAGGCGGTGGTGTTTTAAGAAGTGTTATGAATTAAGGGTTTAAATATATCTGATGGGTTTAATCCATTACAATTATAATCTTTATTGAAGCTCAAAAGGTCTCTTATTTGGCCCCTGGGGGCCTCTCGCAGACGGCTCCCGTGTCCTTTCGACACAATCTTTCAGTCCCTGCTATCCTCCTTGCTACCTGGTGTGACGAGATGTGCCTGGCTCATCTCACATATTTCTTACTCCAGACTTGAGATGCAATCAGCCGTGGAGAAGTCAGACCTGGAGAAATCAACCATATCTCCAAGAAGTCTCCATGGTGTCTATTACCAGGCCATCTCTTTTTTAAAAAAACAAACAAACAAACATAAAATGTCAAGAAAATGAGAAGACAAGCCACAGACTGGCAGAAAACATTGTAAAAGACATATCTGATAAAGGGCTGCTATCCCAAATATCCAAAGAAATAACAAGAAATGAGCTATCGAGCCACAAAAAGACACGAAGAAAACTTAAATGCATATCGCTAAGTGAAGGAAGCCAATTTGAAAAGGCTACATCCCTCTGATTCCAACGATATAGCATTCTGGAAAAGGCAAAATTATAGAGACAGTAAAAAAAAGATCAGTGTTTGCCAGGGGTTAATGGGGAGAGAAGGAAGGAGGGGGGATGAAGAGATGGAGCACAGGGGATATTTAGGGCAGTGAGACTATTCCGTATGACACTATAGGGGCGGATATGTGTCCTTATACATTTGTCAAAGCCCATGGAGCATACAACCCAAAGAGTGAAGGCTAATACAAACAATGGACTTGGGTGGATGTTAATCAATGTTCGGACACTGATTGTTGTAAACGTACCACACCGACGCTGGGTGTTGATGATAGGGGAGGCTGTGTGTGTGCGGAGGGGATTTAGAAGAAACTGTCTTTTCCACACAATTTTGCAGTGAATCTAAATCAGCTCTAAAAAATAAATTCTATGAATTACTAAAAAAAGATTAAAAACTCCATGAATGTATACTGATTCTTAAATTCAAATTCAGAGTTATTAGGTGTTTACCTAACCATTTTTATACCTGAATTCCTTTCTCTCCCCCAAGACTCACAGCACAGGAGATGACAGAATTAGAATACCCAGCAATGACTCTTATTTTACCCTGTATCACACACACAACAGTCTCAGGGTAAAACATCATTGCTTCTTCAATCAGCACCATCATCGAAAACAGGTAACATTTTTCCCTGTGTTGCCTCATTCTCTTATCCCTCCATTCGTAAATAGCTGTACTGTTCCTATATTGTCAAAGCATATGACTGTTATCCTTTCTTTTTTATTTTTTAATTTTTATTTATTTATTTTAATTTTTTTAAGTGTATTTATTTTTTGAGAGAGAGACAACAGGGGAGGGGCAGAAAGGGAGAGAGAGAGAAAGAGAGAGAAAGAGAGAGAGAGCAAGCAGGGAAGGAACAGAGAGAGAGGGAGACACAGAATCTGAAGCACGGTCCAGGCTCTGCGCTGTCAGCACAGAGTCTGATGCAAGGGCTCGAACTCATGAACTGCAAGATCATAACCTGAGTCAAAGTCAGATACTCAACTGACTGAGCCACCCAGGCAACCCTAGATAAAGTTCTTAAAATGTTTATTATTGAGAGAGAGAGCGAGAGTGAGCGAGCGAGCGAGCGAGAGAGAGCACGTGCACACACATGAGCTGGGGAGGGGCAGAGACAGTGGGAGACAGAGGATCCAAAGCGGGCTCTACACTGACACCAAAGAGCCCAGCGTGGGGCTTGAACTCACAAACTGTAAGATCACAGTCTGAGCTGAGGTTGGAGGCCCAACCAACTGAGCCACACAGGCACCCTCTTCTATAGGTAATTTAAATTTAATGTTTGCCTCTTTACGTTGATGTCCCTCTTTGGCTCTCATTTCCTATTAGATTCCCCAGGAAGTTCTCATGGGGACAGTATTTCCTGAACTTTTGCATGTTGGTATGAGTTTATACCCTTTACACTTGAGAGTCAGTGTCTGTAGATATAAGATCCTTGGTTCATATTTTATGTTCTTGAGTATCTTAAATATAGTATTCTTCTTGTTTGTGGCATGTGTTACCGTCAAAAAGTTGATGGTAATCCAATTTTCTAAATCGTGCTATTTTCGCTTAGCTACTCGAAGGGTTCTTTTTCTCCAAAGTCGCACATTAAAATTATGGCTTGGTTTTGGTCACTCTGGGTCACTATTTTCAGAAATGTGGTGCAACCTTTCAATATGTAGTTTCAACCCTTTCTTATTCCTGCAAGGTTTTCTGGAACTATGGCTTTCGTTATTGGTTCTGTTCTTTTCCTTCTTTCCTTCTTTCCTTCTTTCCTTCTTTCCTTCTTTCTTTCTTTCTTTCCTTCTTTCCTTCCTTCCTTCCTTCCTTCTTTCTTTCTTTCTTTCTTTCTTTCTTTCTTTCTTTCTTTCTTTCTTTCTTTCTTTCTTCCTTCCTTCCTTCCTTCCTTCCTTCCTTCTCTTCAGGGACTCCTATTTTCTGTGTGTTGGGTGGTCTTTACCTAGCTTTAAGATTTGTCACTTTTTCTTAAATCCTTTGTATCACGTTCATTTCTTTTTGGTTTCTAAACTCTTCCATTTCCACGCCGCATCCTCTACTCCTCCCAAGGCATTCTCTGTTGTGTGTGTCCATATTTATATTCTAATTTAATTTCTCAAATTTACTTCTTTGAGACCCAGTTCTTTCCTCAGTTTGTCATTTCACTCCTGAGCTGGTCTGTTTCTGATTTGTGCTGTTTGTTCATATATCAGCTCCTTAATTTATTCTAGCTCTTTTTGAAATAGTAGGTTATAGCTTTTTATTTGCTTGGTAGGCATGCCTTTCTGGTGTGCTTTTCACCGTCAGAAGAGATGGCATTCTACGGCTCATTCTCTTTTTTCTTAAAACAACTTTGTGTGGGATATGACCTTGATCCCTTTCTGGTGCCTGTTTTTGCAAAGGTGAAATTAATTTTTCTGGGCTTTTAAAAAGAGGTTTTGTTCGAGATAGCTTTTCTAACTTCCAACTTTCTAACTTCACAAAGCTCCCTGTTTCGTTTCATGCAGTTGAAAGGCAGGTCCCCACTTTCATCTGGCTCTTCTGTTTGCTTCCTCTCTGTTCTGGCTCTGTTCCGTTTTGATCCTTCCGTTAGCAGGGTCTCCCCAGTGTGGGGCCCTGTCCTGGAAGGAGCACCTGGCTGGTCAGCCTCAGGAGTTCCCAGCAGCTGGGCTGCTCCATCCCCTTTAAGTGTTCTTACCTGACGACCCTTCGCACTTACAAGCTATCAGAGTTGGCAAAATGCCCCCTCGTTTCAGCTGCTATTCTAAAACCAGAGCTCTGGGCTTTCCAGTGAGCACCTGTTGGCTATTTCGGGGTGCTTCTGTTCTCAGGCATGAGAAGCACCCCGTTTCTTCCCTTTGCCACCATTTTGATGTTTTGGGGGATACATTGTCCACAAGTTTTATTGTGAATGTTTCCCACAGGTGTTTGGTCCTCCTACCTAGTCGGGGTGTCTGTTTTTATTAGAGGATTCAAGGATATTCAAAATTATAATCCACTAGCACCGTCACCATCTCCTCAGCAATACCCCAGGGAGAACTCCTAACATCACTTTAATACCATCAAGGCGTGCTTTAGCACAACCAGACCAGAGGAGAAAAACTATGTAAACGGTAATTCGTGTAGAGTTTCTTGCGCTGCTCATGGCATTGTAGCAGGCCCAGTCTATCCCCTCAGCACGTCTGAATTCAACCCAGGAGGCAGTTCCAAACCCGAGCTTCTACATCTCTCCTCTTCTCCCTCTAGAACGTTCCCTGGAACCACTGAAGCACATTGGCTTGCTTTATGCTTCCTGAGCTTCCTGAGATCACTCTCAAATAAGGTAGCTGAGCCTGGATGCTTGTCCTGGGTCTGCTTTGGGGGGAATACAACCCAAGACAGACACTAAACTGTGTTCCAGGAGGCTTGCCTGTCTCCAACATCTCTCGTTAGTGCTTGTGATTTTCAAAACCGGAGTGATGTTAGCTTAATATCTTCAATAGTCTTTGGTGAGAGATATTTTTATTCTGCGCAAACGAAATGCTTGTCTTTCCTGTCTACACACCTCCTTATTCCCTCAAAGGGCCCTGGTTGATTAGCTGTTTCCTCTAGACAGTGTCTTTCCTAAATGCTAGCTTTGTTTTCTCAAGTTCAGCAATCCTATTTTCTAATTGTAGAGTCTACCCTTTTTCTGGACATGAAAATGAGAGTCCTTTATCTGTAGACACAGAGAATCCTTTGTGTGTAACCAAATGTAGATTGAATTATCATCCCTGGTTCTTTGTGGCTGGAAATCTTATGAACGATGTCAGGCCTGGTGAGATAGGTCAGGTCAAATGCCACCTCCTCCATGAAGCCCTCCCTGGTGCCCCGGGGGGGTGGGGGGTGGCGTTCAGCCACTTCTCTCATGCCTCCACCATAATCTCCCTTGCATTCTAGTCTGTCTGTCTGTCTGCCTGCCTTACTCCTTGACTGTGACTGCTCTTCCCAGGGCCTCCCCGTTGTCCTGACCTGAGCAGTCCCTCAACAAAAGCTTTGCTGGACAGTCTATGCCTAAAGGCAGGTGGTCCAGACACCTGTAAAAGAGGCTGGGGCTTCACCCTCTAGGATGCCTCCACCCGGTGCACCGTCTCAGCAAACGCCGAGACAGAGCCGAGCCGGGCCCCTGCCCTGCTGCCCTGATCTTGGGACAAGGCACCAGGTCTGGAACAGGCACAGAGGGCGGACTCATTTAAGCCCAAGCCATGCCCGCTATGAGCAAGCAGACGGCAAGCTCTGTCTGAGGACAGGGATAGGGAACAGAGTGTGACAGGCTCCGTGCTGAGACCTGCCTGGCTGCCTTCATGCCACAGGCCCTTCGTGTGGTGTCAAAAGAGGAGATTTGGGTTGTCTTGGGTTTTTTTTTAACCTAACTTTAAACACTATTGACAGCAAGATGTCTCCAGCACGAAAGCCGACAGGGAGGCAATGGCTCGGTGTTTCCATAGCTACCGACAGGACGCCACTGGGCAGTGTTCTGAACTCCAGAGCATCTCGGGCTCTGCCTGCAGGATGGAGTTTCCTGGGCTCTGGGAGAACTCGGCAATGAAATGGCAGTTGCTTAACTCAGTTTCTGCTGCAGCTGCCTTCTGTTTTCAGTGACGTGGTTTCGCTTCTCCAGGTCTCCAAGGATGTCCACTCAGAACACCCCCTGCACCCAGGAATCCTGGGAAAGCCAGAGATGTCCCTTGCCTCACAAACCTTCTGCACGTTGTGGCATCTGCTTCCAAAGCCTGGTGACCTTGGGGCCTTCTTGGCACTGAGGGGTGGCAAGGCTGGGAGGGCAGTTTCCTGGGTGGCCGGCTGGCTTTCAGGGACAGGGTGGGCACGGGAAAGGAGAAGCAGATGGTACATTTTAGCATCACCTGCTTCCCGTCTGGAAAACCCTTGGGAGGGTCTGTAGAACCAAACCTTCTCAGGCTTCTCTGGTTTCTCCATGAGAGGGGACCCACAGGTGCTTCTCTCCAAGGATGACTTGGACGTTTCCCATGGAGGCATCTTCGCACAGAGGAGGGGGGACAGGCATTCCTGATCTTCTGCCCTTGTGCGTCCCTCTGAGGGACACGCCGCCTGATTGACGGGCTCCTTCTGGTCTCGTCTCCTTGGATGCATCATGCACCAGGCTTTTGTTTTGAGTCCCGGTAGAGAGATTCATGCCGCCAGGCGTTGTGTGGGCTCCCGGCACAGTGTGAAAATACCACTTGCTCAGGATCACCTGGAGAAGCCGGGAGGTACCTGTCGCTGTTTTCAGTCTCTGCTCAGGCCGCCCACGTGGATTATGGCATACCCTGCCTGTGCTAACGGGGTCTGAGAAACCCTTGAGTAGACCTGACCACTTTGGGGACATTTTTAGGAGGTCTCTGCTGGGGCAAGCAACAATCACTACCAAGCTTCGTGACCCCTTTGCTTTTCCAGCTCTGAGGACACAGACCTGGGGCTTCTCCAGAATGAGGTCCCCAGCCTGGCTGTGAAATTGTCACGTGTGTGACCTTTATCTTTGTGTCACATTTCTGAGCTCCCAAGTCAGGGAAGTCTCAGGGTGCATAGCCTTACCCCATGGCATGCTCCCGGTGGCATTTGATAAAGGTTTCTGGAGTGTTCCTATGGAAATAGTTTGTTCTGTTCAAAATAATCCTTTCTTTTTAAAATCTTCAAGCCCAATTCTTAATACTAAGCATTAGATGTAGAATAGCATTCAAGTTTGCATTAAAAAAAATGCTTTTAGCTAGCTCAGGAACTCAGAAGACACTTAAGCCTCACTTTCCTACCACACGATGGAAGGATGTGAGTGGATTTATAACCCTTGGTCAGAGCAGAGGAGTTTTGAAAATGCGCTCTGGGCTGATGATGCTGGAGCAGAGATCCTGCCCTGAGAGGCCCCTCGGCCCCTCTCAGACCCCACAGAGCACTCGGTGATGCTGAGAACCCAGCAGCCGCTGTTGCTCTGGAGAGCAACCAGCTGGCCCATGAAACCAAGCTCAGTTGTGCAGATCTGGGTGAGGCCAGAGGGAGTCCTAGGAAATCAGCAACCCCTCCCAACTAGGCAGCATTTAAAAAGAAATGCCACGGGGCCCCTGCGTGGCTTAGTCAGTTAACTGTCCGATTCTGACTCTTGATCTTGGCTCAGGTCATGATCTCACAGTTTGTGACTTTGAGCCCCACATCAGACTCTGCACACTGACCTCGTGGAACCTGCTTGGGATTCTCTCTCTCCCTCTATCTCTCCACCCGTTGCCCACTTGCTCTCTCTTTCTTTCTCTCTCTCTCTCTCTCAAAATAAATGAATAAACTTTAAAAAAAATAATAAAAAGAAGTGCCATGAATTGATTTCATACAGTAATCTCCTTATTTTAATAGTCACCTCAGTTAATAATGAACAACACATAGCCCAGAAAGGAGGGTCAGCCATGCCAAATTGATGGAATAGAGGATGATGCATAATGAGCTTGTTCGTATTTGGATGTAGACAGATGTGCAGAACCAGCACAGCGGCAAGAGAAGTCAAACTTGTTATCCATCTAGAAAGAGGAGACCGCCCCGCAGCAAGCCTTTCCCTCTATCTTTTGAGGAACGGTGAAAAAGTCAACTTCAGCCCCACCCTGCATCACATGAATGCTGAGTTAGTTTGGTCCAAATGAAATAGCACTTAGCGAATTGTGACATATAGTCTAGAATTTTAAATTCTGTACCCCAAAGTAAAAAAGAAAAATCTCTCTACCGCTTATGCTCAGGGTCTCCTGGACCCCCTCCTGCAGCGAATCCCCCACTTTAGTGTCCTCTCCTCATCACAGAGAGGCCACCGGAGGAGGACTGGGCTCAAGGATCTGCGGGAACTGAAGGAACAAGGGGCAGCAGACCAGCCCAGTGGTGTTTTGTGTGTGTTTCGTTTTGTGTTTTGTTTTGTTTTTTAATTAAGAAGCGCCAAAATGAACTTGAGCTTGGCAAGACCTCAAGAGTGAAGCCAGGTTGGCTCTGAGCCCAGTTTGCATGGATGGGCTGCACTTGGACGTGGGCCTGGCTCCCTCCTGGGCTGTGGGGTCAACAGGGGCACATCTGTAGACCTGTTCAACTTTGATGGGGGGAGGAGGGCATCCTTTCCTGGAGACCCCAGGGGTTCTCTAGCTCTCTGCCCTGGGTGCTGCCGTCCTCCCTCTGGATGCTCAGGTCCCCATGTGGACCTGTGAGATGCCCCCCCTACCACAGTGTCCTTTCAAGAAGTTCTTTTTTCCTCAAGGTAGCCACGGGTTTTATTACATGCTACACAGAAAACCCTATCTGTTCACCAACTCTCATTGTGTTGAGGGTGGACACTGGCAACACCTTAGCCTGAGGTGGAAACCTACTCTTTACAAGGGACCTATTGCCATGATGGTGGAATTTCGGAATTTACAACAGGTGTCTGGGATGTGGGATTGCTTGGACACCCCCCCACCCCCACCCCCCGCAACATTGCTAATGTAGAGGGTGCTCACACCAGCATCCTGGCCACTCAACAAAGAAGGAAACAAAGGGACCATTCCTTCCAACTTCTCCAAAGCCCAGGGAGTGACAGGAATTGGGTCATAGGGAGAGGAGGAAAGGGGCAGGGAAGGGACATTCATCCAAGATGGTCCTCCGTGGCCAAGGGAACCTCTCTAAGCCTTCTGTCCACGGGAAGAAGTTTTAAGAATTGTGGCATCACAATGCAAGCCTGGAGGGGCCTCAAAAGCCTGAGCTACACTCCCCTTACTGTTCAAATGGGGAGGAAAGGCTTGGTCACAGTCCCACACCAAGGCACAGCAGAGGCAGCTGGGGCAGTCAGCTGTGTTCCCAGGGAAGGGTCTCCCATCCGAATGATGCTGTGGTCAGCATGTCCCAGTGCAGTGAATTAACTCTGGGAGACCCTGTGGTCACAGTACTTCAGAGGCCAGTACAGGGCCAGATTCTTGACACCCATCTTGAGGTGGCTGATCTGAGTGACCCAGAGCAGGCCACCCTTGCGATTCTACTTTCCAAAATGTTCTTCACACCCTTCACCTTACCTGTGGGTCCCTGATGCCCTGAGCAGGGTGAAGTCTATTTTTGCAAATAAGGAAACAGGCTGGGAAGGGCAAGGAGACACTCTCAAGACCACCCAGCGCATGCCTTGCAGAGCAGAAACAGGCCCCCTGGGCCATGCCTTTATTCTCTTCTTTCTCCCATGGGATGCAGGGAGATAGGTGTTCCTGGGTCTGCTGCTCCAGGCAGCTCCCAACCCTTCCCCCGAACTCTGCTCTGAAGCTTCTCACAGAATGGAAGGTATAGGACTCAGTCTTGCCACCGGGTTCACATGCCCTTCATCAAACACAAGGTGCTTCCCCTCTGTGCTGCCTTCAGCTCCCCACCCAAAGGTAAGGGAGAATCTTCCCTCAAGGGAATGGTCCAGGGACCTGGAGCCGAGGGAGGGGATGGTTTGCCTGCCACCCTCCAGCCAAACTTGGTCGGGCCCCCTCCTTCTGCCTCTTTGGCAGCAAACAGAGTGGCTTCTGAACCTCTCTGTGACCTCCCCTGGGGCTTGGGGTGTGGACTCATGGGGGGATCTAACGGAAATGTCTACTCACCTTACTTGGGATGAAGGGAGAAGTTTGCCACTAATCTTTCAGTGGAGACACACGTATCAGAAACTGTAAGCAAGCACACAGGGCTTCATGCCGGGAATTTATAGCGTTTCTCCGCCTCCCTCGCTGCAGAGGCCAAACCTGACTTTCAAAAAAGGGCACGCAGCCCTTGGCAAATCCCGAGGAGAAAGCACAGGGCATTTTGTGCCAGGGGCCTCGGGCCCATTTTGGGGATTTCCCTGAGGGCCACTCAAAATAAGAAGCATGTCTGAGTGACAAATTGAAAATGTAGCTTATGTCAAAGGAATGCAGCATTGTTGATTCCGAGCAATGTCTGCCTGAATATTAGATGCAAATAAGTGCTAATAAGTACAGTTGGAAGTGCTAATGGAAAAACTGTCCTTCCCAGGAGGATCACTGCACACAGATGCACGGGGTGGCTGAGAGGGCCTGACGGGCCCTACTTGCTGCTAGCTTGGTCCTGGTAAAGCCTGTGTAGACGCATCCCGTGGAAGTAGAGCTTGTGTGGACTCATCCAGGGGAAGCGCTTGTGGTTCGGAGCCTCCTCCTGGCTATACTGCTGGGCTCAGGGGATGGGAATCAGGTCTGGAACAGTCTCTGAGCTCAGGATCTTGGAGAGGGAACCCCACTGAACCTTCTCCACTTTGGAATCAGCAGCCTCACCCTGGCTCTGCCACCCTCCAGAGGTGTGGATTCCAACAACCTGGTGGCATCCTTGTATCTTGGTTCCCTCAAACATAAAACGGAAATAATAGTGCCTACTTTGTTGTTGCAAGAATTAAGGAAGATCATCGTAGTGTTGGTCTGCTAAAGTTTGTCTTCTCACCTTTCCTGTTCTCCCTCTGAACGTGAACTCACTTGGGGCATTAAGAAAGCCTCGGGGCGCCTGGGTGGCTTAGTCGGTTAAGCGTCCAACTTTCGCTTAGGTCATGATCTCGCGGTNCTGGGCAGCCTGGGCACCACCCAGGCCTTCGGGAGCCCTACTGCCAGGAGGTCCCTGGCCTTCCGCAGGAGTGGCTCTGCTCCCTGCCAGGTCTGCCCCCAGCCATCTCTTCTCTGGTCAATCAAAGGCCATGAGTCCACGCCACCCCCCAATTCCATCTTACACTCTGAGTCAGCAGGGTGGAGACATCAGACCAACCAAACAGCAGATACAATGAGAGGAGGGTGAACCTCCTTTATTTTACTAAAGTTTCTCCCCAGGGTTTTCAAAATACTGGGGTCCCCTAAAGATCAAGAGGTGACTGATTTACAGTTTCATCAAGTTCCTGTGAGAAGCCAGCCTGCCTGCCTTCCCAGAACCCGCTTGCCCCCTGCAGGTGGGGGCTGCCTGTTCTCCGGAAAAACAGGACTGGAGTCAGAGCCCCGGCTCTTCCTTTCTCATCCCTGCTCTGTCCTGGTACTCTGTGTGGCTGTGGACCTGTCACTTCCCCACTATGTGTTGATGGGATGTATAGGGAGCAGCCCGCTTACCCAGGTTGACCTCGCACGACTCCCCTCCCCCACGAGATCTCAGGATGTGATCCAACAAGGACTTCAAGAGGTAGCCCTCGAGGGAAAGCCTGGGTCACAGGTCCTTTCAGCAGAATCCAGAGCCCCAGGAATTTGGAGAACGTGAAGACACTCAGGACCGAGGCCGCCCAAGACCTTGACCAGATCCCACTGAAGCTGAGGCCCAGGGATTCCCCCAGAAGGTACCAAGGGATCAGTCTTCTGCGTTTCACCAACCCCGCGCCCCGGCAGCGTCGGGTCCTGAGCGTGCGCCCCTGCCCAGCTGCGGTCACGGCCCGCTCCGGTGACGCCTTGTCATTTTCCCAGGTCGGCGCCGGCGTGCGACCCACCGAGGCAGTGGCAGCACTCTGGCCGCGCTCTGGAGCCAAGTGGCAGCCTCCAGTTCGGCTCTCAGGGAACCTGGGATACGGGC
>NW_027528608.1:3970870-3982078 GCF_008692635.1 Crocuta crocuta
AAGTCCCCTGCGCACCCCCTGCCCCAGCCCTGTCCCCGCCTTGTGCAGGCTCCCGGCTGGGAAGGGCGCCCCGAAGGGTCCCAGGAGGACCTGGGACTGCACTGCGTCCCGGTGCCGAGAACCTACAGGGTTAGGTGTCCGAATCCGCGGGCGGAGATAGGGCGCGCGGGGTTCCGGTCCGGCAGCGCTTTGGGGACCGGCTCCAGTAGCGGGAACTNCTCTCTTGGGCACCGGCCTGTTTTGTACTCGAGGCGAGTGTGTGTGCGTCAGTGATCGTGTGAAGGTGTGTGTGTGCGAGTGTTGGGGAGTGCGGGAGTCCGAGCCTCGGGCGGCTCTGGTGGGCGGGGGAAGGATCTGCTTGGCCGCGGGACCCAGCCGAGCCTGGCGGCGGCTGCAACTCCCAATTACTAGCTTCCTCCAGGTTTGCATGCCAGCTCTGACCTCGCGGGAGGCCGGCCGGACCAGGCGAAGGTGCGTTGGCGGGTTTTGGTAGTGCCAGTGTTGACGCTTGGGTCGGAGGGGACCCCTCGCCTCTCCTGGGCGCCGGATTCCCGCCGCCCCAACTTTCGCCATACATCTGGGCCCCAGGCCCCACGACCCGACCCGGGGCTAGCGCGGCAGGTTCACAACGCCCTCGGCTGTGAGCGCTCGCTGCCGGGTTCTCACTGCGAAGTAGGGGCCGATCCTGGAGCTCAGTGTCTTAAGCTGTCTCCGTTATGGGTTGGACACCGGGTCCTTGGGACGCGTCCCAGTTGGACCCTGCGTAGTGATTGGCTCCGCTAGGGAGACTGGACGGCAGGGCGGTCCTCGGATGACCCTGTAACAGGGCTGCAGCGGGAGGCTGTTGAGCAACGGGACTGTGGCCCCCCTGTGGAGTGCATGGTGGGAGAGGCGGTGGCAGAGGGATAAGGGGCAGACTAGACCCTTCCCCATTTCTGGGATGCTTACAAGCCGCACTACCAAGCCCACTTTCTTTGGGTAACTTGTCACCTCCCAGTTCATCTTGACCCTTGCCTGTGGGTGGGGAACTTCTCTTAAGTCCTGCCCTAGAACAGCGTAGCCTCTGGAACGGAGTGGGAGAACCCTTTTAAAACATTTCCCAACTCTCATGGCCTCTCTTGCCCACCCTCTGTCCCTGTCCCAAAGGCAAGACAGACAGGCTGCAGGAAGAGGTGACATTCTGCTCCCCGTAGGAGACCCTCTTTAGATCCAGACAGTCCACCACAGAGGGCAGGACAGGGCTGAGGAGCCCCCTTGGGGGGAGCTGGAAATACATTTTAGGGCCTTCATCAGACTTACCTCTGTGAGATTACCCACAGGAGGGATAAAAGGCAGACCCTGAAGAGATGGAGTCTCTTAGGGTGATCAATAATTTAAAAGCATTTGAACACAGAAAACCTCAAAGTCAGGCCCCATCCCAGAGCCTAGCCCGTTCACCCTGAGACACACCAATGGCACAGCTTATTTATTTATTTACTTGGAATCAGACTCCACAGAGTGAATTATGTTCCCCTGGTATTGATTTTTAAAAAGACCCCAAATTAAAAAGTCAAGGCTTTCTTAAAACAAGGTCAAGGATTAATTATTTATAGAGAGACATTAATCAGCTGATGTGGGGGCTCATTTATAAAATGCCTGAGCAGGCCAAAAGGAGCATGGGCTGATTTTCCCTGGCTCCGGCTGGGAGAGGAGCAGGCTTGTCTGACCTCCTGGGCTTGGCAAGGCTTTCCCGGATTGTGACCGGAGGAGGATCCTTTGTAACTCAGCCTGCTGTTCGAGAAGCCTTTTTAATCTTGTAGCCAGAGTGCCACTTGGGAAATTTCATGTATATTTGCTGTGTTTCCATAATGAACATTTACTGATTACAGAGTATCAAGGGAATTTCATTTTTTAAACATTTATTCAAATGTCTGTTTATGTAAGCTAATAAGTCTGGGAAAGTTGGGTAGCTACTTTTTTGCCATATGGTTGTTGGGAAAGTATGCCTGGTGGGCTCCTTGCAGAAGGTGCCTTGGAGTCACTGAGAAGGTGGGAAGTCAGAGGCTCCCGATTGGAAACGCCCCGCAGACTACTTCTCTGCTCTTCACTGAGGGTTTATGCCAGTGGCAAACTGACAAGCTTTTTGTGGTTTTGCTGATCGAAGAGATGGGTGCTTAAAGCTTTTATAGTGATTTTGCTGATGCATCTTGTTGGAGGGACCAGTGGTGAGCTCCAGAGTCTTGTGTGAACCGGTGGGGGGCGGGGGTACCGCCTCTCCTGCTGCCTGGCCTCAAGGGTGACATGCCTGCCCTACCTGGACCCGCAGTGCCTCCCAGGCTTTCCCATGTGTGGTAGCCACACAGGAGAGCCATGGAGCAGGGAGGGGGCCTACAGGCAGGAAAGTGGACCAAGAGTATGGCAGTGCCTAAATGAACAACTGTGGCAATTAGATCCAGTAAACACTGTGTAAAACAAGGGCCCCAGCCTTTCAGCTCATCCGAAGGTAATGAGTTAGAAATAGGAGATTTATGTAGTCCTGGCCCAGGGAGATCAATGTGGCCCTGCTGTGGGACAGTGAGAAATTAAAAAAAAAATCAAGGATGGTTGTCTGGATGTGAATGCAGGAGGTGGTGTCCTGGACCCTCAGGAGGGTTGCTGGGAGCAGGTAGCCTGTGTGGTGACAGTATGGGGACAGTAGGCTCCCTGGCACTGTCTTTGAGGTCACAGCCAGGACTAGTCTGACCCCAGAGCAGTCGTGTCCCCTCCTTCCTGGGAAAAGGGGGCCCAAAGGCAGAGGGAAGGCCCGGCATGCAAATGACCAGGGGACAGGGCTGCATTAACTCAGGTGCCAGAGGACACAGGCGATGCCGTCTCATTTCTCCCCAGCTGGAAGGCCTGTGACCTCGCGGTCAGCAAATCACCGTGGCGGAGGATGAAACTTACAAATTGGTTGTGGGGAAAAAGTTGTGACTTTTACCCTGTACAAAACTACCTGTCATTTGTGATCTGGGGCTGTGGCATGTACCCGCTGGCCCAAATACAGCCTCGGCCACCACTGGCAGGAGGGGGAAGCCTGCATCCGGGGATGGTGACACCAGAAGACAGCCCTGATTCCCTCTCAGAAGCCACCTTCCGGGAAGTCCTGAGTGTCCACACGGGGGCAAGGGGCTGTGTCTCCCCATCCCAGCTCCCCACCTTGAGGGCAAGCCATGCATTTCTGGGAAATCAGTGCCTTTTGCTGCTGATGACTGAAGGTCAGAGGTGGCCCTGATGGGCAACAGTTATTTGAATTAAATTGGAGTTGTCAACATTGAAGTCTGGAGCCAGATGACCCCATCCCACGTTCCCATTGTCAGACTCACTGTGGCAGTCTTTCTTTCTGCCATCAGTGAATGTTTGAGAAGCAGGTGTTAGGTGTCTGTCTCTGTGCCAGGCTCCGGGGACAGAAAGTGAACCAAAGAGCAGCCCCTACCCCTGTGGACAGCCATTCCCTCATGACTGGCTCATCACTCCCTGATTCATGGTCTGCCAGGCAATGCCATAACCGAACAAATAACCGACACGTGTGGTTCTAGGCTGTGAGGAGCATATAAAGGAAACATCTGGGTGTTTCTGAGATGCGAATAGAGTGATCTGAGCTGGACTGAGGGACAAGAACCTCCCTGAGGGGGTGACACTTCAGCTGAGGTCTGAAGGAGGAGCCAGAACTAAGCAAGAGGTGGACAGAGGGAAGGAGAGAGCTTGGCAGGTGGAGCGTGTGAATGAGTGAGAGGGAGCATGGCCCGCCGGCCAGGAGCCTTGGGGAGGCTCATGTAGCCAGCAGAGTGGAGGGCTTGATGCAATTGGAGACACAGCCAGAGCCCTGCCCATATAGGGCCTTGAAGGCCAGGGAGAAACTTAGGACTTGACCCCACCAGTTGCTGCAGAGGAGGGAGCCCAGTGAGGAAGGAGCTATTGCAGGAAGGTGACCAAGGTCTTAAATTAAGAGGAGCAGACCGAGGGGACTCTGCTAGGGCTTGGTGCTGGGTTAAGTGCGGGAGGGAGGGTGGTAAAGGCTGTTGGGACCCTGACTTCTGGATCACCAGTGGGAGCTGTCAGTTCCCTGAGGCAACNGCCCTCTGGTTGGGTTATGTCCTCCAGGGCTGGGGCTCAGGCGGCTGCTTGTGTAGCCCTGCCTCCGTGCCCCTGCCCACATGGCCCAACTTCTAGCTTTCCTGTAAGCTTTGGGCCTTCCACTACCTTCCCGCCAGCAGGTAGTAAGTGACAGGGTCCAGTGCCCATGCTCTCTAATGAGGACTTTGATGCCCACTCTCCTCTGTAGCTGATTGCCTGCCAGTCTGCTGGCCAGAGGTGGCCTTGGCCTGTGTGTCATCCCCTTAGCGTCCTGGGACCCTGGTAAGTACTTTATCTGCCACCCACTTGCACCTGACCTGGCAGCTGGCCAGCACCAGAAGGCTCTCCTCTCCTGTGCCCTTCCATCACGCCAGCCCTCTCTCCTCCCCTCCTCCCCGTGGGCCAGTCTGGACCTGCTCCTGCCCCCTGCTGGGGGCTCTGCCCCAGGCTCAGAGCTCCCCAGCTCCCTCCACGTTCAGCGAGTTCCCTGTGGCTGTCTGCAGCTCAGCTTAGCATCCCACAGAAATCAGGGCTGGGCTGGGGGGAGCGGGTCTGTGAGTCACCCCGCTTCCCGTTGCACCGAGCGGCTGCTGAGCTGCAAGCAACAGCCCAGGTCGCTGTCACCTTGTCCTTACTCTGCCTGGGTCTGAGCCAACTCCTCTGCAGCTGGGCCAGACTCGGGGACAGGAGGGATGAGAGCCAAGGAGAGGAAACTAGGAGGTACAGATTACTCCTCGGGCGCCAGGCCTTTCGGGAGCTGATCCCTCCCACATTGGGACCCTTTGCTTGGAGGGTGGCATCCCCAGAGCGGCCCTCTGTATTCTGGCTGCTGCCTCACCACCATAGACCACGGTGCCCAGGTGCTCATCAGTGGGGAAGGCGGCACAGAAGAGCCCCTAGCCCGGGTTGATTCACACTTGGCTGACTAGTCATCTCCCCCTTTGAGGCTGCCTCTTCTTGGGGGCTGACTCATCTCCCTGGACGAGCCCCATCTGCCCAAGCCTCTGAGCGCTGAGACCCTCCTCCCACCCTGAGATGTGAGGGTTTTGCTTCCTGTGCTCCCGAGGGGAGCATCCCAGGCACCCAGCAGATACTGACTACAGTCCTTCCCTGTACAGAGGGGAAGGCCAGGGGAGGCCGAGTGAAGGTACAAGCAGGTCTCGCTGCTGGTGCGCATGTCTCTAGCTGTCTTGGCCACGAAGAGCCTTAGAGAAGGGACTCAATGATTGCTGTCGGCAGGCCGAGTGAGCTAAACTGTGCAGTCTGGCCTCACTGCTGGAGCCAATATGTGATGCAGGCACTCTGTCTACACTAGCTGAGCCAGTGCATGGCGCAGGCAGTCTGTCTATACTGGTTGAGTCTCGGGTGTGAGCCCTGGGACCTTCCATTTAGCCTGTGCAAGCCCCGCTCCTTGCAGGACTTTGTGTAGGGTTCCGAGCCCTCAGAGTCTCTGCGACTTTGGGCACTTTCCCTGTACCCGAGCTCTCCACCACGTCCCTTCAGACACTGGCCCTGCCCATCAGGCTCTGTGCCCCAGAGCTGAGGCGGTTGAGCCCAATGTGCCGGTGCAGTCAGTCTGCACCGGTTGAGCCCAGCTCATGGTGTAGGCAGTTTGTTTGTACTGGTTGAGCTCAGCACACAATTCAGGCAGTCTGTCTACACTGGTCAAGTCATTGCATTATGCGAACCATCTGTCTAAAATATTCGAGCCAGTGCTCCAAGCAGGTACTCTGTCTATACTGGCTGAGCCAGAGGGTGAGGCCGCCAGCCTGTTTTGGCTTCTTTTGCTCCTTTGCTAGGAATATTCTTTTTAGCCCCTTCCTGGACACACTACTGGGTCCAATTTGAATCCGACTTCCAAGAAGCTTTTCTTGACAGCTCTCTCAGCTTTCTCACATCTTATTCCAAGCCCCTTAGCAGAGGCTGGTGCCATGCTGGGAGCAGTGTGGATGTGGGGCCTGGTGATGCTTATTGTCTCACCTGGGTGTCCCCTCCCTGGCTTTTGTGCTGAGCTGAGGGGTGTCCCCACCCCGAGCTGAGCCTGCTGCTGCCTCTGGGTGCAGAAGCCGCCCGCGGTCAGCTGTCCTCGCCACCTCGCCGGCGGCCGTCACAGCAGCCACACACATGCCTTTTCTCACAAAAGTCCCATAGGCAGGGATGACTGCTTCAGTGCGCATGGTGAATGGCCTTTCTCCAGTGGGTCTGTCTTGCCATCTCCAACATGCGAGGAAGCATGTTGATCAGGACCCTGCTTGGTAACGTGACAAAGGCTTAGGGAGCATGTGGCCCCCTGGCTTGTACCCGCTAGAGTCTCGCCCTTTCTGGGCAGGTTCCCATCCATACCTTTCTCAGTACATTTTAAAACTTGTTAAGTACAGTATGCGTACCAAGATTGTGTGTACAGTGCAGTGAAAATCTGCAAGCCAAACATGCCTGCGTGCAGCACCAGAGCGTGACCACTGGGTGTGCCAGGGTGGCTCAGTCAGTTAAGCACCTGACTCTTGATTTTGGCTCTGGTCGTGATCGCACGGTTCAGGAGTTTGAACTCTACATCGGGCTCCGTGCATTCAGCATAGAGCCTGCTTGCAATTCTCTCTCTCTGCCCCTTCCCAACTTGTTTGCATGCTCTCTCTCTCTCTCAAAAATAAATACACAAGCTTAAAAAACCAAAAGATCATGGGGGCACCTGGGTGACTCAGTTGATTAAGCATTCGACTTCTGCTTAGGTCATGATCTCGTGGTCTGTGAGTTCGAGCCCCGCGTTGGGCTCTGTGCTGACAGCTCAGAGCCTGGAGCCTGCTTCAGATTCTGTCTCCCTGTCTCCCTGCCGCTCCCCTGCTCACACTCTGTCTCTGTCTGTCTCTCTCTCCGTCTCCTTCAAAAACAAATAAATGTTAAAATTATTTAAGAAAAGAAAGATCATGACCAGCGTCCCAGGGGTCCCTGGTCCTCTTCCAGACACTTCCCCCCCCTGCCATAGGTAACCGCTGCCCTTGCTTGGAAGGGCACTGATCGGTATCCTTGTTTTAAAACCTGATGTTGGTAGAATCAAGTCTGTACGCCTGGGGTTGTGGCTTACCATCACGTTTGTGAGACTTACCCACGTTGCTGTGAGTGGTTTGTTCACTGTTGTTACTGTGTGGGGTCCCATGGTGTGAATATACCCCGGTGTGTCTGTCTGTTCTCTGGCGGGTGGACGTCAGAAACCGTGCTGCTGTAGACATTCCTGTGTGGGTCTCTGGGGCATCTGTACACGTCTTAATGAGCGTACGCCTAGAAGAGACTTGCTGGGTCTTAGGATGTGCATTTGTTTGTCCTGTGTAGATGCTGCCAGTTTTCTAAAGTGGCCGGTTAAACCCCCCACGCCGACACCCGTTAAATGTGAGAGATCCAGTTGCTCTGTATCCTTGTAGGTCCTTCATGGGGTCGGTCTGTTTCATTTCTGCCATTCCATGAGTGTGTAGAGCTATCACTCTGTAGTTTTAATTTTATATTTCCCAGATGACTAATACAGTTTATTTTTTATTTTGGGGCTAAGGATATGTTGAACTCGAAAACGTTATTAAACAAATTTGAGAATTCACTTCCATCTCCAAAAATTGTGGTTATCTGGTTCCATCTGTGGGGTGGGTTTGAATCTGCCACGTTGGAATGCGATGGGTGGAGTGGACAGGTGTTTCTCTGGATGAGGTTGGGGACCCAGCCACTGGCCTCAGAATCACCCCAGGAGCCGTCAGAGATGCAGGTGCTGGGCCTCTGCCCCAGCCCCCAGTCACCAAAAGAATTCTTGTGATCATTCTCTCTGTGACTCATATTTCTTTCCCTTCACAAATTCCATGAACATGGCCACCCTGTCCATCCTGTTCCCTGGTGGGACTCAGTACCTAGAACAGTCCTGGCCCTGAGCAGGGCCCTGTGAATACCCACTGAATGAAGGAGCAGAAGACCTGCCTGCTGACCTCTGCCCTCTCTCACCCCAACTGACTTGACGGGAATTTGTTGGTAACATAGGCTGCTGTGAGGAGGGCTAAGGAAGTTGGGTTCTTGGACTTTGGAGGGTCTCCTGGCCCGGTGCTCTGTCCCTCTAAGTGACCTCCTCATCCCCAGAGCCAAGTCTGACCAATGCCTTTGGGTCATAGGCCCCAGGCTCTATGCTGGTGCCCCCAGAGCTCCACGCACTGGCTAAATAGGAACATTTCCTGGGTGACCTTATTTCTGATGGGCTTGTCTGTCATTGGGACCCTCTGGAGAAGCCTGAAAGCCCCCCCTTGAATGCAGCACTCCACTCCTGCACCGTGAAGCTTCCTCTGCTTTTTCAGCACCATATTTTCACAAATAACATGGCCCTGAGTCAAGCAAAGGCAAGAGGGGCCATGTCTACTACCACCTCATCCGCGCATTTTGATGGGAACCTCGATAAAGCCCCCTTTCTTTGGGTGTGGCTTGTTCCCATTCTTCTCAAGTCTGATATAGTTACTGTGGAAAGCAGCATGGCCTGGGGGGTGAGAGCTCTGGGTCAGACCCCTTGGGTTCAAGTCAAGGTTCTGTTCTTGTTTGGTTTTGTGACCTAGCCATTGCACCCCAGGAGAGAGAGATTCACACTCAGGTCAGGCCACCAGCAAGGGGGATGGCTAGGGTGACTGAGATCTCTGAGGTTGAGGAGTCAGGACAAGGGATTCTGGAAGGGGCATCTGTAATGGAACTTCATGAAGGAGGGAGGCCTGGGCTGGTCCTCAAAGATGGGGAAGGGAGAAATGGTACCTCATGGACCACACGGTGTGAGCCCCACCTCTGAGGGTCCACAGGAAAGGAAGTGCATTGAGCCCCCATGAGGACATAGTCTAGTTTACCCAACACACAAAGGCATAGAGCAATGATCAGAGTTCATTGCTGAGTTATGGAAGGCTTCCTGGAGGAGGTGAGCTTGGGACTGCATGTCAAATGCCAAAAGTGAAAACTTTATCCTGGTGCCGGTAGAAGTTCTCTCCAAACTGTAAGATCATGGGGGCACGGACAGTGTGAGCCAAATACCGTTTGCTTGAAAATGGGGCAACAAACAATCCATGACACACACATTGTTTATGCAGTGTGGAGGCGGGTGTGCAAAGATGGAAGAGCTAAAAGCAGTTAGGGAAAAACAACACCTTTTTTTTTTTTTTTTGGGGGAAAGACAGATTAGAAAGGTTTATGCTCTTCTGTGATAACTAATATGAAAGGTTTATCAAAGTTAAAAAAAAAAAAACCCTTGACGCTTTCTCCAAAATTGATTTGAAGACTTGGCAGATTTGAAGAATCATTCAGTAGCGTTTTATGGGTCGATGCTAATTTGATGCAGCAGACCCGTGCATCGCACCAATTTACTGCCAAACCAACATTAAGCACGGACCTTTCGTGCAGGGTTTATAGGCGGACAGCTCATAAAGATGCATGCTTGACAAGTATTCTGCTTCTCTTAGGATGTGCAGTATGAAGTGTTTATCAAAAACCAACTAAATCGCCCTTGCCTTTTACTCGTAAACAATCTCTGGGGACTCCAGGCCTGGATCGCAGGCGATATTTCATGCGATATTTCCCATGCAATATTTCACCACTCCGGGTACTGTTACGTTGGGAATCAAAAGGCACGGATAGGGGTAGGAGGAGCCCTTTGGGGTGGAGGATACCCTTAGGGACCGCTTTGGAAATGACTTGTAACCCGGGCCATGGGAAAGCTGGGGACATTCTTCCTAATGGAGGGGGGGGTGTCTCACCTAAAAGGAATCAAATGGGATTTGAGGCCCCAGGGAAATACATCTCCAGCTTCCGTTTTTGTTTCCTGGGCTGATGTGTGATGGATGATCACTGCATGTCTCTCTTGGTCCTCTGCACGTCAGAGGCTGGTCCTTAAGGAGATCACTGAGCTTTACTTTGCACGTCAGGAAGTGCTAAACGATGAAAATTACTGAAACTCCTGTTTGTCATTACTGAAAACCACGGCTCATAGTTTCCACAAAGGAAAGTGGACTTTGGTGGTGCTGGGTACTCTGCACCACTCCAGCCCCCCAGTGCTGCCCAGTGCAGTGGTAGTTACCCGGACTCAGATGAAGCAGGTTGCTGGGGGGAGGGGGGTGCTTAGTGTGCAGAGCGCTGGCATCACCGAGCCTCATGGGTTTTCACAAGGGGAAATTTGATCTTGGGCAAATGTCAAGACGTTTTTGAAATCTGTGTTATGATATCAGCTCATTGCCAGCGTAGGGCTTCATCTGGATTTCATAAATATTGTATGGACCTCGGCCAGCTGGAGCACACAACAGCTACCCCCCNCATGAAAAGCCAATTGGTGATATTTCAATCACAATGTTCTTGTAACAAATTCCATTCAAATTCCTTCGGAAAGGGAGCTAAGCCTTCCTCCTGCTGCTGAGAGAATGGTATGCTAAATGTAGCTTCCTGGGGCCCTGGCAGCCATCCAGGGCTTTGTAATTTATAGTTCTCCTTAGTGGTTCTCCAAGTGACCTTGGAACCTCCATGCTGGTGGATTCCTTAGGTTCACACGTTGCCCTCCATCCTCTCTTGCGAGAACGGTCCCCAGACACGCTTCCAGCACCCAGCAGCCTGAAGCTTGAGAGAAAGGATGTGAGCAGGGGCGCCCAGGGAGCACATGGCAGGTGATTGGAAGATTGCTTGTTGCTTGTGACCTTTCCTCTGAAATTGATGTCAGCCACGAAACAGTCCAATATTGTGTTTAAAGGCAGCCTGCAGGTGACAGGAGTCTCACTCCAGCCCCAGCACACAGCAGGTAATCCTGGAAAAGAAGGGGAGGGACACTCTGCAATTACATTTCATCAGCTATTTTTGGTTGGGGAATAAACAAAATGGCCCAAAGTGCTGCTCTTACAGATTCTAGCAGAGGAGTGGCGTGTAGGAAAGATTAATGTACAATTAAAACCCGTGTACGGGTAAATTACAGGGTGACAGCTATCTAATGCAAACACCACAGACGTGTAATTAAGAGGAGTTACAGGCTCTTGAGGATGGATTTGCTGAGGAAAGTGCGAGGGAGCTGTCTGGGGACCCAGCAGGACAGGGCCAGGCGCCGCAGGGAAGGCGCAGTGGCTGGGGAGGTGGTAAGAGGGG
>NW_027528608.1:3982190-4030231 GCF_008692635.1 Crocuta crocuta
GTGGGGCTGAGCCCTGGATGCGATGGGAGCCATAGCTCCTTCAAGGGGCGCAGCCGGCCACCGTGGCTCGTTCCAAGCCTCCAGCCCTTTCTGGGGCCACCCTGCTCTCCGCCTCTTCACCTTTGGCTCTGTGGCAATGAGCGCCCATGGATGTCTTCTTTTACATTTTTAATTTCTCCTGCTTTGTCAGCTTTTTAAGGAATGTGTTACATTATGTGGAAATTGGATGCTAACAAGATTTGTATGAATAAATTAGACTCTTAACTTTTTATGTTATTACAGAATTGAAATGGACTCTAATGACAGTCAGAATTAATGTTCTGTTTCAAATAAATGCCAGGGATGTGACTGAATTTTCAGTGCACTCTCCTGTGTTGAGTCTCTAGCCCTTTTCTGCGGGGGCTTTCGAGAGAGAGGGGGCCTCTGGGAGACCTCCCGGCCTTTCCCATGGGGCAGCCTTCTCGCACTGCCTGAGAACCCCGGGCTGCTGGGAAAATCTGCTGCTGCTTCCCCCTCCCCCCCCACAGTACCCACCCCCATAAGCCCAGCTCTTGCCCTGGGGCAGGGGCTCCTTGACCAAGATCACACCCCATCCTGTGTCCTCTGGCTCCAGAGCACCCTGTGGCCCAGCTGAGGTGTCCCTCTGCTCACTCCTGCCCTCCTCACTTCCTCACGGGGGTCTCCCCAGAACCCTCCCCAGGGAACTCGGCCCACAGCACTGGCTCTTAGGGATTTTGGATTTCCTACGCCGAGCCTCTCCTGGGTGAGTCTCTTCCCCTGGAATCAGAGTCCCCAAGGGCCAGCATTGTTCTGTTTTCTCCATGGCCCCTTCTTGAACCCACGGCTGGGCCAGATGCTGGCCTTGGTGCCATTCCCCTGAGTAGGACTTGAACAGCAGCAGCTCTGAGTTGGGGGCAGACTTGGAGGGATTTTCTGTGATGAAAACAACGATGTCCCAATGGGGCATGGCAGAGCGGGGCTTGAGGACACTGGGTTGTGGGGACTGATTCCCAGAGCTGATGGGGGGAGGGAGGAAGGGCCCAGATTCAGCCCCCACTGCTGCCAGAACTCATGGCAACAGAGAAGTGAGGTCTGGGACGCCGGGAACCTTAACCTTGGCCCAGGGTGGCCAGATATCTGAATGTTCAGCGACAGGCAGATTTTAAAAAAAAATTTTTAAGTTTATTTATTTTGAGAGAGAGAGAGAGCACACGCGTGTGCACACACAAGGAGGGGAGGGGCAGAGAGAGAAGGACAGAGAGAATCCCGAGCAGACTCCACGCTGTCAGCGCAGAGCCCGATGCAGTGCTCACACTCATAAACCATGAGATCATGACCCAGTCAGAGGCTCAACTGACTGAGCCTCCCAGGTGCCCCGGAATAGGCAGATTTTTGCATGAAATCTATTCCTTGAGAGTATGGAGACTAATCAGAATTTGAAATAAAAGTCTCACACTGACCAAGCAATGTTATCTGTGAACCACATCTGGCTTCTGGGCTGGAGGAATTTGGACTCCAGAACTTTATTGGCAACATGGCCAGACTCCCCTCTGGAGGGTGAGGGCCAGAGCCCTGGAAAGGGACAGGAATTGCCAAGACCACAGGCCACGGCTGCAGAGATCGGGCTGCAGGCAGTTGTGGCCTGCCCAGACGTGGCCTCTGTCCTGCCCCCTCATCTGCTGGGAAGGGGATCCCGCCTGGTGGGGTCTGGGCTTCCAGGCTGCCAGCTGGGCCCTAAGTGTGGTTGGATTCTGACAAGCTTAGCCCTGCCCAGTCGGGCCACTCAGCTTGGGGCTCTCTGGGTGAGTGGGTAGCAGAGAAGCCCATGTGGACCCCTACCCTACCTCTGAGGGGCCTCACCTCAGCAATTCTGTCTCCACCTTCCCTAGTCCTAGAAAACCCCTGCAACAATGCTTTAACAAGAATTAAAGTAAGATTAAAAAAAGTAAAAGAGTAAAACTAAGAAAATAAAAGTCTCACCACCCACTCAGTGCATTTTCTGGACCCGAGGTTCCCATGCATTGTTACAGAGAAGGAATATCTTATATCTCTTTCTATACATAAGCTCATGGGTCCTATTCATTTTATAAAAATGCAAAATTTTTATGCCTATGCTCATAACCTGTTTATTCACTTTATATATCACGAACGCCTTTCCAGGGTAACGGATCTTCTTCCATCCTGCTTTTGATACCTGCATAGCATTGCTTCATAGGAGTTTATCATAATTTATATAAACAGGTCCCCATTGGACATTCTGGTGGTTTCCATTTCTTTTTTCTGATTTTAAAGAATGTTGAAGCGAACATTCTTGCTGTACTCCTTTGTGTCACTTCAGGATAAATTTCTCGAAGTGGAATTGTTGGCTCAAAGGGTATGCGTGACTTTAAGACTTTTAATATTTCCCAACAAATCACCTTCCTTGAAGACCCAGTGGTGCACAAGTGTGCCGTTTTCACACCAGCGAATCTTCATTTTTTAAATCTTTGTCAATTTCATAGGTTAAAGAGGGGCATGCTTATTGCTTTTTAAAAAATAACTTGAATTTTCATCAAAGTAGTATATCTCTATAGTTTTAAAAGCATACGTAAGAAAAGACTTATAATAAACCCAACACTTCTCCACTTCATCCCTTACTATGTCTCCCAGTCCTGCTCCCCGGAGGTAACCACCTAGGACCCTTAAAGCCACTTCCCCGCCATGTATTACTACCTCTATATTTCTGCGTAACGTGCCTACTGCAGGTGTAAAATGGCCAGCCAGCTATCACGGTACTATTCATGGAACATTTACCCTTTGCTGACTGATTTGCAAATGACAGCTTCCTCACTTGCTTAATTCTTATATTTACTGGGGCCATTTCTGGACTCTTCCGTTTTACTCTGCCTATTCTAGGACCAGGACCCATACTTTGATTAATGTATTGTATGAACACCTTTTTTATATCTTAGAGGGCAAAGGTTTCCCCCTTATTCTTGTGTGATATCACATTTTTATTGTGTTAGGTGCCCTTTAGAAATATTGAGTCGTTTCAAATAATATCCCATAGAGGACTTGTGTTGGGATTGTGTTTCATTTATAGATAAACTTAGGACACATTTGTAGATAAATCGGCCTTTTAACATATTTGTTTGTCATATTTTGCCATATAGAGTCTTGTGATCCATTTATTCAACAAATATTTATTGAGAGCCAACCGTGTGGCAGGCACTGTTCTAGGCATTGGGTATATACCAGGAAACAAAGTAGAGGAAGATCTCAGCTCCCATGAAGCCACCATGATAGTTACTTTGAAAGCCAAGCAGAGTAAGGGAGATTGGAAGTGGGGGGGGGGGGGCAGGAGGAGCATCATTGAGAAGGTGAGGCATGAGCAAAGATGAGATTTGAGGGGCATGTTGGCAGGGGCCATGCAGATGATCCAGACCAGTGGTTTTCTACCTGAGGCAGCTGTGCCCCCAGGGGAATTTGGGAGGTGCTACTGGCATCTACTGGGTACAGGTCAGGGATGCTATGCTGTTGAACATTCTACAATGTACAAGACAGTTCCCACAACAAAGAATTCTCTGGCCCCAAATGTTGAGTATGCCGAGGCTGAGAAATTCTAATCCAGGAGAACATCTGCCAGGCAGGGAGGCACTTAGTGAAGGGTCTTAAGGCAGGAATAAGGAAGAGATAAGAAGTGGAGAGAGGGAGGGAGATAGCAGCTGGGCATGAGGCCACAGAGGTGGGGGTGGGAAAGAATGGGGAGAGGGCTGATGATTTGGGCCTTGTAGGGCAAGGTAAGGAATCTGACTTTGCTCTCAGTGAGGTGGGGAGCTACTGCTGGGTTTTGGACAGAGGAGTGCCGTGATCGAGTTATGTTTTAAGAGGATCACTTTTTTCACTGCCATGCTGAGGGGCAGTGAGAGATGATGGTCTGAGCCAAGATGGCGGCAGTAACGTGGAGCAAATAGATCAGATTCCAGATCTATTGTGAAGGCAGAGCCAACAGGATTTCCTCACGGATTGGATGGGCTATGAGGAAAGCTTTGGGTCTGAGCACTTGGAAGGATGGAGTTACCCTCAGCTGAGCTGGGAAAGACAGTGGGCAGAACTGATGTTGGAGGGGTTTAGACCAGAAGTTCAGTTAAGGATAGACTTTTGAGACGTCTAACACACATGCAACTGCAGATGTTGGATGTTTGGTTGGATATACGGGGGCGGAGTCCTGGAGAGAGATAAGAGTTGAATATATACATTTGGGAGCCATCAGCATGCAGTTTTTGAAGCCACAGACTGATTGAGGTAAGTAAAGGAATGACTTCAGAAAGAGAAGAAAAGAGAGCCAATAGCTGACACCTAGAATATTCCACAGGAAGAAGTCAGAGAGATGAAGAAGGACTAAGAACAGA
Source organism: Crocuta crocuta (assembly GCF_008692635.1). NCBI lineage: Eukaryota > Metazoa > Chordata > Mammalia > Carnivora > Hyaenidae > Crocuta > Crocuta crocuta. Next base: position 3,986,582 of record NW_027528608.1, read on the forward strand.
GGCCCAGTGACGTAGGAAGAGACCAGGAGAGTATGAGTGTAGTGTCCTAGAAGCCAAGTGAGGAAAGTGCCTAATGGGGGACTGTGTGGTCATTGGTGCCAAATGCTGGTGGCAGGTCAAGTCAGATGAGGACTGGTGGTTGGCCAACAGATTCAACAGTGTGCCCTAGGAAAAATGGCTTTGGTGAAGTTCTGATCTGAGTGGGGCTATGAAAGATCGGGAAGAGATGAGATCGTGAATATGGGTAACAAGATGCTTTACTGCAACGGAGAGCAAAGAAATGGAAAGGTAGCTGCCGAGGGAAGGGGGGTCGAGAGGCTTCCATTTTTGCTTTTAGGATGGGAGAAATCACGCATGAATTTATGGTGATGGGAATGATCCAATAGAAGAAGGTGGAAAATTCTGTAGGAGAGAGAGCAGAGGCTTGCCAGAGTGAAGTCCTCGAGAAGATAAGAGAGTATTGAAGTTGGTGAAAGTAAAGGAACTGACTCTGGGAGTGCAGACACTTGAGCTCTGGAGAGAGCCAAGAAGACGAAATAGCACAAATATGGCGACTGGAAACTGGAAGTTCTGTCTCTCTTTCTACCCACTCTGGCTTTATTGAGATATAATCACATACCATACCATTCACCCATTTAAAGTGAACAATTCCGTACTTTTAACCATGTTCACAGAGTTATGCAACCATCACCACAAAAAGAAACTCTGTCCATGTTAACAGCCACTCCCTATTTATACCTCCCCAGTCCTAGGCAAACCCTCTTCCACTTTCTGTCCCTATAAATGTGTCTATTCTGGGCATTTCATATAAATAGAGTCATGTAACATGTGGTCTTTTTTCAGCTTTTATCCCCACTTAGCATAACAGTTCCTGGGTTCATCCATGTTGTGGTAATTTATTCCTTTTCATGGCTGAATAATATTCCACCACACTTATTTTTATCATTTCATCTATTGATGGACATTTGGGTTGTTCCTACTTTTTGGCTATTATTAACAAAACTGCCAGGTACACATTTGTGTACAAGGTTTTTGTGAACATAAGCTTTTGTTTCTCTTAGGTATGTAGAGAGGAGCGGAATTTCTGGGTCAATTGATAACTCTATGTTTAACCTTTTGAGGATTATTTTCCAAAATGGCAACACCATTTTACATTCCCACCAGCGCTGGATGGGTGCTCTAATTTCTTTGTCTCCTCACCCATACTTATTATCGTCTTTCCTTTTGTTCCTAGCCGTCGTAGAGTGTGAAGTAGTATTTGATTTGTATTTAGCATTTGATTTCACTATAGTTTTGATTTGCATGTCCCTAATTACTCATGATGTAGAATGTCTTCTTATGTGCTTATTGGTCATTTGTGTATCTTCGGAAAATGTCTATACAGATCCTTTGCCCATAAACTAATTTTGGTTTTTAAGTTATGGAATTGTAAGAGTTCTTTATGTATTCTGGATACAAGTTCCTCATCAGATGTCTGATTTGCAAATATTTTATCCCATTTTGTGTATTATCTTATTGCTTTCTTGATGGTATCATTTGCAGTGCAAAAAGTTTTAATTCTGGTGAAGTCTGACTCACCCATTTTTTCTTTTGTTGCTCGTGCCTTTGTTATTGTGTCTGAAAAGTCCTTGCCTAACCCAAGGTCACAAAGATTTACTCCTTTCTGCTTTTTCATTCATGTTTTTATTTAATTTTTCTTTCTGGTTTAATTGACAAGTGTTCCCAGGATAATATTAAATACTAGTGGGTCTCCCTTGTTTTATTCCTGACATTAATGTTTCAACACTAATCATGATGCTGTCTATGAAATACAATTTTTAGAACTTAAAAAAAACACATTCCTGTACATTTGTGTTTATAAATCATCAAGGGCTCCTTCCCCCCCAAATTTATTTGATCTCTCTATGGAGAGAAACATAGTTTTTCCCCTTTGACCTACTGATGCAATAAGTGATACTAGTAGATATTCTAATATTGAGCTATTCTGTAATGCATTTCTAGATTAATCGTAACCTGTACATAATTATTTTATCATACTGCTGTTTAATAGCCAGAAGTTTTATAATTTCCTTTGTGATTCTTTGACTCATGAAACATTGAGACTCTTAAATATTGCAGGGGCACTTTTTCCTTCTCTGCTTTTCAGTTTTATTGCATTGTACTCAGAGATTGTGGTTTGCATGCTATTAACTCTTGAATCTTTTTTTTCTTTTCATTATTTAATTTTAATTGATAACTGCTTTCTGTCCTCGTTGGTATATGGTCTTTTCTTTCTTTCTTTCTTTTTTCCTTATATTTGAAATGATACATACCCTCTAACTGTTGGGTGCTGAATCCTGTCTATATCATCTATCTATATCTATATCCAATCTTTAGCTCAGTCTTGTTACTTGTATCTTTTATATCCTTATTCTTTGATGCTTAATTTGTTGATTTCATAGTGAGAGGTATTAAAATTTCTCACTATGATTATGAATTTGTTAATTCTTTTTTGTAATGTTATCAACTTTTACTCCATATTTTTTTAAAAGCTATATTGTTAGGTGTGTATATGTTCAAGATTGTTATATTTTGTTAGTGAATTATTCATTTTTTCTTTGTGTAATGACTCTTTTAATCCCTATTGATGCTTTTTGCCTTAAATTCTATTTTGATTTATATTACTTTTATAAAATAAAACAACCTTTGCTTTGTAATTTACATGATAGATCTTTATAGTATCTCTTGACTTTCAGCATTTCTGCATCATGTTTTGGAAGGGTCTCTCACAGCAAGTTAATCTTTTTTTTACAGTTACTGGTGTATTTGCATTCTTTTGCTTTCTATTGTGTTTTCTTTTTTTTATAAAATTTTTTTTAATGCTTATTTATTTTTGAGACAGAGAGAGAGCATGAGTGGGGGATGGGGCAGACAGAGAGGGAGACACAGAAACCGAAGTAGGCTCCAGGCTCTGAGCTGCCAGCACAGAGTCCCACACAGGGCTCCAACTCACAGACCATGAGATCATGACCTGAGTGGAAGTTGGACGCTTAAGCAACTGAGCCACCCAGGTGCCCCATACAACATCTCCTTTATCCATTCATCAGTTAATGGGCATAATATTACTCAGCCATAAAAAAGAATGAAATTTTGCCATTTGCAATGACATGGATGGAACTAGAGAGTATCATGCTAAGTGAAATAAGTCAGAGAAAGACAATTACTGTATGATTTCACTCATATGTGGAAGTTAAGAAACAAAACAAAACAAATGAGCAAAGGGGAAAAAAGAGAGAGAAGCAAATCAAGAAACAGACTCTTAATTATGGAGAACAAACTGATGGTTACCAGTGAGGAGGTGGGTGGATGATGGGTTAAATAGGTGATGGGGGTTAAGGAGGGCACTTGTTTTGATGAGCATGTATGTAAGTGTTGAATCACTAAATTGTACACCTGAAACTAATATTATACTCTATGTTAACTGGAATTTGAATAAAAACTTAAAAAATATTTTCTGTTTTCTCAAGGATTAACTGGACTTTCTCCTCCACCCTCCCCTATTTTGTCCCCTCTACTGATTTGGAAGCTACACATTCTATTTTTTAGTCTTTCAGTGATTACTTTTACATTTTTAATGTTCATACTTGACTTAATACAGTATGAATAGAACCAAGATTTCTACCTTCCTCCATTATAACACAATGATCACAGAACACTTTAATTCTGACCGTATTCCCACCTCATGTCTTTTGTCTAATTTTAGCACCATATTGTTAATAAACTCTCCAATCTTTTATCATTATTACTGTTGTTGTTATTATTTACAATTAATGATAATTTAGTTTTCCAAGTTCTTTGCTCACTCTCGTTCATTGAATCCTATCCCTTCTCTCTGGGTTCCTTTTCCAACTACTTCACAGAATGGATACTACAAAAAGTATTTCAGTTCTTTCAGGCAAGATCTGTGAAAACTCTCTTGGACTTTGCTCTTTTCCATATGATTTTGCCCTGAATGGTTGAGCTGGATCTAGAACTCCCGGATGATAGGTGTTTTTGTTTAGGCTTTGGAAGACCTGGTTTGTTGTTTTCTGGTCCCTATTCATCAGAGGAGCCTGGAGTTGGTCACCAGTCCTTCGTGAATAATATCCTTCTAGTTGCTTTTGTGATTTTCTCTTTGTTTTGGTATTCCTCAGCTTTACTCAGATATATCTAGGTATATAATTTTATTTCCCCTGCTTGGAAGTTGAACATTTATGTATTCAATCTTATGGCTGTCTCGAGTTCTGAAAAGTTTTCAGTCATCATCTCTTCAAATAGATCCTTTCCTTTATTCTCAGTGTTAGCCTTTGAGATGCCAGCCACATGCGTAAGGGACAGTATGGCATGGTGGGTAAGAACATGGACTCTACAGACATCTGCATGGATTTGACTCCACTTCAGTACTTATTAGTTGAGCACAATCAACACTGAAACTTTCCGTTTCTCAGTGTTCTCACCTATAAATTGGGCATGCTGGTGTTACTAAACTCTTAGGTTGTTGTGATAATTAAAGGAGTTAGTATTTGCAAAGTGATTAAAAGAGCTCCTTGCATATGGCCAGCTCTAGGTGAGTCTTAGTTACTGGTGTTCCTGAGATGCTCCAGAGACCCTACACTGACACTAACATGTTTACCTACGGATCATGACTCTGAGTTTTCTAGACGGATCTGACTTTGTTTCAGTCCCTGGGGATGCATTTCTGCCAGTCTCCATCATTATTAGCATTATTTTGGAACTTCTCATTTTATTCTCTTCCCTGGAACCTCAGTGTCATATTTTCCCTGGATGCATGCTGGGTGATTTTGTGAGATTTATGTCTAGGTCACTGCATCTCCTGGCTTACTAATTAATCTGTTATTAAACTCCTATATTGTATTTATAATGTCAATCACTCTTTTTTTTTTATTTCTAGAAATTCTATGAAGATTTTTAAGACCTCTGTGCTTGTTTTTATAGTTTCCTGTTCTTTCATTGTTTTTAGTCCTTTTACTCAATCATTTAAAACATAACTATATTGTCTTTTCGGGTTTTTCCTTTTCACAGGTTCATAGAGCGCTGCTAGCCCTTATCGTTTGTCAGATGATTTTCCTTCCTGGTGAATCATTTCCTTGAGCAGATTATAATTTCTGTACGATATTCTAGGGAAGCAAAAATTATCCAAACTAATTTAAGATTGGTGATTTTTTTTTTTATGGTAGCCCTGGGCTTTCTGAGTTGTAAAAGTGTTGCTTCAGAACATTTCAAAAATGGTTTTTGCTGAGAACCCCATGGATGCGTCAGTTGGGACCCATTTTCCCCATCATTTCTATATGTGTGGATTCTCCATCACACAAATAGTGTAAATCTGGACTCCTTGGCCATGGTGCAAGGTTGGGACTTCCATTCTTTCTGGAAATGGCCCATCTCCCAAGATTCTTTGTACTTCCCAGGTCAGGGTTGAGTGTTCCAACCCCCATTTGACTGAGTGAGATGCTTTCTAGAAACTGAGTTTTGTGCAAGACCTCCGTTTTACCTTCTTGTCGCAAGAGGGATGAGAGCCCAGGCTGGATCCCTGTCCCTGCTGGACGCTGGAGCCCCCGTCCTGGCCTCTGGGCTCTGCCATCTGTCGCTCAAGGCCTCTAGGGCACCAGCTGACATTTTATGCCTCCAGCTCTCACATCTCTTCATTTTTTTGCACCGGAGGATTTCCTTTTCTTTCCTTCAAGCTCAATTATGTATTTAATTATTTTATATTGTGTTTTATCCAGCATTTCCATGCATTTGGAGCTGGGGATGATGAGGATGGGGAGGGGGAGTCCATGTCTGCCATAATCTTTTATTTAGGGTTTTTACATCTAGAGTGACAAGCAAGATTAGCCTGTGATTTTATTTTTGTTTCATCCTTGGCAGGTTTTGGTATCAGGGTTATGCGTTATTCATAAAATTAATTAGGAAGTTTTTCCTCCTTTCTTTATCATCTGGAACATTTTAAGTAGCATAGAAAATTTCTGTTCCTTGAAGGTTTGAAATTTTCCAGTGAAATCTGTCTGAGGACTATGCCTCTAGGGGTAGAGGTGATAGTTTTCCACACTTACTTTCTAGTTGGCTTTTCTACTTCTTACATCGGTTTGTATAGCTTCTGCTTCCCTAGACTATCATATGTTTAATCAAGATCTTAACATTTATTAGCATAAAAGTGCCATGTGGCATTCTTATATTTTAATAATTTTTTTGCACCTCTGGTTATATCTCTTTCCCATGAATGTTTTTTTCCTCTCTTTCTTTTCTTGATTGGACTTTGCCAGAGATTTGTATATTTTATTGACCCTTTCTGAGCAACAGCTATTGAGTTTATTTATTCATGCTGCTATTGAATTCTTGAAAGTCGGTACTTCCTCCTGTCATCTTTAATCCCCTTTTAAAGTTTATTATCTTGCTCTTTTTCTAATTTTTTAAGTTGAATCTCTAGGCCATTTTTTTTTCTTTAAAGATAAAATACTTAAAGCAATAAAACTTCCTCTGAGTACAGTTCTGGCCACATTCCATACATTTTCGTGTGTGCAAGTTGTTACCATCATAATTTTTCATAGCTGAAAATTGCTATTTTTATCTCCTCCTTGAGTATTTCATAGCTTTTTCATTTTCCTCTTGTTGTTAATTTCTTGTTAGATACTAATACATCCCATACATTTGATAAAAATGACCATATTTTCGTGAAATCGAAATGATCTTGATTGTAACTCATACCCTTATTTTATGTACCACAAAGAAAGAAAAAAAGCTGCCACTTCTAACATCCTGTCAATTGTAAAATGTATCTTGTTTCTGAGATGATGTGAAAAAGTACATCTTAGAATGTATGAAAGGTGGAACTTATCATTCATTTTAAATTTAAGTACATTGAGGTTAGAGAATATGACCCCTAATGTATTAGTTCCTTGGAATAGATTTGAACCTGGTATGTAGTCAGTTTTTTATATATGTTTTACATGTATTTGAAAATAATCTATCTTCTCTGTTTGCTGGCTATAGGAATATATATATAAACCCACTATATATTTCTGTACATTCCATATATACATACACTCACACACACGTATATAAAGTCAATCTTGAAACAGTGCTTTTCAAATTTTCTGTATCCTTGCTAGTTTTTGTTAGTGGCTTGATCTTTTCCATTTTTAATTTTTTTTTTACATTTATTTATTTTTGAGAGACAGAGAGAGATAGAGCATGAGTGGGGGAGGAGCAGAGAGAGAGGGAGACGCAGAATCCTGAGCAGGCCCCAGACTCTGAGCTGTCAGCACAGAGCCCAACTTAGGGCTCAAACCCACAAACTATGAGATCATGACTTGAGTCGAAATTGGGTGCCTAACCGACTGAGCCACCCAGGTGCCCTGATCTTTTCCATTTTTGAATGAGACCTGTTAAAATCTTCCACTCTGGAAGATTTGTTAGTTATCTTTGTCATTGCCACTTTTTGCTTTAGAGTTGACCCTTGGACAACGCGGGAGTTAGGGGCACCCACCCCCATGCCGAATATTTCAGTATAACTTTTGACTCCCTCAAAACTTTGCTAATAGCTTACTGTTTACCAGAAGGCTTACTGATAAAGAGTCAATGAACATATTTTGTATATGTATTGTATACTGTATTCTTACAATAGTACCTAACTTTTCCTTAATGTTTTTGGTATATGCTGCATGGTTCACCTGTGAGATTTCTCAAATTGTCACAAATCTCTAAAAAATTATTTAATCTCTAATTAAAAAATCTCTAATACATTATTTGAAAAATATTTGTATATAAGGGGTGCCTGGGTGGTTCAGCTGATTGAGCGTTCGACTTCAGCTCAGGTCGTGATATCGCAGTTTGTGAGATCGAGCCCCACATCGGGCTCTGTGCTGACAGTGTGGAGCCTTATTGGGATCCTCCGTCTCCCTCTCTTTCTCCCACTCCCTGCTCTCTCTCGCTCTCTCTCTCTCAAAAATAAATAAACTAAAAAAAATAACCATTCCTCACCATGGACTTGTTTTGAGGATTAAATAAGCACATAAAATGCTTAGGCCATGGCTTGGCATATATAGCAAGCATGGCTAAATGTTAGATGGGCTTAATCCCTTACCAATTATTGTCATCACTGATATCTTGGATTTATTTCTATCACCTCATTTGTGACTTCTGTTTACTTCTGTCCTTTCTTGTACTCAGCCTAATCGATGTTTTCTTTCTTTTTTTTCCCTCTGTTGATTTGAAAACGATAGATTTTTTCCTATCCTTTGAGTACCTTTAAAATGTTAACATACATATTTAACTATACATTTTTTAGCATGTCTAAAGTTATTATCTCTGTCATCCTTTAAAGCAAGCAAGGATCTTTACGACGGGGACTACACACTGGCTAGTCTGTCCCTCTGTCTTCCTCTTGGTTATATTTGAGGATTTTTTTTTACCTTAATACAAAGCAAGCATTATCAATATACAGAGTCAATAGTTAATTCAGTTTGCTGACAAATTTCTATCAATATTTGTGTTTTTTTAATACTGCTCAGTTCTCATTTTTCCTGCAGAAGTGTATCCTTTTGTAGTCTTTTCCTAAAACACCCGTGTTTTTATTTATTTATTTATTTATTTTTAGTTTTTCATTAAAAAAATAGAATTTCTCCTATTTACCTATAGCACTTAGACAAAATATATGCTCCTTCACTGTCTTTTGGGCATCTCTGTCTCTGTCTCTCTCTCTCTCTCTTTTTTAAAATAGATGTTTGTTTGTTTTGAGGGAGAGTGCAGGCAGGGACAGATCAGAGAGAGAGAGGGAGACAGAGAATCCAAAGTAGGCTCCAGGCTCCGAGCTTTCAACACACAGCCTAATGCGGGGCTCAAACTCAGAAACTGAGTTCATGACCTGAGCCGAAGCGGGATGCTTAACCAACTGAGCCACCCACGTGCCCAGGGCATCTCTTGATGCTAAGAAGTCCCCTATTGGTCAAACTGTTGGTAGATAATCTGTCTTTTCTTTCTGGTAAACTTTAAGGTTTTTGTTTTTGTTTTTGTTTTTGGTATAGTGAAGTTTTACCAAAATGGGTGATTTTTTTTTTATATCTTTACCCTGCTTAGCACTGTGTGTACATTTTCAGTATAAGAAATTATATATTTCTTCAATTCTGGAACATTCTTAGTCATATCCCATCAATTTATTGCTTTTCCTGCCATATCCCATTCTCTTCTTTGGAAACTCTTCATTCAATGAATGGGATGATTCTTTCCAACAGTTGCTTAAGATTCCAGTGCTTGGATGGACCAAAACTTAATTAAACCTTCTGGAACTGATGGGAATTTTATATTTTTCCACCTTTTTTTTTTTTTGTTCTATTAAAAGCAATGCTGTAGCTAGCATTTTCATCTTTCTCTTTTTTCCCTTAGATTCTATTTTTTTTTATTTTTTTTAATGTTTTATTTATTTCTAGGAGAGAGAGAGAGAGACAGCATGAGCAGGGGAGGGTCAGAGAGAGAGGGAGATACAGAATCCGAAACAGGCTCCAGGCTCTGAGCTGGCTGTCAGCACAGAGCCCGACAGGGGGCTCGAACCGACGAACCGCGAGATCATGACCTAAGTGAAAGTCGGACGCTTAGCCGACTAAGCCACCCAGGCGCCCCAGATTCTATTTTTATTGCATTCTGTTAGATAATGACTTCTCTGAGGGTTTTTTTTTTCTGTAGTGTAATATAAGCCCGTTTTACTAACTATTCTATGAGTGATTGAGAAAACTATATTCTGTTTGCTGAGTTCAAAGGTATGAGAGAGAATGCCAGAGTTTTATTAGTCAAATCTTTAATATTCTCACTGAATTTTGCTTGTGTAACTTGTTCATTTTAAAAGTGTTAAGACCTTTATGACCGGGTATCTGTCAAGTCTCCTATTGACCTTATCATTTGCTTTATAGACTCTGAAGCTGTGTTGTGAGATGCATCAGTGCCTGTAGAGATCACTCTATGGGGCTGACCCCCCCAGTGTCCGCTGAAGCCTTTTCGGACCTCCTTCATGGGCGCTCAGGTCTGCCGGGTGCCCTGACGTCCCAGTGCCTGCCCAGCCACCCATCCTGTGCCCGCTGCTCTGAGTTTGCGGGATTCCTGGCCACACCTGCTTTGCTGCTATACGCTGAGCAGCTCTCCTCCGTGAATACCGGCTCCATGCCCCTACCCCATTTTTACATTTATTGGATCCTTTCAATGGAAATTGGGTGGGAAAGGAATTAGGCTATTCGTGCCTGTTGCCCATGCCCTTAACACGGAAGTCCTTTCCTTCTGGTAGCGCCTTTCCAAGCATGAAAGTTCTTTCCCTTACTCAGCTGATCTCCTTCCTTTGCTCCAGCCTGCCCACGTGCCCAAGTGAACGCTGTCCATTTATACACGCGTTCGTGGTGGGAAGGAAGGTTTCTAGCACCCTTGGCTCCTACATGGGGACACAGAAGCTGTGTGGGGCTGACAGCCTGGGCTTGATTCCAGGAAAGAGGCTTGTTAACGAGGCCCAGGAACGCGTTCTGCTGATGAGATGTTAGGGAACGCCAGCAGCGGCATCTGCGGGATACCTCCGGTGGGCCCAGCACTGGGTTGGGTTCGTTCCTGTGTGACCTCGTATGGCTTATGGCAAAGCCCAGAGAACTGCTAATGAGGAGGAACCCAAGGGTCAACCCCGCGGGTGTGGTCTTCCAGCCAGTCAGGGATCCAGAGGAATTTTCGTGCAGGCCCTCTATTCCTGGCCACCCCATGAATTTCAGCTGGTGTGGGGCTAGCACTACCTGGAGCTCCTTTCTTAACCAAAGGGAGGGTCGCTTTGCATGAGAGGCAGTCTGCCCTCCATGGCTGCAACATCAGGGGAGAGGCGGTGCCCACTGCCCAGCCACATTGTGCCCTGTGGCCTGCACAGCACCTGCCCAAGCCACATAGGCATCGCTGCATAGGCCAGGTGTTTACCCAGTGCTACTTAGGCTGCCTGTGGGTGGGTGGCGTGGACAGATGGACAGCTGCCCCCCGAGAGATCTCTTCTCCACCAGCAGCCAAGGTGGGTTGTTGTTTCCTTTTAAAAGAAAATTGCAGGGCACCTGGGTGGCTCAGTCAATTAAAGCGTCTGACTTCATCTCAGGTCATGATCTCATGGTTTGTGAGTTTGAGCCCCACATTGGGGCTGTCAGCACAGAGCTTGCTTCAGATCCTCTGTCCCCTTCTCGCTCTTTGCCCCTCCCCTACTCATTCTGTCTCTCTTCCTCTCTCTCTCAAAATAAATAAATAAAAACTTAAAAAACATTGCATACATCTGGTGGGAGAGGTTCATGCCCCTGCTACCTTTGTTTGAGGGTGCCCACACCCCCATCCCTTACTGCCCCTCCTTCAGTCCCCACATCACACATCCTTAGCATGGGGGCCTTCCTTTGCCCAGGTTAGGGCCGCACACCATGGTCCCATGCTCAGGACTATCTGCGGGGCGCCTGGGTGGCTCAGTCGGTTAAGCGTCCGACTTCAGCTCAGGTCATGATCTCACAGTNTTAAAAAAAAGAAATAAATAAAACATTAAAAAAAAAAGGACTGTCTACATCACTGGGAATCATGTGGGTTGTGTGGGACATACAGGCTCGCACACAGTAGGTGCGATGCTCAGTACAGGCTGGCACACAGCAAGTGCGGTGCTTGATACAGGCTGGCACACAGTATGTGCAATGCTCACTCAGTACAGGCTGGCACACAGTAGGCGCAGTGCTCAGTACAGGCCGGCACACAGTAGGTGCAATGCTCAGTACAGGCCGGCACACAGTAGGTGTGATGCTCGCTCAGTACAGCCTGCCACACAGTAGGTGCAATGCTCAGTGAGGGCTGGCAGCAAAGGGGTGAGGTGAAGGTGGGGAGATGGTACAGGCAGGGGGAAGAGGAGCAGATGAAAAGGTGGGGGAGGACGCTCTTGAGCCAAGCACCAGGTTCTGCCTGTTCCGAACGCCTGCTGCCTTTGCTGCGCTGTTCCCAGAGGGTGCCAGCTCTGAATGCCTGTTTAAGTCACTCCACGAAGCTCAGCTTCTCAATCTGTTTTTTATTTGCAAGGGCCAGATTCATCTTCCTTTTTTAAAAGTCAAGCTTCTGAGAAAGTCATTTAAATTCACAGTGATTCTCCTTTCAAATAGCTTCTTTGAATGGGGTTTTCGGAGTCATGGATCTTAGGGGCTCTGCTCTGCCAGGAGAGGCTGAGGGTCATGCAAAGACTCATTGACAGGGTGCTTATTGTGGATGAGGACCCAGGGGTCCCCAGGGTAGGGGGGATCTCATCACATAAATAGGGTGTGTGCCAGGGGCCCGCCATCTGTCTGCTGAAGGTCACTTCCCAAGGTGACTGGTGGTTATTGATTCTCCTGGGAAGAAGGACAGCTGGAGCAACCACTCCTGGTCTTTGTGTTCGCTGAGATTAGAGTTTGCAACGCCTGCACCTTGGAATATTGTGGACATTTAAGAAACGGGGTAGATCTGTATGTACAGCCTGGGAAACATGTCCAAAATGTATTTTTTTAAATGTTTATTATTTTTGAGAGAGAGAGAGACAGAGAGCAAGCTGGAGAGGGGCGGAGAGAGTGGGAGACCCAGAATCCGAAGCAGGCTCAGGCTCTGAGCTGTCAGCACAGAGCCCAATGCGGGGCTCAAACCCACGAACTTCGAGATTATGACCTGAGCTGAAGTCGGGTGCCTAACCGACTGAGCCACCCCGGGGCGACCCCAAAATATATTGTTAAGTGAAAAAGCCAAGTGTGGACAATACATACACATATAACATTTATGGCTAAAAAACACATAGATGTAAAAACGCCACAACTATATCTTCACTATTTACATCCTTGTAAGTACATACCTAGAAAGGAGTCTGGAGGCGGTTACAGCAAATTATCCCAGTCTGGAGTGGCCTGGGTTGGGCTGGCTTTCAAAGGGATCTTTAATTGTACTCTTTGAGGTTTTCTTCCTGAGAATGTATTCCTGTGTGTGTGTGTGTGTGTGTGTGTGTGCGTGCGTGCGCACATGAGTGTAATTTAAAGAGATGTGTGGATTTGTAATTGGGGCTCTTCCTGATTTACCCTGAGCTTCTGGGCTTTTCATTTTTATTTCTTCAAACAATCATGGTGAGTGCCTTACCCAAAGTTTATTGGACATCCCCAATGGTTATTTGATGATTGATAAATAAATCACATTTAGAGTTTAGGTCAAAGGTCAACAAACTTTTTCCTAAAGGGCCAGATAGTAAATATTTTACCAAAAGATCTCTGCTGAAACAGCTTAGCCCTGCCACTGTCACATGAGGCAGCCACGGATGGTATTAGGGTAAATGGGGGTGGCTGTGTCCCAATAAAACTTTATTTATAGAAACAGGTGACTGATAGGTTTGGGCCTGTGGACTGATAGTGGCTGACCCCTAGGGGTTTAACTGAACCTCAAGGCACAGATGGGTATGAAAATAGAGAAAAATGGCAAATGGAAATATTTTAGGAATTTAATAAGAAATATNGGTGGGGATGCTGCTGGAACCCAGGAGAAAGGCCCTTGGACAAGTGCGTTCTCTGTGGCTGTGGGGGAAGCAGACCACCCGGAAGGGCTCCAACAGTCCCCCGATCCTGTGCAAGTCTGAGAGGAGCCTCGTCTTGCACGTGGTTGGCCCTCAGCAAGCTTTGGTCACGTGAACAGGGCTCTCAGTGGCCCGGGGGAGGCGGTGCACAGGGTCAGACTTGGGGCAGAGGAGAGCCACTGCCAGGTTTGGGGAAGACTGTTGGCATCCCTGCCTTTGGATGCTGGGAGCCGAGTGGGGTGGCAGGACCGGTCTGCCTCACGATGCCAGGGGGCCGAGGGTAAGCCCCATGGGCTGCGGGACAGGAAGGGCTCATGTAGGCCACGTAGGCCATGCTAATTAGACACGTAGCTGGAGGTGGAACCCTTGCGTAAGGCACGGAGCACCTGGCACCCCGCGTAACCTGGAAGGTCAGGCGACCCCTAGTGAGTGCCTTTCCTCTTGTCCACGCCCACTGCAGCCTTCCGCGTGCGCGCGAGCGCGTGTGTGGGAACGCGCATGCGCATACACGTGCAGATGGGTGTGACCCGAAACAGTCACTAACACCCAGGGACCTGAACGTCGCCTCCTCCCGGCTTCACGAGGGGAATTCTGCCTGTCCGGCATTTCCCAGGCCTCTGTGTAGTCAGGGTGATGAGAAGAAAAACAAATCCCGCCGGTCCGGGAACAAGAGGGGACAGGGTTACTCAAGGAAGAGCCGAGTTGTCACAGTGGAGGAAAGAAGGGAGTAGGAGAGCGAGGGGAGGGGTGCAGGGGAGGCAGGAAGCTGGGTGTGAGGGGAGAAGGGACTGGGGGTCGGCCGCTGGGCATACACGGGAGATCTCCAGGCAGCAGGATGGGGGACCCCGGGCTCTAACAGGCAGCTCGGCATTACCACGGGATTCCTTGTGTTCCCTTGGTGAGCTCTAGGGATAGAGTTAATTAGAGGTTGGTTGTGAAATAGGTATTTCTAAAATTCAGTTTGTTTAAACTACAAAAACAAAACCTGTTCATCTCTTGCAGCCCCCATGTTCCCCCACCTCTGGCAACCACCAATCTTGTTCTCTGTATCTATGAGCTTGTTTGGTTTTTTTTTTTAACTATTTATGTATATTTAGATTACACATATAGGAGAGATCATATGGTATTTTCCTGTCTTTGATTTATTTCATTCAGCATTATACCCTTGAGGTCCATCCCTGTTGTCACAAATAGCAAGATTTCATTCTTTGTTATGGCTGAATAATATTCCACTGTGTGTGTGTGTGTGTGTGTGTGTGTGTGTGTGTGTGTATCTCACCACATCTTTATCCATTCATCCATTGATGGACAGTTAGGTTGTTTCCACATCAGAGCTATTGTAAATAATTCTGCAATGAACATAGGGGTGCATGTATCTTTGGGTAAATACCCAGAAGCAGAATTCCTGGATCATATATGGTAGTTCTGTTTTTAATTTTTTGAGGAACCTTCATACTTTCTTCCACTGTGGCTGCACCAGTTTGCATTCCCAGCAACAGTGCATGATGGTTCCCTTTTCTCCACATCTTTGTCAACACTCATTTCTTATCTCTTGGATAATATCCATTCTGATAGTGAAATGATATCTTATTCTGGACTTGATTTGCAGTTCCCTGATGATGAGTGATGTTAAGCATCTTTTCGTGTATCTGTTGGCATCGTATGTCTTCTTCGGAAAAATGTCTATTCAGATCTTTTGCCCATTTTTAGTCAGATTGTTTGCTTTTTGCTATTGAGTTGTATGAGTTCTTTATGTATTTGGGGCATTAACCCCTTATCAGATATATAATTTGAATATATTTTCTCCTATTCAGCATTTTCATTTTGTTGATGGTTTCTTTTCTTGTGCAGAAAGTTTTTAGTTTGATGTAGTACCACTGGTTTATTTTTGCTTTCGTCGTTTTTGCTTTTGGTGTCAGATTAAAAAAAAATAATTGCCAAGACCAATGTCAAGAAGCTTACCACCTATGCTTTCTTTGTAGTTTCAATTTTTCATTTGAGTCTTCAATTCATATTAAGTTATTTTTCGTGTACGGTGAAAGAAAGTGGTCCAGTTTCATTCTTTCCCATGTGGCTGTCCAACATCACTTGTTGAAGACACTGTCTTCATTGTCTGTTCTGGGTCCTTTGTCATAAATTAAATGACCATAAATGTATGGGTTTAATTTTGGGTTCTCTGCTCTGGTCTATTGATCTATGTTTCTGCTTTTATGCCAGTATGACAATGTTTTAATTACTATAGTTTCATGATAAAGCTTGAAATCAGGGAACATGATAGCTCTAGCTTTGTCCTTTTTTCTCAAGCTTGCTTTGGCTATCTGGGGTCTTTTTAGAGTTCAATACAAATTTTAGAATTATTCTATTTCTGTAGAAAATGCCATTGGAATTTAAAAAAAAATTTTTTTTAATGTTTATTTTTGAGAGAGAGAGAGACAGAGCGCAAGTTGGGGAGGAGCAGAGAGAGAGAGGGAGACAGAATCCAAAGCAGGCTCCGCACTGTCAGCACAGTGCCAGACGCAGGGGCTCGAACCCACAAGCTGTGAGATCATGACCTGAGCCAAAGTCAGATGCCCAACCAACTGAGCCACCCAAGCGTGCCTGGGAATTTTTATAGAGATTGTACTGAATCTGTATATTGCTTTGGCTAATATGGACATATTAACAATATTAATTCTTCCAATCCATGAGCATGGAATATCTTTCCATTTATTTGTGTCTTCTTCAATTTCTCTTCATTATTGTCTTACAGTTTTCAAATACACAAATCTTCAACATGTTAGCTAAATTTACTCCTAGGTATTTCATTCTTTTTGATGTGATTGTAAATTGGATTATTGTCTTAATGTCTCTTTCTGATAGCTCATTATTAGTGTATTGAAACACAAATTTTTGTGTATTGATTTTGTGTCCTGCTACTTACCTGAATGTATCAGCTCTAACATTTTTTTTTATGGACTCTTTAGGGTTTTCTGTATATAAACATCATGCCATCTATAGATAGCAACAGTTTTACTTCTTCTTTTCCAATTTATATGCCTTTCATTTCTTTTTCTTGCTTAATTGCTGTGGCTATGACTTCCGATACTGTGTTGAATAAAAGTGGCAAGAGTGGACATCCTTGTCTTGTTCCAAAATTTAAAGGAAAGGCTTTCAGCTTTTCACCATTGAGTATGATGTTAGGTGTGAGCTTGTCATATGTAGCCTTTGTTATGTGTAAGTATGTTCCTACACTTGCTTTGTTGGGAGTCTTTTGTGTTCTTATCATAAATGAATGTTGAGTTTTATCCAATGCTTTTTCTGCATCTGTTGAAATGATTATATGATTTTTCTCCTTTGTTTTGTTAATGTGGTGTATTACATGAGCTCACATGAATGTTGAATCATTTGTGCATCTTTGGAATAAATCCCTCTTGATCATGGTGTATGATCGTTTTAATGTATATTGAATTCTGTTTGCTAATATTTTGTTGAGGATTTTTGCATTTATGTTCATCAAGGGTAATGGCCTCTAATTTTCTTTTCTTGTGTCATTCTTGTCTGGTTTTAGAATCAGAGAACTGGCTTATAAACAGAGTTTGAAAGGTTTCCTTCCTTTTCTATTTTTTGGAAGAGTTTGACAAGGATTAGTATTAATTCCTCTTTGAATGTTTGGTAGAATTCACCAGTGAAGACCTGTGGTTCTGGACTTTGGTTTGCTGGGAGGCTTTCAGTTATTGATTGCATCTTCTTATTAAAACCGGTCTGTTCAGATTTTCTATTTCATCGTGATTCAGTCTGGGTAGCTTGTATGTTTCTAGGAATTTATCCATTTATTCTAGGCTGTCAAATTTGTTAGTGGATAATTGTTCATAGTAGTTTGTTAAGATCCTTTGTATCTCTGTGGTATCGGTTGTAACATCAACCCTTTCATTTCTGATTTTATTTATTTAAGTCATCTTTTTTTTGTGTGGTGAGTCTAGCCTATGGTTTGTCAATTTATTTTTGTTTTTTCCTCAAAGAACTGGCTTTTAGTTTTTCATTGATCATTTCCATTGTCTTTTTATCTTTATGTTACTTACTTCTGCTGTAATCTATGTTATTTCCTTCCTTCTACTAACTCTGGGTTTCTTTTCTTTTCTTTTTCTTTTTCTAGTTCCTTAAGGTATAAGGGTAGGTTATTTATTTGAGACTTTTCTTGTTTCTTGAGGAAGGCATTTATTGCTATAAACTACTCTCTTATACTTTCTTTTGCTGCATTTCATTTGTTTTGGTATGTTGTTCTGTTTTCATTTGTCTCAAGGTATTTTTTAATTTCTCCTTTGATTTCCTCTTTGACACATTGGTTGTTCAGTAGTATTGTTTAATCTCCACATATTTGTGAATTTTCCAGTTTTATTCATGTGATTTCTAGTTTCATACAATTGTGGTCAGAAAAGATGTGCAATATGATTTCAGTCCTCTAAAATTTATTATTTTCTATCTATCCTGGAAAATGTTCCATGTGCACTTGGGAAGAATGTGTACTCTGTTGCTTTGGGGTGGAATGTTCTGTAAATATCTAAGTCTATCTGGTTTAATGTGTCACTTAAGGCTGATATTTCCTTATTGATTTTCTGTCTGGAAAACCTATCCATTGATGTAAGTACAGTATTAAAGTCCCCTACTACTACTACTATAATGCTCTCTATTTCCCCCTTTAGGTCTGTTAATATTTGCTTTATATACTTAGGTACATATATGTTGGGTGCATAAATATTTACAAATATTATAACTTCTTGTTGGATTAATCTCTTTTATCATCATGTAATACCCTTCTTTGTCTCTTATTATTGCTTTTGTTTTAAAGTCTCTTTTATCTGATAGAAGTATAGCTCCTCCAGATTTCTTTTGGTTTCCATGGAGTATCTTTTTCTACCCCTTTACCTTCAAGTGAGTCTCATGTCGGCAGCATATAAATGTGTCTTTTTTTTTTTTTAATCCATTCAGCCACTTCATGTCTCTTGATTGGAGATTTAGTCCATTTACATTTAAAGTAATTATTGACAGGTATATGGTTATTGCCATTTTGTGTGTTGTTTTCTGATTGTTTTTGTAGTTCTTTGTTCCTTTCTTCTGGCTCTCTTCCTTTGTGGCTTGATCACTTTCCTTAGTGGTATGCTTATATTCCTTTCTCTTTCTCTTTTGTGTATTTCTTGTGCTTTGTGGTTACCATGAGGCTTACATATAACAACTTATATCCTCTTTTAAGTTGATAACAACTTAAGCTTGATCCCATCATAAGCTCAACATTATTATTCTTCCTCCCCCAATATCTTAGGTTATACATCTTTTTTCTAATGTATCCCTTAACTAATTGTAATCATATTTATTTTTACTACTTCTGCCTTTTAACCTTCATACTAGTTTTGTGAATGATTAAAGTGGATTAAGTGGGGATTTTTCTGAAAGGGACCTCGGAGATGCCAAAGGCAGCCCCAAGGGCTAAGCTCTATGGGGTCACAGTGGTGTGTGTGTGTATTTATGTATATCTAGGTTTGGACACACTGACACTAGCCCAAATAGGTATAGCAGAGTCATTTCATCTTGAAGAATGGTGTCCACAGAAGGAGGGTGAAGAATATTTATATATATATATTTTTTNGTGTTCTGCCAGGCAATGGCCAGCCTCATGTGGATGTTGCCCAGAGCCCTGGGTCTGGACTTGGCTGTGGGAAGGGCAGTGGGAGAAATGACATTGGAGAAAGCCTTAATGCAGCACCCAAACGGAATTTCCTCCCCTGCTGGAAGTTAGATCCAATTCACACCCTCACGCAGCTTGAAGGCTGGCGCTGGCTCTGTTTGGTAACATCACAGCAAACGGCTGCCTCGTCTCTATTTTGGTTCTTGCCACTGAAGCTTCTTTCTGCACCTTTCAAAACGTGTTCCTTCCTACTGGGAGGCTGGGGTGCCAAGCTCCCCCAGCTCCTTCCCATTTTGGTAAATTAAGGAACAAATGGTGCCAAATTGTCCTCGTCTCTTTTACAAGATTATTCGTAACCAGCTTATTTTCTTTTCCTCTATTGAGTGAACGCATTAAAACTAAAATTAAATCATTACCCGAAGCACAGACTACGATCCCTTTCATAATTACATCCTCTTAATTGGCATCTGAGGGCCCAGCTCATTTTAATGCTTGCTGGGAAATGTCTGAGACACGTTTAATTTTTTTTTTTTTAGGTTTAAAGGTCAACAAGAATATCTTACCTTAATTTGACAAGTGTGCAAGAAATAATGTAAGACTGGTTTATGTTCAGGTAATGCACAAAGAAATCTATAAATCATGCTGGGTGAATATTAGATGATGCCATATCGGAACCATCTGCCTTCATTCTCAGAAGAATCAATACCACAAAGAAAGCGCCGAAGATGTAGTGATTTATGCCCTTGTGTCGGGGGAGAAATATTGGCCATTTTTAGAGTCACTTCATATCATCCTAAAACAACGGGGCCTGAGGGAAAGAATGAGAGTGTCCATAACCCCACACATGTCAAGGAGCAAATCTGATGCTTGGCGTTTGATTGCCTCTGCTTGAGAAAGGATGATTCTGAGGTCCCTTCATGCCCATGACTCTGCCCTCTCTGCTATTGTGTGTGGGAAGGCTGCCATGAACACTCAGATAGTGCGGAAGGGAATTAACTGAATTGCATCTGAGTGATTGTTGCCAGGGGATGGAGGCTCAGAGCTCAGGGACCCTAGGTTTTCCATGCTAGCATGCTGCTGAAAGCCCTGCCTTCCTTTCGAGAGCCTTTCCTGGCCTTCTTCATCAATGGGCTGGGAGAACACACAGCCTCCAAGAACTCCACCCTCTATTATGTTGGATATTGGGGCTTGGTCCCAACCAAGATGTCTGAAACGGGAGGAGGTGCCCTGGCTTTGTGTGGAGGGAAGGAAAGTCTCTGAGCAATTAAGGTTTGGAAAAGTAAGTGACACTGTTTCACCGCCTTTCCCAGAGGTGGTGGTCGACAGCAGGACTTCTCCAAGGGGACAGAGGAGGAGGAACAGATCAGGTGAGCATCAGGCAGGTGTATCAATCTCTGGGGAGGGAGAGCAGGATTTGTAAGGCTTGAAAAAGAACATTTTGTAATTGGAGAAATATTCTTGGGGTGGGGGTGATGCAAAGCATCAAATTATATTTTCAGACTCAAACTAACAGAAAGAAAGTAAAGCTTTTCACAATTTATCCTGGTGGGTGGGGCTCTGCAGCATATAGAATAAAAGACTTTTGCGATCTCGCTCTGTGACACTTGCGTCTGCTACGCTGTGGACCATCACTGTGTGTTTATGTTGCCGCGTAGTACTATAGTTCCCGCTCCGTGTCATAAACATAAGCGTTCTCTGCTCTAAGGTGAGGGTGGGCTTGGAGGACAAGTTGAGTTCTCTGTTTACTACAGAGCAGCACAAAAAAAGGGACTGCGAGCCTGTTACATCTCCAGTTTTATCCTTTCCAAGAGTCGAAGTTGGTCCTAACACTACAAGCTGGAAATCAAAGTAGGATCATTTCCATCGCCGCAGGCGCCAGTACACTGTGCTCATGACTTCTTGCGCTAAATAAACCCACAGACACATCCTGCTTCTTGGAGCCTGGGCATGGCTGGATGCTCGGCCTGCCACACCACCCTCTGGCTGCTGGCTGTGGAGGTCACATTGCTGTCCGCAAACCAAATTCGAGCATCAGGACCCTTGGTTTTCCTTTTCTCTGTTTCTTTCGGTTTAGCTGATGGAGCTGGAGGCTCCGATGAAGAGCAGCGTATGACTGTTGCAAAGATGAGGCACACCTTCCTTGAGGTGTTAGCAAGCTCTGGGCAGCGATGCCAAACCGCCCTCTTCCCTTAAATAGTATTGGACCAAGATCACGTGTAATGTGTTCTAAAACCTGTGGGTTTTATTTTTTCCTGCAAAACACCATTCTCTGCTTTGCAGGAGAGGAGCTAGCAGTGAAATACATCATCAGGATCCGAAACGCT
The DNA here is from genome assembly GCF_008692635.1 of Crocuta crocuta. Lineage (NCBI taxonomy): Eukaryota > Metazoa > Chordata > Mammalia > Carnivora > Hyaenidae > Crocuta > Crocuta crocuta. The sequence goes on from NW_027528608.1 coordinate 4,008,153, forward strand.
TGTCACCTGTCTGTACGAACCCCTCAGTGTCCTTTAGGACCCTCTCACTCTACTGGAAACCCCCATGAAGCCGGCACAGAGGGCAGCCAGACCTTGCCTGGGGGAAGAAACTGAGAACACAGCCTGGTGGAGTCCATTGAGAAGGTCAAAGTAGTGACTTAGCAAGAGGAGCGCATTGAAAGTCTTACAAAGAGTCAAATCTAGTATTTGGCTATTAGTTGCAATGAGTGTATGATAAAGGGCCCCAGGAACAGCCACCTGTGTACAGGTGACACATGGCTAAAAAGGTGATCTGAGGAAATGCTGTTTGTCTGAGCCTTGGAGACCACCGATAGAGTTGGTGATGTCTCTGAACTGGAGTCTGATTTCCTCAAAGTAAATGAGCTTAATCGGAAAGTAATATGAGCCTTCCATTAAGGTGTTGATGCAATGTCCAAATCAAGACATGGACTGTGTATGTATCTGTGTCTGTGTCTATATGTATGAATATACAAGAAAACCTCACAAATATTTTCAGAATATGCTCCATCATTCCTTGCTAAAGCTTCAGCTTCTAACATTTTGCCAATTTTTAAGAAAGACTTCAACCTTGCTTGCAAAGTAATTAATTACGTACAAAAATGAAAGAAAACAGAAACCGACCAAAACACCCACCCAAACCCAAGGCATCAAATGCCATGCTGTTTTCCTAATTCTGTGAAAATCTGAATGCCCATGAGTCCACAGTGCATACTGAGTTCTTTTGGTCTGAACTGAAATTGTCAAAGGTTCTTTGGTGAGCATATGAGCTGAAGGCAGAAGTTACCTTAGTTTAAAATTTTTCTTTCTTTAATTTTTTTTTTTATTATTTATTTCTAGGAGAGAGAGAGAGAGACAGCATGAACAGGGGTGGGTCAGAGAGAGAGANGGACGCTCCAGTTACCTTAGTTTCAGTTACCAGGGAAAAGACCATATGCTTTCAACTTTCAAAATGGACCATTCTGACTTGCTTGGCATACTCAGCAGACAAGATTGAAGTAGTTTAGCAAACACGGAACATCAAAATAAGTACCAGCTCCTTTGCTCACGCAAAGTAGAGGTAGCCCAAGGCCCACGCTGGCTGCAGAGGTGTAGTGCTGAGGACGGCTGCTTGCTTTCCCTTCTTGATGAGGCACTCTAGGGCCAATTTCATGGAAGCCCTTCCAGGAATGTTCCAATTCTCTGTGGGTCTGACTATTCCTGAGATATTTCCTGAAGACCCCCATTAGAAGCCTCCCCAGCTCCTGTTTTTTATTGGCCTTCATGCTTTGCTAGGTGATGTGCAAGAGGGCATTGTTGCTCCAGCCCCAGGTTAATAGACTTGCCCCGGAGCTCTGGTCACTTTCCCAAAGTAGTCACTAACATGACAGAGCACTCCCTGTGTCCCTTATTGCTCGGTTAGTCCTTATAACAACTGGTAAGGTAGCCATTATTAGCCCCATTCTGCAGGCGGGAAAACCAAGGCATGGAGAGCTAAGTAACTTGCCCAGAGTGACACAGTCAGTGAGTGATGGAGCCGGGATTTGGACCCAGGCAGCCTGGTGGCTCCAGGGCCCTCTTCCGAGCCATCACTGTGTATCTCACTGTCCTGTATTCCAAGCCACTAAGCTTCCTGCAACTTCCAGCTATGAAAACAAGCAGGGAGGGCTGGCCTCGTGTTGATAATGACTTACAGATCTTTCAGGATCCAGAATAGTCACATCAGAAAAGCTCATGGCCAGCAAGTGTACCTAAGACATTGATATCAGAGCATCAAAGTAAAAACGTGTAGTTTTCAACATCAAAATAAAGTCCTTTCATAAACATGCCAGTTCTTATAGGAATGGCAGACACATGGGGCGCCTGGGTGGCTTAGTCGGTTGAGCGTCCGACCTTCGCTTAGGTCATGATCTCGCGGTTTGTGGGTTCGAGCCCCGCATCGGGCTCTGTGCTGACTGCCAGCTCAGAGCCTGGAGCCTGTTTCAGAGTCTGTGACTCCCTCTCTCTCTGACCCTCCCCTGCTCACGCTGTCTCTCTCTCTCTCCTAGAAATAAATAAAACATTTAAAAAAAAAAAAAAGAATGGCAGACACGTATTTTCACATCATAGCCAAAATTTCCCCCCAAACTAATTTCTTCCCTGGCCTTCCTGCTTCTCCTCTTGTCTACCTACGTGGCCAAAGGGGTCCTGTTGCAATCCAAGCCAGATAATGTCCCCATTTTACTCAGAATAAAAGGCACCTTCTTTCAGTGGCCCACATGACTGGCTGCCCGATACTTCCTTGACTGTGTCTCCTTCCTTTCTTCTTTATGTTCACTTTTCTCCAGACACACTGGATATGAGGAATGCTCCCACTCCAGGGCCTTTGCCCAAACTATTCTCTTGCAATCCACATGGTTCAAATATCATCTTCTCAGTGAGGCCCCCTTCTACACACTTAGGTCTTGAGCCTCCAGTTCCCCTCATCCCCTTCACCCTGCTCTGTTTTTTTTCTCCATAGCATTTATCACTCTCTCTTGTCAAAATAATTTGCTCATTTATTTTGTTTATAGCACTTCTAATACTGTCTGTCTCTCTTCTGATTGTAATTTAATTCTGTGAGGGCAGGATCTTTATCTGCTCTGTTCATGATGCATCTTGATTGCTTAGAACAGTGCCAAGCACATAGTAGGTGCTCATTAAATGTTTGCCACACATCTGGCTATCTCTAGAGGGGAAGGAGAGGGGGAAGTAACAGGAAGGGATACAAAGGACACTCTAGATATTGATCATTGTTTTATTCTTTAAGTTGATGGTGAGTATACGCTGNGCTCCAGGCTCCAAGCTGTCAGCACAGAGCCGAACGCGGGATTCAAACCCACAAGCCATGAGATCATGACCTGAGCTGAAGTCAAACACTTAAGTCACTGAGCCACCCAGGTGCCCCTTTACACATATATCTTGTATATCTGAAATATTACATTTTGGAGAATTAAGCAGGGTCAAGAAGTCCGATTGTTACATGGTTTGTGTAAGTGAGACTGTCCCCTTCCCCATGTGAGCATAGTGCCTCATTTTGGGGTATTATTTTGAGTCAGTGGCTGAAAATGTAGGTGCTCAGGCAGATGTGTTTGTAACAGGGGAGTTTGGCTTGGAAAGTAAACACAGTGAAGGGCACCCCGAGCTGACTTGCAGAACTGACTGTCAAAGCATACTAGAGACAGGTGAGAAACGAGACAAGTCAGCTAGGATCACAACTGTCTGGGATTAGCTTCCCAGAGCAGGGTCCCTGGGGGCAGGTGTCAGATGATGCTTGGCCAAAGGGCTTGTGTCCCCTCTGTTGGCCAGAGGAGAGCTGGAAAGAGGAGTGATGTTTCCTGAGCCACGAGGAAGGGCAGGGCCAGAACTGGAAGGGGATCAGAGATCTGGCCAAAGATGTCAGATGGTGGACTCTTCTGGATTGGGATTGACCTGAGCAGGACAGAACTCAGAGCTTAGCTTGATGATACCCTGCAACCCCATCAGATCCCCAAATCCTCCAAAGGAAATCCAGTTTCTGGGTGTGTTTTTACTCACGTTCCTCTAATGTCTGTGACACTGAAAGAGTGAGCATCTCAGCTGTGGGGAAACTCATGGTCTACAGGTGAAGTGAGCCGGTCCCGGCTCACAGCTGGGCGGACACATCTCATCCCTGTGCACGCTGGGTGGCTTCAGTGCCTTTGATGAGCACGACTCCTTCAGAGCAGCGCCATTGATCAGGCCAGACAGAAAACAAGTGGCCAAGACTGTGATGAGTGAATATTCATTTGGAAATGTCAATGCACAAGGGGCCATTATGCGTGTGGTGACTTGCCTGGCAGGATCGATTCAGGACCTGAGGTGAATCAGATATCTGTAGGGGCTGAGGTTTCGGCCAGGGACCCTGGGTAGTGTTGGGGGTAAAGGGGCCCGAGAATGTCAACAACAGTGAGGTCAGACATTTCCCGGCCATCCCACCCCTCACTGTTCTTGAGTTGCTGATTGAAGCTGGGACTGCCTGTGTGTATGGGGTGTGGGCATCCTGTCTGGGCCTTTGTCTTCAGGGGTCCCTCCCTGCACAGCGACCCCCACACCTGGAGATATCTATATGCATGGATAGGGGTTGAAGGGCCTGAGGACACACAGCTCCTGGGGGAGTGGGGACCTGTTGAGCCTCCCTCAACCCAAGGGTCCACCTTCCTCCTGAGCACACTGGGGGGAGGGGCTTCAAGATGTCCAGCTGGGGCAATCTCTAATCTCTAGCCGAGACCCTTCTCCCTGCTTCTGACAGCACATCCCTGCTCATGGGGGCTGGGGCCAGGGGAGGTTGGGAGATTTGGGACCAGGGTTCTGTCTCTTCACCCTGCAGTCGGTGGGCGGATGGATGTTCGGATTCACCCGCTTCACCCTGAGAGCCCTGGCCCCTGGCTGGACACTTCCTGGGCTGAGGTGAGAGGTTATCATTCTTGGCCTGGGAAGCCAGGAGCCTTGCTAGGTGCACTGTCACCTGGGTGCGGTCTGCCTCTCCCCCCAGGCCCAATTAACCATCTGCAGGAGCTGCTATCAGCATGGGGGAGGGCCGCGGTCCCACTTCTCCGTGCAGACTGCTCAGCTAATGAGAGGGTTTGTGAAATTTTTAATTATGGCTTCCATGCCTGGCTTAATTATTTGCATATGGCTTTTACAAGTGAGAAGAGGGCGCCTGCGTGCCGTGCTTCTCCTCAGCCCCACGTTTGACTTTAATTAAAGGCAGAACCTGAGGTCTTTCCATCACTAATGATCGTGGAAAATTAGCTTCCAATTCCCAGGGGTCGCCAGAGTGATGCACCCTGAGGCGGAGAGGGGACAGAGGGGGAAGTGGAGCGGGAGGCACAGATGGCAGATGTCCCTGCTGGGCTGCCATTTCTGAGCCCCTCTCGGCCCACCCTCCCCTCCCCCCGCCTGCCCTCCACACCCCTGTGGAAAGGGGGGCCTTGCTCTCCTCTGCCAGGAAGGAGGGCTGACCCCAGGCAGCAGCGGGGCATAGGGGGAGCACTTCTGAGCTTCTCATGGTCATTGTCCTGGTGGCCACGGGGCAGAGGGATGAGAGCTTCTGAAATGCCCACATGCATGTGCACACGCACAAACACATGTCCCATCACACGCATGCTCACCCAGACACACAGACACGAGCCCTCATCCTCTCCATTCACAGGATGGCATCACAAAGGCACATCTGCATGCTCACACATGCATGTGCACACACACACACATCCACAGATGGGCTCACGTGTCAGCCCGGGTCCCTCTCTTGTGGTCCCTCAAGCTCTCACTGAGACTGGGGACCATTTGGGAACCTGCAGGCCAGTGCCGTGGACAGGAGGTAGCTGTGCGGGGAGGGCAGACCAACAGCACAAGCTCAGAGAGGGCTTCCAAGAAGGATGGTATGGCCCTCGGGCCCTCCCCGCTGACAGACCAGGTCTATGCTGGCGTGAGTCCAGAGTGTGGCCTCCTGGGTCACACGCAGCGGGGTTAATCCTGGGACACAACAGGAGGAGTGGCAGATAGCGCTCCCTTTGGACTTAGACCTGAATTCAAATGTGCCTCCACAGCTTCCTCACAGTGTGGCCTTGGGCAAGTTACTCAGCCTCTCTGAGCCCATTTCCTCATCTGTAAAATGTGGGTTAGTTATTCATGCAGCTTTTGTACAGAGCAAAGGAGAGAATGCATAGGGGACTCAGTAGCTGATTCTGTGTCACCCCTTCCCCTGTCTCCTAGTCTTTGAGTTTGGGGGCACTGACCCCTTGAGACCAGCTCCAAGAAGGGCAGCTTCATCCCACTGGTCCCAGACCTGCCCCCCCCAGCATGGGGCATTCCCAGCCCCCAGCACTGGGTCAGGGAGGTGTCGTCAGCTCAGGGTCCAGGAGTCTTGCTCCATGGTGAGGGACAGGGCTTCCTCTCTTCTGCAGGATGTAGCAAGGATGCCTGTAGGCTGCCCCGTGGCTGTAGCCATCAAGCAACCATGCAGAGGCCATCTGAGGATAAAACCTGCCCAAGGACAGAGGAGCGGAGCCTCAGGAAGGGCCCAGGTCCCGATGACACTATGGAGCTACAGGATTCCCACAGCACATCCTGCTTGTCACAAGTCCTGTGTCAAACGCTGGCCTGCCTGACATTGTCTACACACAGCTGATGACAAGCACTGAAGCAGGCAAAAGCTGGTCTCCTGGCAGCTTGCCAGGCACGCTCATCCCTCCCCCCGCCCCCCCAGACGCTGCTGTGCTGTGCGTGCCAGGGCTCAGGCTTCTCCACAAGGGCTGTGTTACTTTGCTTGGGCTGCTGTAACAGAATACCACAGACTAGGGGGCTTCGGTAGCCAAAAGGTTTTTGCTTCTTAGTCCTGGAGGCTGGAGGTCTGAGTTCAAGGTATCAGCAGGTTTGGCTCCCTCTGAGGGTGGTCAGGCCTCTCCCCTAGATTCTGGGCATTTGCGGGCAATCTTTGGGATTCCTTGGCTTGTAGATCTCTGCCTTTATCCTCATGTAGTATTCTCTCTGTGTGTCCAGATTTCCCCTTTTTATAAGAACACTAGGCTTTTAGTCTAGAGCCTCATCCTATTCCAGTGTGACCTCGTCTTAGCTAATTATCTCTGCGATGACCCTTTTTCCAAATTAGATCATATTCTGAAGTACTAGGGGTTAGGACTCCAACGTGTGAATTTGGCAGGGGCAACACCATTCAACCCAAAACTGGTGCACATTAGTGTGTGTGTGTGTGTGTGTGTGTGTGTGTGTGTGTGTGGGCGCGTGTGCGCGCACACGTGCATGCCACTGCAGTGACTGTTCTCCAGCCAGAGGCGGATGCCCTGTGCTGGAAGCCTGTGCTTCTGCATGAAATGTCATCCACTTACAGAGCCGTAGGAAACAGCTCCCGACCAGCCAGGCTGCTATAGCTTCTCTCCTCACCAGCTGACTCACAGGCCTTTTCCTCTCTCTGCTGATTTTGCACAAAATTCCTTGAATCATTTTTATCCCGAGGTCAGGTGCCTTTCCCCAATCTGGGCTATGCTTTTCATGGCCATGGTGGCAGTGGGTGGACCCCAGGCCAAATCCAGCTTGGACATGAGTTTTGATTGGCTCTAGTTGGTTTAAAAAATGTGTCTTGCCTGCCAATTTGAGAATCAAGAAATTTCTGGTTAGAAATCTATGTTTCCAAACTTGAAGATCTGAAGGCCTGGATCTGCTACCAAGGGTCATTGGCCATGTCATTTAAAAAATAACTTTCACTGTTACAAAAGTGTCATATAGTTAGTATTGGAAATGGGCTTCTTCAAACAAGCGTCCGCTGAAAAACAATGATTGGCTACTCTAGGTCTCCACCTATGTGCGTTTCCACCTATATCTTTCTCCTTGCAAATGCAAGAAGTTAGGGCTTACTTGCCCCTTCATTTGACAGGGTGACACAAGGGCATGAGTGGGACCTCTGTGGGTGCCATCCTGCTATGGAGTGCGCCCAGTCAGCTGACTGCTGCCTACACCCTTGCCCTAGCACTCCAGCCTGGCAAACATACCATAGAATACCATGTCCGGGGATCGCTAAAGACTTAGCACATTTCTGCCTGTGTCCTTCAGGCCGAGAGGTGAGAACTCATGACCATGGGACAGCAGAAAAGAGGCTGGAGGCTCAGGGAGAGAAAAACCAGACTTCCTTGTGTATTGTTTATGGTAAGCAAACAAGTCAGCAAAGCTGTTTGGAGACAAGGGCAAGACCACCCAGAGGAGCATGTGCCCTGCAGGGAGAGGACTGGGACCCAGTGGCCCAACACACCTATCCTGAGCCTCTTCCCTCTACCCAAGGACAGCAGTATTCTTCACAAATAGCCTTCTGGTATTAGTCCAGCAGGAACCTACTCACTGTTGGAGAAAACTGAAGCTCAGAAATGGAAAATGATGCTTAAAGTCTTCTAGTGAGAGAATGTAGTGCTGAGTGGCAAACACTTTGAGCCCAGGTCTCTTTCTTCTACACTAGTCTCTCACTGTTACCCATGTTAGAAGAAAGCCCAGGAGCTCTGGGAATCCACAGGAGGGTGCCACAGATGGCCTGGGGGCCAACAGGAGATGGTGAGAAATGAGACTGAAGGCAGGAGAGCAGCAGACAGTGGATACCCAGTGGTCCTTGTGAGATATGCTAAGACATTCAAGCTTGTAACACTGGGCAATGGGGAGCCCTCAGACCCTTTTGAACAAGGGAGTGGCAGCTACTGTCCTACGGGCACTGGTGTGGAGGTAGGGAGCTGTCCAGGCTCCCAGTGCTGAACCAGCCTCACTGAGGGGATGAAAAAGAAAGATGGACAGAACACATGTAGGAGAAGTGAGGAGAATGTGGAGGGAGGGTTGGGGTGGACCCAAATTTCTGGCTTCCCAACACCCAGTGGTGAAAGAGGGAGAAGCCATTGAGGATCATTGGGGGTAGGAGACTTGAAGCACAGGATGTCCACTGGAGAGAGATATGAGGCAGAGACGCAGAGACAGAAGCAGGCTCCGGTCTTATGCATAGCCACTCATTAAAACCTCCAGATAACTCACAGCCCTGGTTCCCACCCAGTAGCCTGAGGGAGACTCAGTTCTCCGCAGAACAGCCAGGACAGCACCTACAGACTTGATTGTTCTGCTGTACTCTTAGTCTTTGAGCCCTCGGTTGGAAGACACCAGCTGTTCTGAGGAGAGCTCCAGGGTAAATCATGCTGGACTTGTGGGGACCAAGAATGTGATGCTTAGCCATGGAGCCAGCTTAGAGAGGCCAGCCTGCTCCCACAGAGATGGCTGCGCATGTGCACTGTGCAGACCCACAGGGTACACCTGCTGGATTCCACATGACCTCAGCCCAAAAGACCCAGCTGGTCCTAGTGTGCAAGGATCCCTTCCCCATCTCCCTCCTCTTACTAGCTCTCTCTTTGCTCACCACACATTGCCCAAGCACCTACTCTGTGCCAGGCATTATTAGCAGCTGGGAACACAAAGGCAGGTCCTCTGGGGCCTTCCTGTGCCAGCCACAAGGAGAGGGATTCCCTGGAAGGAAGCCAAACCTCCTTGCCATTCTCTCTTCTTCTGGAGTCTGTGGATTACTGTTTGCAGCTTGGAGGCAGCGGCACCCTGCTAGGGGCCAGGGCATTCTAGGTTTACTCATATACTCCTTTCTGTCCATATTATACCCCAACTTTCAATTTTGAGAAGTAAATATGCAATTTTTTCCCTCCCTGTAATTTTCCCTGCTGTGGCTGTGGATGTCAGAGCAGCTGGAAAATGTGAATAGCTCAGTGCTTTCTAAAAGTAAAAGAAGGCCGTGCAACATCATACATCGTCTGCTGCTCTTGGCAAGATCCACTGGCTCTGTGGGGGTGGGGGAAGGGAGATGCTCTCCAGGCTGTACTGTCAGGGGAACCTTTAACCCAAATAATCCATGCCCCCGCCTTCCGTTAGCAATTAGATAATCACCAAGAGCTAAGCATGTGTGCTCACATGCATGTGCATGTTGCAGAGATGTTAGTAGAGGTGAGGTGAGGGTATCTGCTTACGCAGTCAGCCTTTCTGCGTGTTCCCCTGGAGACTTTCAGACCTTCATGTCTCAGTAGATGAAGGTCAGAACAGTCTGATCTATGCTTTTGTTTGGGAGAAGCAGTGAATGGGGTGTGAGAAGGCAAGATTTGAGTCAGGCAGGTCTGGGATTGCTTATGGAGAGTGTAACCTTGGCCATGTTTAGTCTTTCTGGGTCTTAATTTCATCATCTGTAAATCGGTGGTATATTTGGGAGATGTGCTGTCCAGATCCCCTTCCAGGACACACTGACCACCCATGCGACGTGTGGTCAGCAACCATCCCCCAGCTGCCAGCTCCTTTAGGATCTGCTTTGGCTGCAGCACCAACTGTCTGATCTGGGGCCATGCCTTTCCCTGCCCATGCCCCGTCTAGCTCTGAGTAAGCGGAGGCATAAAGGTCTGACTTCCCCTGCTCGCTTTGGCTTTCTCCCTTTTCCCTTCACAGGTATTGATCCTTAATTAACATCTTGCACCCCAGACTCCATCTCTGCATCTCCCCACAGAGAACCAAACCTGTGTCAAGTAGTGATAATGATTTTCACTTCAAGAGGTTATTGTTCAAGGGGCAGCTGGGTGGCTCAGTCAGCTAAGCATCCCACTCTTGATCTCAGTTCAGATCTTGATCTCAGGGTCGTTGAGTTCAAGCCCCACATTGGGCTCCATGCTGGGCATGAAGCCTACTTAAAAAAAAAAAAAGTGGTTATTGTTCAAAAACAAAATGGGATGTTTATATAGTATTCAGCATGGTAACTGGAAGGTTAATAAAGCATAATACATGTCTATTCCTTCTCCTTTTCTTTCCCTAAAAACTATGACAATAAATCCCATTCCAGATCTTGAGCACTTGTTCATAGCCTATGTGCTCTGTAATACTGGCTTGGAGAAAGTGGCCCTGAAAGTCTGTGCTGCCTGCTAAGTTTGAGGGCCTGGCGGAGGACTCTGGAGCCAGTCTTGTCCCTGTGAAGTTCATTATCCATGGATCACATCAGCCCTCTTCAAGGTTCCTTACTGAAAAGAAATTGAGCATGCAAATGCTCTTTTATCATAATCACCACGTATCCACAGGGTAATTCATAAAAGAGCTGGAAATATATTGAAATTCAATATTGTTTGAGTCCAAATCAATATTAATAATTGTTTGCATTTTTAAAGTGCAATTTGCAATTGAAAAATGCACAAAGATCAACCAGTAGTTGCTAACACATCAAATTTTCCTATTAAAGGCATAGTCCCTTAACTTTAAAATGTTTCTTATACAACAAAGGGTGGCACTGATCCATGAAAATGGTTATCTATTATTTACATGCACAACATTAGAATTTGTTTCCATTATGCATGAGTTGAAAGGCCAGTTACTTTTACTTTTAAGTTCTTGATTTTTAAAAAATTAAACCTTTCATTTTGAGAGAATTTTAGATTCACATAGCAGTTGTAAGAAATAATACAGAGAAATCTCACATACCACTTTTCCTGTTTCTCCCAGTCCATCTTACAAAACTATAGTATAATATCACAATGAGGATATTGACATTGATACAGACAAGATACAGGACATTTCCATCACCACAAGGGTCCCTCATGTTGCCCTTTTAAATTCTTTAAAAATTAAAGATTTTTAAACGACAAAGGTGACTACAGATACAGTGGGACCCCCATAATTAGCCCTGTGTAATTTCTGCCTTGAAATGGATTCTATCACAAAATGTGGCTCTGTCTCAGCTGGGATCAGTGTAGATGTTGAAACATAGAGAGCAGTGGTCATCTAGGGAGGGAGTGGCCTCAGGTGGGACTCACCTCAGCCAGGCCAACCTCAGGGGAGCAAGTCTTTGTGGCTTAGAAAGAATCTGAGAACACAATTTCTAGATTAACCCTTGCATTGGAGTCCTTTGCTCCCTCCACGAGGTCAGAGTGGTCTTAAAGGGAAACAGCTTGGCAGCTTTGCTCCACAGGAGCCCAGCAGCTATCCAGATTTGTGGTAAGGGACCAGTGGCAAGTGTGGGTAAGGGAGGTCCTAGCCAAAGGCCCTCCTGCTCTTCCCGAAAGAGGCCTGGTATGAATGAAATTCACAGAAACGCTTTTATCTCACCCCAGAGCTGCAAGGAGCTTGAGAACTCATCTACAATGGATATTTTGGCTGCAGACTGACTCTGAGATTAGTAAATCAAGTCATGAGGGTCCCACAGCTGATTGGAGGGGTAGCCAGACCTAGAACCTGGAGTGGGCTCCCCACTCTGAGCCTGTTGTCCATCTCATGACATCTAGCTGCTTTGTTCAGGCTACCTGGGCCACAGCCCCAACTCCATGTCCTAGTTGTGTTTTGCAAGAGCATGAACTTGACCACTCTTTGGTCCTCAACTCCTGGGCCCACATGCAGTCACGTGTGGCATGAGTGAAACTAACAGGAAGAGGGTGGTTTGGGCTCAGTATCAACCTTTAGTTTGCTTTTGTTGATTTTTTTTTTATTGTGGTAAGATACACATGATGTAAAATTTACTATTTTAGTCATTTTAAAGTCCAGAAGCTTCAAATGCATTTACATTGTTGTACAGCCATCACCACCACCCATCTCTAGAATCTCTTTCAACTTCCCCAACTGAAACTCTGTGCCCATTAATTAACAACTCCCCATTCCTCTCTCCCTCACTGCCTCTGGTAACCACTATTCTACTTTCTGCTTCTGAATCTGACTGCATGGAGTCATACAGTGCTTGTCCTACTGCAAATGGCTAGTTTCACATAACATAACATCCTCAACATTCATCCATGTTGTAGCATGTTGTGTTCCTTGACTTGCTCATGTGTTCATTTGTCTTTAGATTCCATATGTAAGTGACATCATATTATATTGGTCATTCTAAATCTGAATTATTTCACTTTACATAATATTCTCTTGTTCTATCCCTGTTGTTGCAAATGGCAAGATCGTATTCTTTTTTATAGATGGATAACATTCCATCGTGTGCTTGTGTGTGTGTGTGAACATCTGTATCCATTCATCTATCGATGGATGCTTGAGTTACTTCCATGTCTTGGCTATTGTAAAAAATGCTATAGTGAATGTAGATTACCTTTTTGAATTACTGTTTTTGTTTTCTTCAGGCAAATACCCAGAAATGGAATTGCTAGATCATATATAGTAGTTCTATTTTTAAGTTTTTGAGGAGCCTCCAAACTGTTTTCCACAGTGGTTGCACTGTCTGCATTCCCACCAACAGTGCAAGGGGGATCCCTTTTGTCCATATCCTCCCCAATACTTGTTGTATTTTTGCCTTTTTGATACTAGCCATTCCAACTGATGTGAGGTGATATTTCATTGTGGCTTTGATATGCATTTCCCTGCTGATTAGTGCTTTCATGTATATGTTGGCCATCTGTATATCTTCTTTGGGAAAACGTCTATGCAGGTCCTTTGCCCATTGGATTATTTGTGGGTTTTTGTATTGAGTTGTATGAGAGCTTTATATATATTTTGAATATTAACCCCTTATCAGATATATCATTTATCAATATCGTCTGCCATTCAGTAGGTTGCCTTTTCATTTTGTTGATGGTTTCCTTCACTGTGCAAAAGCTTTTTTGTTTGATATGGTCCCAGTTGTTTATTTTTGCTTTTGTTTCCTTTGCCTAGGGAAGTGTATCCAGGAAAATAATGCTAAGGCCAATGTCCAAGAATTTACTGCCTATGTTTTCTTTTAGGAGTTTTAGGGTTTCAAGTCTTACATTTATAGGTCTTTAAGCCATTTTGAGTTTATGGTTGTGTATAGTGAAAGAAAGTGGTCCAGTTTCATGCTTCTGCATGTAGCTGTCCAGTTTCCCTAGCACCATTTATTGAAGAGGCTGTTCCCTGTTGTTTATTTTTGCCTCTTTTGTTGAAAATTAATTTATTATATAATTGCGGGTAATTATTATTATATAATTTGGGGCTCTTTGTTTTGTTCTATTGATCTATGTACCTATTACAAGCCAGTAACATACTGTTACAAGCCAGTAACATACTGTTTTGATTACTATAGCTTTGTAGTTTAGTTTGAAATCTGGGCTTGTGATACCTCCAGCTTTGTTCTTTCTCAAGATGACTTTGGCTCTTCGGGGTCTTTTGTGGTTCCATATAAATTTTAGGATTATTTGTTCTAGTTCTGTGAAAAACAATATTGGTATTCTGTTAGAGATTGCATTGTATCTGTAGATTGCTTTGAGTAGTATGAACATTTTAACAATATTAATTCTTCTAATCCACGAGCATAGTATATCTTCCTGTTTATTTGTCTCATCTTCAGCCTCTTTCATCAATGTCTTAGCGTTTTCAGAATATAGGTTTTTCACCTACTTAGTTAAATCTATTCCTAGGTATTCTATCCTTTATGATGCAATTATAAATGGGATTGTTTTCTTGATTTCTCTGTTAGTTTGTTACTGATATATAGAAATAAGAGATTTATGTATATTGATTTCATATCCTACAACTTTACTGAATTACTTTGTTAGATCTAATAGTTTTTTGATGGAGTCTATATACAGTATCATCTGCATGTCATCTGCAAAAGTGACATGCTTCTTTCTCACCAATTTGAGTGCTTTTTATTCCTTTTTCTTGTCTGATTGCTGTGGCTTGATCTTCCAATACTATGTTGAATAAAAGTGGTGAGAGTAGGCATCTTTGTTTTGTCCCTGGTCTTAGAAGAAAAGCTTTTAGCTTTTCATCATTGAGTATGATGTTATCTGAGGGTTTATCATACACAGATCTTAATTATGTTGAGATAAGTTCTCTCTAGACCCATTTTGTTGAGAGTTTATCATGAGTGGATATTGAATTTTGTCAAATGCTTTCTCTGCATCTATTGAGATGATCATACGACTTTAGTTGATTGATTTAAAAATGTTGAACAATACTTTCTTCCCTAGAATAAATCCCACTTGATCATGCTGAATGCTTCTTTTAATGTATTTTGAATTCAATTTGCTAATATTTCATTGAGGATTTTTGCTTCTATGTTCATCAGGAATATTGGTCTGTAATTTTTGTTTGTTTGAGTATCTTTGTCTGTCTTGGGTATCAGGGTAATGCTGGCCTCATAGAATTAATTTGGAAACATTTTTTCCTCTTTTATTTTTAGGAATAGTTTGTGAAGGATAGGGATTAACTCTTCCTTAATTGTTTGGTGTTGCCAGATTCACCTGTGAAGCTACCTGGTTCTGGACTTTTGCTTGTTGGGAGTTTTTTGATTAGTCATTTAATTTCATTACTAACAATTAGTCTGTTCAAATTTTCTATTTCTCCCTGATTCAGCTGTAGAAGATTATATCTGTCTAGCAAGTTATGCATCTCCAATCTTATTATGCATATCCATCTTCTGGGTTGTCCAATTGTTGGCATTTTTTAGTAGTCCTATGCTACTGGTTGTAACTTCTCTTGTTTCTGATTTTATTTATGCTGGTCCTCTCTTTTTCTTGATGAGTCTAGCTAAAGGTTTATCAATTTTGTTTATCTTTTCAAAGAAACAGCTAATAGTTTCATTGATCTTTTCTAATTTCTTTCCGGTCTCTATCTCATTTATTACTGCTATGACTAATATTTATTATTTCCTTCCTTCTACTGACCTTGGGCTTTGTTTATTCTTCTTTTTCTAGTTCCTTTAGGTGTAAGGCTAGATTGTTTGAGATTCTTCTTGCTTCTTGAAGTAGGCCTGTATCACCATACATTTTCACCTTAGAGTGGTTTTGCTGTGTCCCAGAGATTTTTAACCACTGTGTTTTCATTTTCTTTTTTCTCCATGTATTTTTTCTGGTTTCCTCTTTGATTTCTTTGACCCCCTCTTTGATCCATTGGTTGTTCTGTTGCATGCTGTTTCACCTTCACACGTTTCTGGTTTTTCCAGTTTTATTTTTTTGTAATTGATTTCTAGTTTTATACCATTGTGGTTGGAGAAGATGCCTAATATGGTTTCAATCTTAAATTTATTGAGACTTATTTTTGTGGCCTAACATATGATCTATCCTGGAAAATGTTTTATGTGCACTTGAAAGGAATGTGTATTTTGCTGTCTTTAGATGGAATATTCTGTATATATTTGTTAAGTCCATTGGGTCTAATGTGTCATTCAAAACCACTGTTTCCTTATTGATTTTCTGTCTAGATGATCTATCCATTGATGTGGGTGGAGTGTTAAAATCCTCTACTATTATTGTATTAATGTCAATTTCTCTCTTTATGTCTGTTAGTATTTGCTTTATATATTTAGGTGCTCCTGTGTTAGGTGCATAGATATTTACAATTGTTTTAACTTCTTGTTGGATTGATCCTTTTGTCATTATACAATGCCCTTCTTTGTCTCTTGCTACAGTCTTTTTTTAAAGTCTATTCTAAGTATTGTTACCTTAGCTTTTTTTTTTTTTACTCTTCTTCCTTCCTTCCTTCCTGCCTTGCTTCCTTCCTTCTCCTTCCTTTTTCCCTCTCTCCTTCCCTCCCTCTCTCTTTCTTCCATTTTCATAGAATATGTTTTCATCACCTCAGTTTTCATCCTCTATGTGTCTGAGGTCTGAAATGAGTCTCTTGTAGGCAGCATATAGATGGGTTTGCTTTTCTATACATTCAGTCACCCTGTGTCTTTTGATTGCAGCATTTAGTCTAGTTACATTTAAAGTAGTTATTGGTAGTACTTGCTTATTGTCATTTGTTAATTATTTTTGTGATTGTTCTTGTAGTTCTCTGTTCCTTTCTTGTTCCCTTGCTCTCTTCCCTTGTGTTTGATGACTTTTAGTGTTATACTTGGATCCCTTTCTCTGTTATAGGTTTTTGGTTTGTACTTACCATGAGGTTCATCTATAACATCCTATGTATATAACAGTTTATATTAAGTTGATGGTGAGTTAAGTTTAAACACATTCCAAAAGTACTAATTTTTTATTCCCCCCTACACATTTTATCTATATGATGTCTTGCTTTGCATCTTTTATGTATCCATTGACTAATTTTTGTAGATATAATTGATTTTACTACTCTTGTGTTTTAACCTTTATACTAGCTTTATAAGTGATTGATCTACTACCTTTACCATATGTTTTTTTCTTGCCAGTGAAATTTTTTTCTTTCATAATTTTCTTACTTCTAGTTATGGTCTTTCCTTTCACCTGAAGAATTCCCTTTAGCATTTTTTATAGGCCAGGTGAGCAAACTTTTGTTTGCTGGGAAAGATGTTATCTCTTTCCATTCTGAATGATAACATTTCTGGGTAGAATATTCTTGGTGTATGTTTCTTCCTTCCAACACTTGGAATATGGAATATGCTCTTCCCTTCTGGCCTGCCAGGTTTCTGCTGAAAACTCAGCTGATTGCCTTCTGGGGCTTCGCTCGTAGGTAACTGGTTTTCTTTTGCTGATTTTAAGATTCTCTCTTTAATTTTTGCCATTTTAATTATTATGTATCTTGATGTGGGCTTCCTTGCCTTCATCTTGTTTGGGGATCTCTGTGATTTCTGGACTTGGGTGTCTGTTTCCTTCCCCAGCTTAGGGAAGTTTTCAGTTATTATTTCTTCAAATACGTTTTCTGCCTCTTTTCTTTCCCTTCCCCGTCTGAGACCCCAGCCATGTGAATGTTATTATGCTTGGTTATTATGCTTGTCACAGAAGTCCCTTACCCTATTTTCATTTTTAAAAATCTTTTTACTTTGTGCTGCTCAGTTTAGTTTTTTGTTTTGTTTTTTTTTATTAGCCTGACTTCCAGGTCACTGATTCTCTACTCTGCTGTTGAATCTTCTAGTTTATTTTTCATTTCACTTGTTGTACTCTTCAGCTCCAACTGCTTCTTTTTTATATTTTCTACCACTTTGTTAAAGTTCTTACTGAGTTCTTCCTCTCTTCTCTTAAGTCTGTTGAGTACCTATGACCATTAATTTGAATTCTTTATC
This sequence comes from Crocuta crocuta, assembly GCF_008692635.1. Taxonomy (NCBI): domain Eukaryota; kingdom Metazoa; phylum Chordata; class Mammalia; order Carnivora; family Hyaenidae; genus Crocuta; species Crocuta crocuta. Next base: position 4,025,623 of record NW_027528608.1, read on the forward strand.
AGCTAGATTCCTTAACTCTGTTTTGTTTAGCTTGTTTTCTAGGGTTTTGTCTTGTTCTTGTGTTTGGATCATATGCCTATGTCTCCTCACTTTGTCTGACTCTCTGTTTATTACATATGGAAATATGTAGTGCTCCCCTAAATGGGCTGTGAGCACCCTCCTGTTGTGACTGGGGTGACTTCTGAGGGTGCACTGGTGGGTGGAGCCAGTTCTCAGCCCGACTGTCTGCAGGCGCACTGGGAGGCTGGGGCCTCACATGCTGTTGTCTGAAAGAGCCAATCAACTACTGTGCATACTGGTTGGTAGGGCTCACTCCTCCACTCCCTGGGTCAGGATTTGCTCTGGAGGTGTGCCAGTTCTGACCAGAGCTGCCTGTTGGGTGTGGCAGGTGTTAGTCACTATCTGGAAGGGGATAGGTCCTAGATGAGAATGCCCAGTGTGGGAGCCACTTTGGAGGGGCATCTGCTGGTGGGTTGGGTTGAGTGGGGCTAGTCTGCAGGGGAATGTTGGGGCAGGGTGAGGTGCTAGCAAGGTAGAGGGAGAGTGTCAGAACTGGCTCCCATAAGCACCTGGCCAAGGCAGAAGGAAGACAAGAAAAAGGCTGCCTGCCAGCCCTTCAGTTCCTGGAGAAAACTCCTGCAGCTCCGAAACCCTCCAACACACATCCTAAAATTAGTCAGTAAGCCCCCTTCATGAATAGCCCAGGCACTTTTTATTTTATTTTATTTTATTTTTAATATTTTTATTTATTTCTAGGAGAGAGAGAGAGAGACAGCGTGAGCAGGGAGGGTCAGAGAGAGAGGGAGTCACAGACTCTGAAACAGGCTCCAGGCTCTGAGCTGGCAGTCAGCACAGAGCCCGACGCGGGGCTCGAACCCACGAACCGCGAGATCATGACCTAAGCGAAAGTCAGACGCTTAACCGACTAAGCCATCCAGGCGCCCCAGCCCAGGCACTTTTTAAACTGCCACTTCTGTTCCGGGTCTCTGGCCCAATGATACAGTGCACTAGCCCTTTAAGACTGGTTATCTGTGTCCCTATAATGCCCCACCTGTTCTGAAGGCAGGCCCTGCTGATTTTCAAAGCCAGACATCACGGGGGTTCATCTTCCCTGTGCAGGTCCTCAGGGCCAGGAGTGCCTGGTGTGGGGCAGGGTCTTCTCACTCTGTGCCTGTGATGTCCTTCCTGCTTGTGGGTTGCCGCACAGAGGGCCGGGTTCCCAACTTTGTCTCTCTGGCCTTCCCTTTATGTCTTTAGCTCAAGAAGATCTGTTTGGCCAGACTTCAGGTCATTTTCAGAGTGCGTTGTCACACGTGTAGTTGTTGCCTTGGTGTGTCCACAGGTGGAGGTGAACCTGGGATTCTCCTTCTCCACTATCTTCTCCCACTTTCTTCATTGACTTTTGGGCAACACAGTCAAACTTTAATTTTGTGTAGGGAGTTTCCTAGTGTAACTCATCTTATGGCATCTAAATGACTTGTGTATTTGTTTGTATATATATTATGTGCATTAATAATGGGTGTGTAGAGTGATAGAGTCTTCAAGCCCCGTGATTTGAAACCTGCCCTACCAAAATGAGGAAACAAAAGTGGCATCCTGGTGGTGAGTGTGCACTGGGTATGTGGGAACTGCCAGACTCCATCAGGCTCTCTAGCTCACTCCCTTGCCTCCTCTTTTCTCCAGGATTGGGCTACTCTTTGGACCTAATTCTAACCCAGACCTGATCAAAACAAACCCACAGGTCCCTGAAACATGCATGACTTTTTAGAAATTCCAGGTTCGTGGAGCGCCTCTCTTCACATGGCCCAGACACCTCCATCTGTTAACCCATGCTCATGTCACATGAGGCACAGGTTACGTTGATCACCTGTGCCAGGCACTGTGCAGGGAATACAAAGATGAGGAGAGACCTCGACGGTGCTCTCGGGGCTCTGTGGGTCTCAGATAGGTGTAGGAACACTCTCTACGTGGTAGGAGAAGGGCTGTAATCGAGGTACACATGCTCACAGGATTGGGGGTGCTGAATCCCCATCCCAGATTCTGTCAGGGTAGGATTCAGTGTCTCTACCTGCTGAATTACTACTATCCCCTACCCTGACTCATAAAATGCCCTGAAGTCCTGGGCAGAGACTGTATCCATGGTGTGGTCCTACTCCTGAAAGTAATCAAGGACATTGTAGCTTGTGGCACCTTGGCTGGGCTCTCCGGACCGCCTCGCTGCAGCTGTGTGTTTTCAGTCTTCCCCTCAGCCTCTTTGTGTAAACAATGGTGGGAAACTGCCTTTGCGTTCCTAGTGGATCCGTGGGGACAAGGCTTCGGGACTGTTTGAGCCGGATTTATGCCTTGGCCTCCGCCTTAGGGCTCCCTTTCTCCCCCCGGCAGAAAGAAAGCATGGGGGATTGGACGGAATCCCTGCCTTGTAGTGGGGAGGAGTATGGCGGGCGAATGGTCTCCCACAGGAGTAGGCTACAGCCGTGTGTGCCCTGGGGTGTGCTGAGGCTGGGCCCAGGGTGTTTCAGGACCCAGGTCAGCGCTCTCCTGTGTCAGGCAGGGCTGGAGTCTGCAGCCCCGCCCCAGAGTCTGAGCACTTGCAGCCATTCGTCACCCTCACAGAGCATTGCAACTTTATGCCTACGCATAAAAACTGGAGGGACTCATCCCAGAGTTTGCCGCCGCCACTGCTGCTGCTGCTGTTAGAACAGTTTTAATTAGCTGCAGGATTTTAATGAGCTGAAATCAAGAAGAACCCCATCTCAGAAGCAAGCAGGAGCCGCACACACGGAAGAACTCGTCTGACAAAACAGATGGAGGTGGTGTTCTCAGGGGACTGGGCTGTGTGCTCCGTTTCGGTGAGGAGCAAATGAGTTACGGAGGCCAGCAGGCTGCGGAGGAAAGGCGGGAGGTCAGCCCCAGCGCAGGATCCTCAGCAGGGGCAGAGCGGGGAGGCGCGGCCCCCTCTGCCGCCCCGTGGAATGCTTGGTGCCGGATTCAAGGTGACGGCAGTGCCTGGCTCCATTCTCCTCAAGTTGCCATAGCAGCCTCTCTCCCGATGAGCAGCTCCTCCTGGAGCCCTCAGCCGGGAGGGACGTCATTGTTCGCTCCTGCCCGTGCAAGGAGGAGACTGACTGGACAGAGAACTTTCTGGGGCCCGGGGTCCACACACCAAGTGGGTGCTCCCAGGGGCACTTGGCCAGACGCCTCCAGCTGCCTCCAGTGGGACCCGGGAGCGGGGCCTCACAGCCAGAGGGGGTCCTCTGGGTGACTGGGGGAAGCATCCAGGCCTTGGAGCAGCCGCAGCCAAGCGTGTCCTTGAAGCCATCCGTCCATCTGCCTGCCGGCCTGTCGCCACTGGAGGTGCGTGTGTTTTGGCTGAATTCCCAAGTCCTTGCTTGTGCCCTAAAGTGAATTTTCCCAAGAGACAAATTTTTAAATCAGATAAATAAGGGAATGGGAGGAATCCTTGGCCCTGACCTGTGTCCCAGGAGGTGTTTACAAGATTAATTGGATCTTTTTTTTTTTCTTACACTAAAAAAATGGGTGATGCCATTCAGGCCTCAGGGAGAGCAAGCCACTGGGAAAACGAGGGATTGTGAGAACAGGACCTTCTGGAAACTAAGTGGGCTGTTTATTTTTCTTGCCTCACTCGTCCCTACTCCACCCCCCAGTTATTTGAATTTTCTTATTGTCTGTTGGTCTTGGCAGGGAGGCGGGGCGGGGGGTTGGGGTCTTCCACTTGTCATTGGAGCTGAGTGTGATGCGGCGTGTCCCAGGTGGGAGCAGACGTCTGTGAATGTGTTTACGGGGCCCTGAGCAGCCTAGTCCCAGCCTGTGACAGATCACAGAGTCCACTACCCAGGCAGCAGCTGGACTCCCACGGAAGGGAGACAAGCAGCCTTTGGACCACCATCTTCCCATTGCCTTGAAAATAACATGTGACTTTGAAGACAAGGACCCTCACGGGAACAATAGGGGATCAGACGTGCACACTCTCTGAAGTGTCTGGTGATCTCCTAGCTACCCTCCACCTGTAAAGGAAGGAGGTTCCTACAGATGCTGTGATGTTGGTCCCCTCCTGGGGCATTGAAGATCCAGCCAGACTGCAAACCAGCTGCCCAGAAGGGGAGGTGTGCTAAACCTTTTGATTCCCATTTGCACAGAGCAAGGAGTTAGCTGGTTAGCTGGTCTCCAGTGAGAGCAAACACTGAGAGGAGGGTCTCAAAGAGGAAGGCTGAGGGCTGGTGCTTAGGGCTAGCCAGGGAAAGCCATGCATGGCTCTAACACCGGCTTCCCTGGGCACTGAGAGGGTGCTGTATTCTCCTGTGGGGAGAGTCTCTGAAATCAGACACTTGAGTGGTTGACGCTCCAGCCATGGTGAAGGTGCAGGTCCTGGGGCTGGTTTTCTTTCCCCCTCCCGAGATTTGGGGCAGAGATGTGGCCCTCACCCTGGCCCCTCACCCTGGGTTGGTTTGGGAAGGTATAGAAACAGGTAAGGACAGGTCATGGCTGCAGGACTGGCTTGTACGGTGACAGTTGGAGAGAAGAGGGGACTGGCCAGTTCTTCTGCAGGCACTTGTGCAGTGCTGGCTACTGTAAACAACGCAATGATGAC
>NW_027528608.1:4030251-4105236 GCF_008692635.1 Crocuta crocuta
GATAGAGCCTCTGGGCTGAGATTGGGTGGCATTTCATTAACAGTTTTACCAGACAGCCCTGTGCCCCAGCCATAAAGTTGCCGTTCCTTTTCCCCTCCTTCCTCTCCCTCACCCTAGGTCAGATTGGCCACGTCCGACTCAGGAGGCTGGTGTGGCTGCAGGCAGCATGCCACCATCATGGCCAGTGTCATCAGGATTTAGTGGCAGTTTCTTTAAGCTGGAGCCTTGCTGGGGCCTGTTGATGGTGTGTGTGTGCCTGTGTGTGTGTGTGTGTGTGTGTGTGTGTGTGTACCTCTGCTCCAGAAAGGCCTTGAGCTGCGTCCCTTGCTCCCTGTCTGAGGGTCTTGTCCTTGATGAATCAGTGTGTGTGATGTTGATCCCACTCTTCTGACTCCTTTCTGTGACTGCACGGGCACCCCTAGGGGTTAAGCCAATGGCCCTGGGGCAGGAGGGCCCAGAGTGAGGGCCAGAGAGATCTGCTCCGTCTCCTCCCATCTTCCCCCAGACCTTGGGGCTGGCCCGGGTGGCCCCTGCACACAGTGCCTGTCATTACAGAGGGAAGAGCTTGGGAGACCACGGGACACGCTGCATCCTCTGGGCAGTGTTGAGAGTGACCTTGCCCTTCAGTGGGGCCCGGGCCTGCATGGCTGCATCTGTGTCTGCAGGACGATGTGCCAGGTCCCCAGGACAGTCCCATCTGGGGCAGCCACAGAGGGAGTCTCCCCAAACGAAAGACTCCAGACTCTGAACCTTTGGGGTTTACCCTCTGCAAGCCCAGTGGTGTCCCTGGCAATGGCAGAAAGCGGCAGTCTTTCTCAGAGGGCGCGGGGGCATTTGCAGGGAGATCGGGGCCAATTCAAACCTGGAGCCAGCTCCAGAGACAAAACCGAGCCCTGCTCAGCGCTGCCTCCCAAACATCAAAGCTGGGAGGTCGTGAGAAACACCTGCTCGGCACAGCCCAGAGAGCCCTGCGCCCGGGCGCGTTCCCCGTGCAGAGAGGCCTGGGGCAGGTTAATTAAAGTTAACTGAGTGAAAACATAATTACAGTGACTGCAGAGGGGAGAAACCCAAACCTGCAATTTAACACTCCTCAGCACCAGAGCTTTGCTGAGGACAGTCTAGTCCCTGGGAATCTTTGTCTGGGCCTGGGAGGGAAGGGCTCCTCTTACCACTTCCTGCCTCCTGTCCCCCAGGAGGATGAGGACTCGGAGGGACCATAGCTGGGGCTTCCTCCCCCCAGCGCCTGGGTGCCTGGTCAGGAATGGGCTCCCAGAGCAAATTGCCGAGCCTGAGGAGGCCCCGGGAAGGGAAATGACCCTGCGCCAAGCAGCGAATCTGGTCTGGGTCCCCGCCACCCAACTATGATCCCAGAGGCTGCTGGAAGCTGCCCCCCTACCCCCGCCCCAGCCTCTGCCTCCCTCGGTGCTGCCCTGTGCCAGGGCTGCGGGAGCTCCTCGCAAGGCTCTGTCGGGAGAGAGAAGATGGTACCTCTAAGCCCGGACTAGTAGCAAAGGGTGAAGACAAGGGGACAGAGCGACCTTCCACCAACAGGGGGCGTTCCGGAATGCCCTGTAGCATGGCTTCCTGTGCAGATCCCTCTCCTGCTCCACCCGTGCCTCCCCCCACTGCGGGAACTTACATCCTTCCCATGAGCAAATGGCCTTGGGGTGCCCCCCTCTAGACTCGCAAGCTTGGCCCATTTGGAGTCACTGGTTGGTAAGGGGATATTGGCATTTCTTTCTGTGCCCTGCAGGAGAAGCCAGCAAGAAAGGCATGTCACCTGGTCATGCTTTGGGTCTGCAGTGGCCAGAGCAACAGGTATCACAAGGGATGTGAGCCTGGGATCTGTCAGATGCAGGTCTGGCTGCCTCAGCTCTGGGCCAGAGGGCCTCATAGTGGCAGTAACCATGATCGGGCCAGAGCGTCCGTCCCCACTGATGCAACAGACCTTCCAGTGGGGTCTCCATCCCTCCAGCCCATCCGTGGGTCAGGGAGATGCAGCTCTGGCTGGTGAGGGGAGCAACCAGGACGGGGAGCCTCCATCCCTGGGAGCCTCGGGGCCCAGGAGGCTTCTTCTCAAAGTATCTCGCTCTGTGGAGACACTTGTCCCCGGCATCCTGCAGACAGGAGCCAGGGCAGAGAGATCCAAGAGCTTCTCTGTCTACCAGGCCGGTTATAAGGGACAGAGGCCCAGATTGCTGCCCCTTCTAGAGTCGTAGACCCCTGGTAGGGAGCACACCTGCTCTGTTGGAAGCTCAGAGAGCCTGGACAGTGCAGGGCCCGTTACAGGCTGTGGGTCTCAGGGCTCCAGCCTGGGCTTCCCCAGGCAGAGGCCAGACAGTGTCTCTCTCCATGGCTCTTCTGGGGGTGCAGATACCAGAGACCCTGGTGGGAAGCTGGTGACCCAGCAACAGGTAGTGCCTGGACTTCCTCAGCCTCTTTGGGCTTGAAAAGGTGGAAGGGACATACCTAAGTTCTAAGGGATGGAGGGACCCAGGGATCGTGCTTGGCCATATGCAGTGACTGGGGCCTCAGACCACGCAGGATGCCTTGTGCCTTGGTGATGGACCATCTCTCTCCCCATCTGCCCTGTAGACTGTGGCCTGATGGACGCTTGGTGTGGATGATGAAGCAAGAGCGCACCTCCCGCACCCGAGAGGTGAGCCCGGAGCGAGCCCCGGATGACCCCACGAGCCGGAACGATGCGGCTGGCCTGCATGTTCTCATCCATCCTGCTGTTTGGAGCCGCAGGTCTCCTGCTCTTCATCAGCCTGCAGGACCCCACGGAGCTCTCCCCTCAGCAGGTGCCAGGTGAGGCCTTGCGCTCGGCCCTGCCGCCCACTTGCCCCAGCTTTTCTGTCCAAAGTGCAGGCCTCCACAGCTGCCCTGGTGCCCAGTCTGTACCGAAGAGCCCCAGCAGCCAGCAGCCTCTGGCCTCTGCCCTCTAGATCCTCTTGAAGTGATGGCCAGGCTGCCCGTCTCTCTGCCAGTCGTTGCTTTTGGTGATGCTGAGGCTTCTGCTCGCTTCGGCAGCACATATACTAAAATTGGTGACACTGAGGCTTAAAGAGGATTCAGCCATCTCTTGGGGCCTCTCCCACGTGGTCTGGGACTCCAGAGGGTGAATGGCTTCTCCTTGAGCCCCTGTCCCCCATGGGACTCTGTTTCTCTGCCAGCCCTGGGACTCCTTGAATCCAGCCCCTCAGCCTAGGCAGACAGGGTCAAGGTACCTCCTGCCTTTGTGAGGCTGAGATTGCTTCTGCCGGCCCCCACCTCCCACCTGCATCCCACACGTCCCTCGTGAGCCACTCAGAGGGGAGCATCCTTCCTGATTCACAGAGGTCTGCTGAGGACAGGTGGGGGGCAGCGAGGGAACCGGGGAAAGGATGGTTCTGGAGCCTCAGGCAGGCAGAATGTGGAGAGGGGAGCTTTGGCAGGGTGCTTGCTGCTGGGACACCGCCCTTACTCATCTCATCTAAAGGTTTGGGGGCCTTTAGCAGGGAGGTCCGTGAAGACACCCATGTGCTCCAGGATACAGACAATATGGAGGAGTAGAGGCTGTGGATTCAGGCAGAGAAAGTCCTGCACCACTTTTGCCTTCAGGGCTCACATATGGGAGGGCAGCGCCTAGCCCCCTCCCCAGCCCCACCCTCAGCTCTGGCTGCCTCACCCCTCCTAAGCACAGGCATCAGGTAGAAAGTCAGACAGAGCATAAGGAGACTGGAGCGGGGACCCCGGGCCCAACAGCTGTCACCAGAGACTCTGGTTGGGGAGGCCAATGAGTTCATTCTTTCATCTCCTAGAGGCAGCCAGAGCTGTGGGACCCCAGGAGACAGCAGGCAAGGCACAGGTACTGACTCACACCTGGGCCAGAGCCTCACAGCAGGGTTGGGAGGGGTGTGTCTGTCAGAAGTGGTTCTGGCTACTCCCCGGCTTATGAAGCTGCAAGGACATATGACCATGCTGGCTCCTTTGAGGACTTCAGAGCCTCGCATGAGCCTTAGAATGGCTGGCGGCCCTGTGTCGGCAGAACCGGGCCCCATGGGATCGGGCTGTCGGGCAGACTGAGATTGGCATCTGCAGCTGTATGTTATCTGTGCAGAAATGAGGTCCTGAGCAAGGGTCCTCCGTCCGATATGGCTTGGGGTAAATGGTGTATCCTTGGGAGTGACCCATGAATCTTAGGTACCTGTCTCAGTGTGTGCGTGGTTGGGGCACATGCATGGGCAGAGGGTCCTTGAGTTCAGGGTCTGTGTTCTGTGGGACAGGCTTGGGAGGGAAGGCATGAGCATGTCTGTGGGGCAGGGCTATGCCCCCATCCATGGTATACTGCAGGGACAGATGCTGTATTCCTGGGTAGAGTTGGGTATCTTGGCCGGGAGGTGTGGCCCGCCATGTTGCAGCTGGCTGGCAAAGCAGAGTGCTTGACCTTTGCGTCTTCTGTGGGTGGTAGACTCCTGTCCCTCACGCCAGCCAGCATTGCCCTGCACAGCTGGCCCTGAGCATGCGCGTGCAGATCTCTTCCATCACTCACGGGGCCAGGGCCCACAGGACAGCTAGAATCCGGGGTGGAGAGATGAGCCAGGGGCGGGGCTCAGAGCCTCCGGCTGGCAGGGCGTGTGGATGCCACGAAGCTTAGGCAGGTGTCCCCCTGCAGTGGGGATGGTGTGGGCGTGGCAGACCAGAGCACAGAGCATACTTGGGGCTCCAGCCGGGTTCTTCTGGCTGTAGATGGAGCTGGACCACCTTCACCATGTGGCAGGTGAGAGGCAACCTTGACATTCTACGTAAATCACATCAAACACAGTCATAAAACTTTAAGTAATGCTTATGTTACTTTCCCTGAGCAAAGTGTTCCTGACACAGGCTGTTTGTGTTGATTTGTTACTATTCATTTATTCTTTCCCTGTACTTCTCACAGCAGCCTAATTGTGATTCGGTACCAAGAAAGCAATATCAAAGTAATTTTCCACAACATTAGTTACAATTTTCTTCTGATCTTTCAAGTGAAACAATCCCATCCTGTTGGCTTCTCTGAGCATATAAACCTTGATTACATTTATCTGTTGGAAACCAGTGCTTACAAAGTGTATGTATCCCGTTGCATGGGTGGGTGGCCCCAAGGGCCTGGACAAGCCTTCTCTCAGTGGATTTCTGCCTGTGGGAGGTACAGAGTTAGGAGGCTGCCTGCCACCCAGATTGGGTAAGGCCATTGGGGATGCCATCTACAGAGGAAATTCCACACAGGCTATGCTGGCTGTCATAGTGGCAGAAACTTCCCTGGGAACGCAGTGTCTGGGAGCCACTGTGGGCAGCATTGACCAAGGCGGAGGGCAGAGGGGTTGGGGGTGCAGGTGAAGACCTAGAAATAAGCTTGAGAGTGGGAGAAGGAGCCTTTAGTTGCTTGTGGTCCCCTGGAGTTGGGTGTCATTTGGATTTCTCCCGTGGAGTTATTAGGTGTTAATAGCATCTGGAGCTCTCAGGAACCAGACAGCAAACCCCACCTGACTCGTGCATTCTATGGAATCATATGCACTTGCTAACTTGTAAATCAAACCATTTTTCCAAAATGTTTGCTATATTCTAAATCAATCAAACCTTTTGAAACGTGGATCGCTGCTGGTTAACCTACCTTTCGGATAAGATTAGATTTCAGTGTGTATCAGAGATTTCATCTATCCAAATTGTTTTCCAGTCTCCAAAATTGCCAAGCCCCGAGGCCTCAGGAAACTCACTCTTGACCCAAGAGACTAAACTTGTCCCTTCTCTAAGTGGAAGACTCAGAAAATAGGCCAGAACCGGGACTAACACATCCCAGCCTGCTGACCCTGGGGAGGCAGAAGATGGACTCCACACGTGTGGCTGGGCAAACTGAAATTTTACAAATGGCCTTTCTTTATGAGCTTTTTCTTACAGAGGGTTTAGAATACACCCAGAGTAGATGAGAATAGTACAATGACTCCATGCACCCAGGACCAGCACTCTCCGATATGGTCAGGCTGGCCCCACCACAGCCACATCCACGTCCCTCCTGTTTTGAAGCCTATGCTGGTATCGTCTCAATTCAGCCATAAATATGACAACATATTTCTCAATTTAAGAGATAAGAACTCTTTTAAAACTTTCAGCAATCCTTTAGTATCCAGCGCTCAAATTTCTGGTTGAATCCCAAATATTTTAAATACCTTTATCTCTACTTTGTTTTGCCCCGTATCCAGATAGAGCCCACACGTTGTGTTCTGGAGGCCGAGTCTTTCAAGTCTCTTTCAGTCTCTAAGATTCTCTTCTCATCTTTATTTTTCTCTTGCTACTTATTGGAGGAAACTGGGTCGCAGGGTCTGCAGAGTTGCCCACCGTTGGGATTTTTGTCAGTTTTACTTGTTGATGGAGTTGTCTTCTGTTCCTTGTATTTCCCATAAATTAAGTAAATCTAGCAGCTTGATCAGATAGAGGTTTGGGGTTTCTTTTCTTTTTTGCAAGAATGTACATGTGGCCATATGTGCTTCCTTCAGGAGGCGCACATCTGCCTGGCTCTCTTTTGTGATGTCAGTTAGCCACCGGTGATGCGCCTGGGTCTATCCATACTTTAGGGGCTGCACGGTGCAGCATTCTGATTTTATCATTCCCTCTTCATTCTTTTTTTTTTTTAATTTTTAATGTTTTATTTATTTCTAGGAGAGAGAGAGAGAGAGACAGCGTGAGCAGGGGAGGGTCAGAGAGAGAAGGAGTCACAGACTGAAACAGGCTCCAGGCTCTGAGCTGGCAGTCAGCACAGAGCCCGACGCGGGGCTCAAACCCACGAACCGCGAGATCATGACCTAAGCAAAAGTCGGACGCTTAACTGACTAAGCCACCCAGGCGCCCCTTTTCCCTCTTCATTCTTTTAAGTGGGATGGATTTTGTTTTAATGGGACAAGGCAAGTCGTTGCTAGTGACCCATGAAGCCAAAATGACCGTGGATTGATTGGTTTATTCGTGGGTAAATAAAAAACCATGGCCTTATGATACAAATGCTGTTGTTAGCACACTATGAGTTGTTCTTTCTTTCTCTCTCTCTTTTTTTCTTTCTTTCTTCCTTTGATGTTTGGCTCCTAGAGTGAGTTTTCTTAAGGCAGGGCCACCCCATGTTGAAGAGAAGTAGCTCTCTGCTTTCCTGACACCATGGAGCTGGGGACTGGCTGATGCTGGAGTGTCGAGGGGGGAGACAGCCACGGTGACAGCGGGGGTTTCCTTCCTGCTCAGGAGCCCTGAGTGCAGACAAAGGGACTGGACAGCCCCTGGTGACTTCCTGGTCTACAGCAATCTGCCCAGAGCATTCCTTCCACAGCACAAGGGCATCCAAGGATGATAATAATAACAAACACTGATCAGGCTTTTACCATGTGCCAGATCTGTGTCAAGTACTTTACAGGTTTTAATACGTATAATTCTCATAAGACCTGATGATTCCCATTTGCAGCTGCAGTGCCGAGCAGTCACTGGGGTGGGCACACGGCAGCACTGCTCATCCTGGCTGACACTCTCGGGCACCTTACGTGTATTTAGGACTCACTGAACACTTTCAGAACCCCAGGAGTTAAGTACCATCACACCATCTGACAGATGGGATTACCGAGATAAGAGAGGTTGAGAGCCATGCCCGAGGCCACACGGCCTTGGGTTTCAGAGCTGGGATCTGTCGCCACTGCATCTGCTGCCATCTTAACTGCTGTGATGGTTTATATTGCCTGCTCTGGGCCCAGAGCAGAGCCTGGGCAGAGAGAGCCTGGGTCAAGATTTGGAGGCATGAGGGAATTTGGCATGGGAGGAACTCCCCATGGATTAGGGGCAGGACTGTGACCCGTGGATCTAGACTAGTGCTGCAGGCATGGCCAGTCCCAGGGCCCGTAAGCCCTTCTTTGGAGCATCTCAGGGGAACGAGCTGGTGCTGCAGGCTGCGGGGAGCCCTGGGGATCCTGACGTGGCGGCGGTTGTAAGAAGGCTCGCTTTAATGGCTGCATGTCTGGAGCTGCATGTCTGGAGCTGTGGGCAGGAGCAGGGGAGGAGACAGAGCGCAAGAAACCCAGGAGGGAGGCACAGAGTGGTGTAGGAGAGGGGGCAGGGACCGAAGAAGGTGGATTCGGGGGGTCCGGATCAAGTACACAGGTGGGACGATGATGAGGGTGAGGGGGGCTCTGTCTCAGTTCAGGATGCCTCTGGCTCTGGCAGATCGGGACGGGGATACCACTCACCGAGGCAGACACACCAGATGCGGAGCAGTTTGGGGGAGGGGACTGGAGACCACGTGCTCTGCCTTAGGCAGGGGCACCTGAGCTGCTGGGCAGAGTTGCCCTGGATTCCAGACTCACCCAGGATTCTGGACTCACGGGCTGCAGGAACACGCGAAAGAAGCAGCAACCCCCTGTCTCCCCCGCCCCTCCTCCACCTGCATCTCTGCTCTCAGAACACACTCATTCCTTTTGTCTCATACACCTGAGGACAGACGTGGCTGGAGGAGCCAGGAGGGCTGCCTGGAGGAAGGGAGCTGTGGTTGCTAAGAGGTGACCACGTGCTGACCTACAGCGGAAACAGTGAGTAGGTTTGGGTGAGACTGTGCTGGAGCCTGGGTCTCTCTCCAGAGCACATGGTGCTGAGCATCTTGCCCGTCTCTCACCACTAGAAAATCAGCAGCGCCAGAATTCCAATGCCCATGGGCCCGACCGACTCCAAGGCTCCTGCTTTTGTTTCTGGAGGCAGGGCTGTATTGGCTGGAGAAAGTGTGGCCCTCACTCTGGGGCCCATGGTTACCAGGGCCACACAGCGCTGCTGACACTTGTCTTGTTTCTACAGCAACTCTTTGTCCAGGATGTCCCCTGGGAACCCTGAGAACACGGCAGGCCAGAAGCCCTGGGTGGGTCAAGGCCACAGGAGTAACTGCTGAGGGGCTCTCAGAAGCTCCCGCTGCGAGGCTGAGGGAGTAAGCAGAGGTGTGGTGGCTGTCCCTCCTCTGCCTCCTCGGGGCACCTGGGCCAGGCTGGTCTGGGGGAGGGGCAGCCTGCTGGAGCCGCGGTGTCTAAGCCGTGCTCCTCCCGGGCCAGGGGAGCCTGCCCCTCCAGCTTCCTCGGAGCCATCTGCTTTCCCTGGGCAGGTGGGTTTTATCGGAATCCTCTTGAGTCTGTTTCCTGAAACCGTTTTCTAACGGCATTGCGGAACATCATATATATTTTCTACAAACCTTGCGAGGCTGACACATCCTTGTTGTGACTGTGAATATCAGAAGTGACATGTAATTGCAGTGATCCATCCTGTTAAGTAGCTGGCAATATATCATTGCAAAATCAGCAGGGCTGGGACTCTCAGAACCTGGTGTTTCTGAACAATGCACCTGCAGCGTGTTCAAAGTCTCCTACCAAACACCGCCGGAGGCTCGCGAGGGCCGCCTCACCCTCCCTCACCTCGCTTTTCTGTGACTGCAGCAAAGAAAATTTAATCTAGGTAAAGCCACCCGCTGAGTTTCCCATTCTTCGGAGCACCCTCTCCTCATCACAGAATGCACTGGGCTCAAAGTCAAGGCTGTGGGTCAGGATCCTTGTAACAGTGCTCCTTACAAGCATCACCCTTGGGCTTTTTACTCCCCCCACTTTTCCTTGTAATCTCCAGGGCAGCTCTGTGGGGTTCCTTCTGGTGCCACGGGGTGGACAGTGCGCTGGGCAGCTCAGTCATCACTGTGTCAGCAGGGGGAAGGAAATCTGTGGGCTCAACAATTGCAGGATTGGAGACCCAAGTGGCCAGAAGCCCAAGGACACGATGGCTGAGCCCACCTTGATGGGGTGGGTGCACTGAGGCAGAGTCTGCATATTTCGGGGGCACCACTCAACACTGTGTCCTGTGCTAATTCTGGGGTAGTGCTGACTTAGACTCTGGGGTGAAGGGTGCCCCCTGGATATGCAGAGGGCAATACTGATGGAGGGACAGACAAAGGTTCCCCACATGATAATCAACCAAAAGGTGCCGGAAAAGGGGGGATTGTATTAGGACATCCAGCCCTCACGTGTGGGCACCTGGAGCCCACTGATTTGGTGGGCCCTGGGGTGCTGGCTTCAGAGCTGCATCTGGAGTTTGCTTTTGGAGGTGGGACTTCATGAAGGACTCGCCCTCCTGCCCTTCCCAGAAGGCCATGTGGGCCCAGCCTCTACAATGGGACCTTCTCTGTCCCCTACTCTCTCACACTGAGGTTGGGACATCCGCAGTGGCACCCCCGGCCCGCAGCTTCCCAGCATCTGCTTCCCCGATTGGGCCTCAAACTTTTCCTCCCCTCCCTGCAGAAGACACCCTGGGTATCTCCAGCCAGAACCTCACTTTCCTTTGGTGCGTAAAAATATGCTAAATGAAAAATAATGAGCATGTAGGAACTAATAACAGGAATCACCTAATTAAATTAGGAAACAGACATCCTATCGCTGTAATCTGAAAATTGATATTAATAGAAAATGGTCCCAGAATTGTTATGCTAAAGGTTCCTAGGGGTGGGGAAATTAAAAAGGAGAGCAGAACGGAAAATTGGGACAATCGTATCCAATAAGAGCAAGACTTATGTTTTACAGGAACTAAAGGAAACCATGAAAAATAGAAGACAGGATCATTGTGTAGACCTAATGAAGTAATGGACAAACATGGCTTTGAAAACGACAGAGCTCCACATGCGTGTGTGATGATAATTTTTTAAATGAGACAATGTAATTAAGCTTCCGTGTGCATGCAGCGTGGGGATAGTTACCGTTTATTGGTGCCTGGCACTGTCCCCAGTGCCTTTGCTCATTCCTCCACCGTGAGGCAGGCATGATTGTCCTCAGCTCAGACTCGAGAGGAGGTAAGGTGGTTGCCCAGAGTCCTGTGGCCAGAGTGGCCCGAGCCAGGATTCAGACCCAGATTTACGTGACTGCAAAGCCCCTCCTCAGCTCACTCTTCCCTCCTTGCCTGTTGCTACTAGTTGATGTCACAGTCTGCATTTCTTGTATTTTCTGGTGTTTTCCTGCCATTTCTTCGAAGTGAAAGAAATGACCCCCAGCGGCAGCCCCAGCCCCAAGGCTCCTCTGGCAGCTTGGGTAACAAAGCCCACACAAAGCCACCTTCTGAAATTACAGTCCAGCTGGAAAACTGGGTCTCCTATTGTGTCTGGGCCTGGACGGGGGGCCGCGCAGGGCCGCCAGTTCCGGTGCTCAGGCCGGCTCCCGGAAGCCCCGGTTTCAGGTTGTGTGTCCACAGCCCCCGATTGTTCCCCTAGGCCCCCCTACTTGGGGGGTGAATCAGGCTCTGTTCACCTGCTACATGAGTCATGGCTTGGCGGTCCCAGAGCGGGGCTCAGGTGTGAAGAGAACCTTTTCCCACTCTGCCCAGCCCAGAATGGATTGGGGGACCTGGGGGGAGGAGGAGGAGGGGGTCAAGATCTGTGTGTGAGATGCCCCAGAATCCCATTTGGTCTGGGAAGCTGTGATTGCACCTGGGCCAGCGTTGAGCCCCAGGGGGACTAGGCCAGGTGTCAGGGGGGGGAAGGGGGTTTACTCCCAGGACTGAACTTCCTCTCCCTCCTTGTGTGCCCCCCCACCCCCATCCCTGACCCTATCCACCAACCAGGCATCCTTAGTGGGGGCCACCTGACATCAGAGCCAAGCCCCCAACTCGATTCAGGGGTGGTTTTGCCAAGAGAGCAGAACCCAGTCCTGAGGGGTGGCCCGGGGCTCCAAGGGGTGGCCCCCTCTGCCTGGCTTGACTCCCCCTCAGCCTGGCTTGACTCTCCCTCGGCCACATTCAGCCTGCAGTCTTGGGGCCATGGCGGGAGAGGAGGTACGCAGGACACACAGTGAGCCAGGATGCTGCACTCCCTGCCCACGTGGGGAAGGGGCCAGTGGGGTCCTAACGTGTGCTCATGGGGTCCCTCTCACCTTTCTGAGGTCCTGCGTTGCTAATGTGGGCAGCAGAGAAATAATTCTGAGGCAGAGAAGGGTGCGAGGACAGGGCTGTTGCTATGGTTGCTGTCCTTCTCCATGGCCACTGGGTGGTTCTTGGTTTTTTAAACCCTGAAAAGGTCACGGTGGTAGTTATGACAACAGAAGCACTGGGGAGTTGGTGTGAAGGCCGATGCAGGTCCACGGTGCAGCGAGCCCATCAGGGACACCATGGGTGTGGGCTGGGGCCCCACGTGCCTTGGGCCAGGCCTCGGCAGGGCTCTCACCGGGGCCCCACCTGCTGGCCCCTCCTGTTTATGGGGACACCTTTCTGGTGGCCTGAGGGTCAACATGTGTCTTCTCCCTCCTGAAACATTTGCAGGAAGTCAGGAGCTCAGGCGGACCCCATCTAAGCCGGGAGCTCCCCGTTACCTATCTGCTGATGTTTTCGTGTTAGAGCCTATTTCCGGGCTCTGTGGCTCTAACTGCAATCATGGTGGAGCTCAATGGACGGTTCTCTCATTTACAATGTTTTGTTAGATGGGAAAACTAGCCCAGCTTAAAGGGGTTCTGTTGCCCCCAATAGCTGTGGCTCTGGAGCCCCTGCACAGCCACTGGCTCCTAATGGAGGGTAAGAAGCACCTGGGGGGAGGGTGGTCTTCCCGTTCTCACCGTCTGGGGTCCAGACGGGACACCAAGCGCCGCTTCTCATCAAGCCCTCGGGCCTGGCCATGGCATCTTCCAGCCCTCCATCAAGGTTCTGAAGCCCACCTATAGAGTAGACTGGCCCCCGTCCAAGCCCTCCTCCCCCCAGGCTTGGTTGTACCCAGAGCCGGTCAACAGTCCAGCCCCTGGCCGGTGGTTCTCAGCCCAGGTGGTTCCCAACCTGCGTTGGACCAAGGGGGTGGTCTGTGCACCTTTCACCACATTTTAGTTGTGTGTCCACCTGTGCTTCATCCTGGGAAGGAGAAACCTATAAACGTTTGTGAATGCATTCGACCTTTGCCCTTAGGGTCTGGCCTGACCCCAAGAGAGGGAGATGGGGAGAGAAAGGGATGAGGTGGGAAGTCAGTGAAAACTGTGTGGGGTCACTGGGTCCATCAGAAAATGTATCCAGCAAGGGGAGACCACAGGGAACTGGGCCACCGCTCAGCTCCAGCCAAGTTCTGGGCAGTGTGGGCCCAGAGTGCCCAGACCCTCCCTTTTATTTTATATTTTCCAAAGAAGCTAGGAGACTGTACCATATTCCTGTGAATTCTTCTCATTGTTAAGTGGCAGCTCAAAGATTTGAAGTTTAGAAGACTGTTTCAGAACCGGACAATAGTTCGTGCTTGGCACCTCCTGTCGGCTGGATGGACAGGAAGGAGAGGGTCTGTCCGATGTCCCATACCTCCCTCAGGCTGAGAACTGCCCCCTCCTGCCCTCCCTGTGCAACCCCTGACCCCCAGGACACAGAGGTAGTGGGTCTTCCCGATGGGGAGGGAACCAGTTAACTATTTCCTGCCCTGGGAGGACTTACATGAAGCCAAATCCCAAGCGAGTCATGGACAGAGTTTCTCTGGGTACGTCCTGGGGTCCCCAGGGGAACTTGTCTGGTTCAGGGGCCAGGGGCTCTGTCAGATAACTGTTCATGACTTCAGCGCGGGGCCTGGGGGACTAGTCGGCAGAGGTGTGGGGGAGACGAGGGCCGGGGGCAGGGGTCTGGGGAGGCGCACACTGAAAACCTTCCTTCATTCGCACACAGTTACTCATATGCAGATATTTGTACCACTAGCACCAGCAAGTTTTTATGGCTGTGAGTAAAGGATCATTTCTGGACACACCTTCTTGCAAGGATGGGCCCACCAAAGGGCTGGGAGTGGGCTGTGGGCACCCAGTGGGGTGGGCTTGGGTTAAAATGGATGTCCTGTTTCCCATGCTCATGGCAGGGATAGCTACACTGGTCTTCTTTGTCTCCCGCCTGGGATACTGTCTTAGGTAGTCACATCTGTCAGGGGTCTCCTGGGAGAGGGACCGAGGCTGGCCCAGCATGGGACACTTTGGACTTCCATTCCGTGCTGCCTCCACATCATGGACAATGCCACCAGGGCTGTGAGTGGGATCAGAGAGTTCCAGAGAATCCCGATAGCATCCAGGGAGTGTGGTGTGAGCAGTGATGATGGTATGAGTGCTGAGCACCTGCTCTATACCAGGCACTGCACTTTATATGCTTTACCAATACCCTTTCACTAGGTCTCTATTTCAACAGATAGGGAAACCGAGGCACAGAGAGGTGGAGTCATTGGCCCAAGGTTACACAGCCAGGAAGTGGCGGTGCCTAAACTAGATCCCAAAGATGCAGGGCCCTGTTGGCAACTCAGAGCTGAGACACAGTGCTGGAGGCCGGCCTGAGGGCCTGCACCACACTGCCATGTACACCATTCCTGTGTGTTGCAGACACTTTCTGCTCTGTGCATACGCGTGCGCTGGTGGAAGGAAGGGACCTCTGTGAATGTTGTGTGCGTGTCTGGCTCTCATCTGCGATTGTGTGTATAACTGTGTGCACGCACAGCCATGGGGTACAAGTGTGTGTGCTTTGGGCTCTCAGCTCTCATGGGAAACCCTTTCATGGGGGACAGTGTGGGGCTGGCTGCTTTGAGTGCACACTGATCCTCACACCTGCCGTGAGCAGGTGCGGGCTGCACACAGTCAGGGCCCAGGCAGGGGCGGAGGACTTCAGCGCCACAGGGGGAGATGTCTGTGAGTTGTCAGCCACAGAAGTAGGTGAGGAATTGCCGTTCCAGCAGGAACTCCATGAAATCAGTTCTTGTAACCCCCTTGCCTGAGACCTGGGTCGACCAAATAATGAAATTACATTCATAATATTTCAGGTCGAATGATCGCTGTACGAATTAGTTCCTTCCCAGAACCAAGCCAGAAGTAGCAGCAGTAATTAAAGGATTTGTGGACTTAAACCAAGTCTGCTCGTCGGGCACGTAAAATATACAGGGCTTGCAAGATGGGTGTGGGCCTTGCATCTCCATGGGGAGTGGGAAGGACAGTCAGTGAGAACAAGAAGCCCTCAGGCCAGAAGGAGGTGGGTTCTCACTGCTGGGGGCACTTTTCCACTTTCACCCATTTATTTCAGAAATATTTACTGTACTCCAGCCTGGCTGGGCACTGGGATTCTGCAGAGAGCAGGACCACACGGTCCCTGCCCTGATGGAACTCACAGTGAGTAGGTGATCGGGAATTCCCAGTGTCCACCCGGACTCCTTCCCGAGCTGGCCGTTCAGCAGTGTTCCAGGAGTGCTGGGATGCCTTGTCTTCCTTCCACTCCAGGGCTTGCAAACTAAGGTCTGAGCCTGGGACCCAGCTAGGACTTCCTGCTGATCAGAGAAAGAGCAGGAAGGGCATTTGTGCAGCTCAGCCCCCACCTAACCCATCCTGTGTCCTGGAGGAGGGTCATGGGAGCTCACCCCACAGCAGAAGTCACAGTCAAGACCAGAACATCCCTCCACCCAGCCAGTTTTTTATTTCTTCCATTTGCTTCACCAAGGGGAATATACCACCCTCCTTAGGGAGCAGAAAATGCCAGAATCCCATGAAAGCAAACACCAACAGTGTGGTCAGCCTTAGCAGCACAGCTGACTGAGCTGATGGGACCACCCACCCTAGGTAAAAAGGGACCTCAAACCTCGTTAAAACCCAAAAAGGAAAGATAAATCCCGGAAGCCAGAAAATGATGAGGATTCAAGAGAAGCAGTGAGGTCTAGGGGATGCCTGCCTCGGTGCCTGGGGCTAGGGCTTTAAAAAAACCCAAGAAAACAAAAATCAGCTTCATTCAGGTATAATTCACATGCCGTAACATTCACCCACTCAAGTGTACACTTCAGTGATTTTTAATAAACTTACAGAGCTGTGCAACCATCCCCACAATCCAGTTTTAGGGTACTTCCATTGCCCCCCAGAAATCTCTTATGCCTATTTAGAGTCACCCAGCATTGCCCCACACAACCACAAATCTGCCTTCTGTCTTTGTACGTTTGCCTTACGTGAATATTTCACATAAATGTGATCATACGATACATAGTCTTTTACATCCGGCTTCTTTTGCTTAGTAAATTGTTCTTGAGATTCATCATGTCGTAGCATCTATCAGTGTGGTTCTTTCCTTTTTAGCCCTGAGTAATATTCCATCACATGGCATTGTGGTTCGGCTATTCAGCAGTTAATGGACATTTGAATTGTTTAGACTTTGTTCAGCTTTGTTAGCTTTTGTAACAAAAGCTACATCACTAAACATTGTAATGAATAATGCTGCTATGAACGTTTACATGTCTTCATGCAGACATATGTCTTCATTCTCTTGGGTGGATACATAGGAGTAGAATTGCTAGGCTGTGTAGTAAATCTATGATGAAGTTTTAAACATTTTCAGTTTATTTATTCTGAAAGAGAGAGAGCATGAGCAGGGGAGAGGAGAGAGAGAGAGAGAGAGAGAGAATCCTAAGCAGGCTCTGCTGTCAGCACAGAGTCTGATGCGGGGGCCTGATTCCACAAACTGTGAGATCATGACCTGAGCCAAAACCAAGAGTCAAATGCTTAACTGACTGAGCCTCCTAGGTATCCCAAATTTATGTTGAAATTTTAAAGAAATTGCCAGACTGTTGCCAAAATGTCTCCACCATCTCCTTTCCCACCAAACTGCACAAGGACTCCAATTTCTTCACATCCTCCTCAACACTTGGTATTATCTGTCTTTTTAATTATAGTCATTCTAGTGGGTGTGAAGGGATATCTCATTGTGGTTTTAATTTGCCTTCTTTAGAGACTAATGATATGGAGCATATTTTCATGTGCTTATTAGCCATTTGAATATCTTCTTCAGTGAAATATCTGTTTGAATCTTTGCCTATCTTTTAAATTGAGTTATTTGTCTTTTTATTGAGTTGTTGTTCTTTATTTTACAGATCCAAGTACTTACTAAATTTGCAAGTAATTTCTCCCATCTGTGGTTTGTCTTTTCAGTTTCTTAATGGTGTTTTTTGAAATGCAAAAGTTTTTAAATGTGGAGAAATTCATTCCATCAATTTGCTTTCTTTTTTTGGATCATGATTTTGGTGCTGTATCTAAGACTCTTTGCCTAACCCTAAGGTCATAAAGACTTTCTCCTATGATTTCCTCTAAAAGTTGTATAGAATATAGTTTCATATACCATATATATATATATAATGCTATATAGTAGATACTACATATGGTTTTAGCTCTTACATCTATGCCTGTGATCTGTTTTGAGTTCATTTTTGTGTTTTGTGTGAGATAATGGTCTAACTACATTTTTCTTTGGCCTGTGGATATCAAATTGTGCCAGCACCACTTATTGAAGACTTTTACCCATTGTATTGCCTTTGGCAAAAATAAATTGCTCACAAATATAAAGGTTTCTCTCTGGAGTCTCAGTTCTATTCTGTGGAGCTGTTCCATCCTCCTGCCAATAGTACAATGTCATGATTACTGTAACTTTACAAGTTTTGAAATCAGGAATTATAAGTCCTCCTGCTTTGTTCTTCTTTCTCAAGATCACTTTGGTTATTCTGGGTCTTTGTGAAAACCATGTAAATTTTTGTGTGAATTTTAAGATTTGCCCATTTCTGCCAACAAAAAGCCTACTGTGATTTTGGTAAGTGTTGCATGGAATCCAACAATTAACAATATTGAGTCTTCCAATCCATGAACATGGAATGCCTCTCCTTTTATTTAGGTCTTCTTTAGTTTCTATTAGCAATATTTTGTAGCTTTCAGTCTACAAGTCTCATTTTTCTTTTGTTAAATTTAGTCCTAAGTATTTTATTCTTTTTTTTTTTATAAGGGAAGCCATTTTTTTTAAATGTTTTATTTATTTCTAGGAGAGAGAGAGACAATGTGAGCAGGGGAGGATTAGAGAGAGAGGGCGATACAGAATCTGAAACAGGCTCCAGGCTCTGAGCTGGCAGTCAGCACAGAGCCCGACGCGGGGCTCGAACCCACGAACCGCGAGATCATGACCTAAGCGAAAGTCGGACGCTTAACCGACTAAGCCACCCAGGCGCCCCGATTCTTTTTGATGCCATAGTGAATTAAATTGTTTCCTTAATCTTATTTCTGGGTTGTTCATTGCTAGAGATACAATAGAATTTTCTATATTAATTCTATTATCTTATACCCTGTAACATGTTAAGTCTAGTAGTTTTATTGTATCTGAATTACCCAGGATTCTTAAAAAACAAGGTCATGTTGTGTATGAATAGTTTTACTTCATTTTCAATCCGAATCCCTTTTTTTTCCTTGCCTGATTGCACTGACTAGAACCTCTAGAACAACATGAAATAGAAGTGGTGAGAGTGGAATTTCTTACTTTGTTTCCAATCTTAGGAGGAAGCTTTCAATTTTTCACCATAAAGGATAATGGTAGCTATACGTTTTTTGTAGATGACCTTCGCTAGTCTGAGAAATTTTTTTTCTATTGCTAGTTTGTTGAAAAAAAGTTTTTTTTACTATGAATATACAGTTTTGTCAAATGCTTATTCTATTTCTATTGAGATGTTTATGTGGTTTCATTCTTTAGTCTATAAATATGGTGTATTACAGTAATACATCAACCTTGCATTCTTGAGATAAATATCACATGCTCATGGTGTATAATTCTCTTTATATGTCGCCAGACGCAGTTCACTAGGATTGTGTTGTGGAAATTTTTGAATAATAGTTGTCTGTAGTTTTCTTGTGATGGTTTTGTCCGGCTTTGGTATCAGATTAATGTAGGTTTCAGCATGATTTGGGAGGCATTTCCTCCCTCTCTTCTATTTTTCTGGAAGAGTTTGTGTAGGGTTGACATTGTTCTTTAAATGTTGGATCAAATTTGCTATTAAAGCCATCTGGAAATGGACTTTTCTTTGTGGGAAGATTTTCAAATTACTAATTCCATTTCTTTAGTATAGATCTGTTCAGATTTTCTACTTCTTCTTGTGTCAGCTTTAGTAATTTATGTCTTTCTAAGGCTTTATTCATTTCATTCAAGTATCTCATTCATTAGCATAAAGATGTTGATAGTATTTCCCTGTATTCATTAGTGACATCCCCTCTTTTGCCCCTTATTTTAGTAATTTGTGTATTCTCTTCTTCTCCTGTTTGCAAGTCAAGCTAAAAGTTTATCAGTTTTGCCAACCTTTTCAAAAATAAATAAATACTTTAATCACCTCGTGTTTGCCTCGCTAGAAGGGATGAATTCCCAGCCTGTGGTTATGGGGATGGCCAGCACTCAGTACTACACAGATGAGCTCAGCAGCTGTTGATGATGAGTCACATGTGCTTACAGCCTGGGGAGGACACTGCATGCCATGCAGGGTCACAGGGAGAGTGAACGACAGGGGGCAGCTTTGGGTGGCAGGCTAGTAGAATCAGGAAGGCAGAGTGCTCCCCGGTTCTTGTCTGAATAATTCCGTGAACTGTTGGGGCACTGAGACCTGTCCTCAGGTAAGCAGGGACTGTGTCTCGTCTGGGTGAGGATTGTTGTTCGGCTGCAGGACCTCATCTGCAGGAGCAGAGTGGGGAGGGAATCTGCAATGTCGCCATTTGAGGTCCTCTTGATTTTATCAGATATCATGGCAGCACGTGACATTGGGCCTCACTTGTAGGCCTTATACTGTGGTGGCAGTGTCTCACAGAAGCCTGAGTAGAAACATGTCATCCTGAGTGGGGGCTGCCTTGGGTCAAAGTGAGCTGGAGAGGAGGCTTCCATCACAGGACTCTTCCAACCCCATCTAGGGTGCCGAATCCTGCCCTGGTCACCCTCAGCCTCTCCATGCTGCCTGTCTGCATATCCATCCCTCTGTCCACCATCTGTCTGTCTAGCTTTGTTTACAGACATAGTCCCAGGGTCTACCTTGTGCCTCCTTCAGAACCAGCATAGCTGGAGACTGGCCAGCCATGTGACCCCCTTCCCTTCCCCCCTCCCCCTCCACGGACAGTGACCAGGCATCAGCCATGAGGCCCTGAGCCCAGCATTGGTGTTTCTGGCACTGATAGCCCCTACCTGTCACAGGTAGCCCCAGGGCACCTGGCACAGGCCCACCATCCCTGACTCAGGGGATCTGTAGCCTGGCAGTGCTCACAGCCATTTCCAGAACCAGTCCAGTGGGTGGGTGAAGTGAGGTTTCATTTGCCACTTGTGGCTTCTCCCAGCCCACAGGGCTGTGCGGAGGTCCGCGGCTAGTATCTGCCCCCCAGTGTAGGAGTGATGACTGGTCACCCTGGCGGGCACTGCTGCTTGGGACCAGCAGCAAAGGAGGAGCAGGTACCTACCTGCCTCAGGCGTCTCTGAGGCACTGTCGCAGATGCCCCGCGCATGTAGGAGCAGGTGTGTGGGCAAAACATTCCTCCCCATTCCCTAGGGTCTCCATTCCTCAAGGCACAAAGCTACCAGGAAAAACCCAGACATTTTGGGTTATTACTGCTGGACAGGCTGGGACTGGGGTTTTGAACCTGCTGGTTATTTTGAGCCACAGAACCCCACAAGAGCCTGGCTGGGGAGTGCAGAACCGGACGAGAGCTTGCAGCTTCCATCTGCCTAGAACCAGGAGGTGCAGCTGCTACTTAGATAACAGTTCTCAACCTGGCCTGCTTGTTCATCAGGGCTGTGGAGGCGTTAACCGCCCTCCCCCTCCATGTCCCAGCCGCTCCCTAGACCCAGCAGATCTGAATCTCTGAGAGAGCCCCCCAGGCAACCCCATTGTGCAAGCAAGTTTGAGGGCCATTGGATTCAGAAGAGCATCTCTCCACTTTAATGTCACTGCAAATCACTTGCATAACCTGGGAAGTTGCTGATGCTGATTCTGGGGATCTGGGTGGGGCCCAAGATCCTGCATTTCTACCTGCAAGTGTTTATATGGCTGCTTTATATACCAGCAAGTATATATATTGGGAGCTTCCTAAAAATGCAGACTTTCGTGGCCTGACCCTAGATCTGCTGAATTAGAATCTGCATTTTAACAAGACTCCAGGTGGTCTGAATGCACTTGAAGGCTGAGAAATGCTGGTTTAGGAGACTTCAATGGCCTAGCAAACCTGAGAGGGAAGACGCTTTCAGCTTCATCGGGGATCACAGGTAAACATGTCTTCATTACCAGATGACAAAGCTGGTGGCAACTCTCAGGAATTAGGACCCAGATGAATGTGGCTCTCCCTTTGTCCTCCCCAAGCCCTCTGCGCCAGCCTCTTCCCTCTCTATCCCACCCTGCTGTGTGATCCTGACCCTAGGCTCGTCTCAAGCCTCTGAACTTGACTCAGCTTTGTGAATCAGCCCAGCCCATGGGAAGAACTGTGCAGTCTACTGAGCGCATAGCACCGTCTCCAACACAGCTTACCACCCCCAGTCCACCCTGGCAGACACCTGACCCCAACATCAAGGCCATAATCACCTTTTCCCGCACACCCACTTCTCTCTAGATGACTCATCCAGGATGCTTGCTCTGTTTTCACGTTTGCCCAGCTGCCTTATGAACTGCACCTCCCCCCTCCAGCTAGTAAAGAGCTCCAGCCTTGCCCTTGAACAAAGTCACTCCCTCTCCCTGCACCTCAGTCCTTCCCTTCCCCTCTCACCCGGGGCTGCTGTTTGGTCAAGGTCATGGGTGGACTGTGAATGGCCTGAAGTTCCTGATCCACTGTCCAGCAGTCATCCCTTGCCTTGTCCCTGATGTGGTGTGGGTCCCACAAGAGCCCAGACCCAGGCCTCTATTTCCAGGAGTAGGTAACATGGAGATCTTGGCTGGTGTGTTGCAGCTTTTCCTGGACCTGGGGTCAGGAAGGGAAAGTAGACCAGAGGGCCGGTTTCTGAACTGATAGGGACAGGCCTTGAGGGAGCACTAGTAGGTCTGTGATTTAGGAAAGAGAATATAGTACTTCCTGGGACTGTCAGCTCTGCATCCCTGCTCACTTCTGGTTGCCTTGGCAACTCAACAGGTTCAACTTCTTTTTTGAGCATCAGTGTCTGCTCAGACAGGAGGTGACAGGACCCCTGGGAGTGTGCAGATCTTCAGATGAAGACAACTTGGCACTCAGGATGACCTTCCCCTTCCTGCTGCATTAGCTGGCCTTGGTTGTCACCTAGCTACCTGCATGATCATATGATCCTGTCCAACTACATATCCATCCATTTATCCAGAAGGCAGTGTTGAGCACCTGCTTTGTGCTTAGCCTCATGCTGGCTTCTTCAGGCAGGCACATGAGTTCCTGGCCCTCCAGGTCAAACAGGAATGTTTCTGGGGGTCCAGAGGTACCAGGGCAAGCTTGGGGGTCAGGAAGTCCATGGGGACTTTTTACCAGCACATATGGGAGCCCATGTAGAAGATACTCTCAACACATGTGCACTGCAAGCCTGCCTCCCACCTTCTGCCAAACCCTTCTTGTGTGCATGTAATTTGCATAAACACAGTCACACTCCACATACTGTTTTCTTTCACCTATGGCTACGTGGTAGCCCATTTTCCACGTTGATCCATGTAGATTTGTTTTATCCCTTTTAGCAGCTTGATGGTATATCATTGGTTTGTTTAACCAGCAACCTACTGATTGGTTTATGCTTAAGCTGTTTGCAATTTGGGGCTAGTTCATGAATCATTTCTATTTCCTCTGTTGTCATCTTTTTCTGTTTGCTTCTCTTGGTCTTTCTCACGTCAGAGGCTGTCCTCACATGCTTAGTGGCCCTTAGATATCTATTCATAGTTGAGGGTGGGGCACTAAGCACCTGAGTGACATGGTGTGGAGGGCAGGGCTTGCCTTCGTGGTGTGTGGTGAAGAGTCAGCCATCTCACTGTTAAGTTCCTTGCACCGCCACCAACCACCTAGACCTGGGTGGGAGGTGGGGGGCTCAAACAGGGGACGCTATTCTATCAGTCCTGGAGGCTAGGAATCCAAGTTCAAGGTGTTGGCAGGATTGCTTTCTTCTGAGGACTCTCTCCTTGACTTACAGATGGTGTCTTCTCCCTGTGTCTTCACATGGTCTGTCCCTGTCTGCATCTGAATTTCCTTTTGTTGTGAGGATACCAGTTCTACTGGATCAGGACCCATGCTAGCAACCTCATGTTAACTTCATTGCCTCTTTAAAGGCCCTGTCTTCAGTCGCACTCAGCTACCTGTCCCCTTCACCCCGTGGAATCTGCTATCACCCTCCACCCACTTTCCAACTTCCAAAAATGTGCCGGGATCTGTGCCACCCTCCCCCTGGTTCTCTTTGTTCCCATGGGCGTCTGTTTTATTCCTTTGCTGTCATTACACTGGGGTTTAGGAGGAAGATGAGACAGATGTACATGTTCAGTCCACTCTGTCCCCCCACAAGCCTCTTGGCTTCTCCCCCAAGAAGAGGGATAAGCCACAGCCTGCATGGGGGGGTGGCTCTGAAGCAGGATCCAGTGGGGAGGGTGGCAGTCACCTGGGGCTTGGGTGCTGCCCGTGGAGCTGCCCTTTGAATCCCGAATCCCTGTTGCTACTTAGAGAGGGAAGGAGCCTCCCTGGGAGGCTCAGGTTCCCGGGCCTGGTACCTGCCTTCCTGCCAGCCTCCTCTCCCCTCCCCCCCCCAGTGATGTCATGGGTGTGACACTCTCAAGCCCAAGACAAGGTGGGTGTCTGACACCTCCAAAATAATACGTGTTTTCCAAACTGTTGCTGAAGCTGCTAAAATGTTTTTTAAAATCATTTACACTTCCCTCGGTATGAAGCAAATACCTTCTGTCAGCCGGGCTCGGGTCGGGCGGGGGCGCCTGAGACTGGAGAAGCCAGATCAGAGCAGCCCTGGGCCTCGGTGCTCCCTCGGACATAGAGGGGGGGTGTGTGGGGGAGACCCAGGCCTGGGGATGGGGGAGGTGTCCGCCCTGTGTCTGTGACGGAGAGGGACCTGCAGGGCGGGCAGAAGGGGCCACACAGCAGTTACAGGGTAATCTGTGATCTGTGTTTGGCCCTCGTGAACTTTTCCCTCCCAAGGCCTCTCTGTGTCCTTGCAGGGGAGCGGGTTTGTATCTGAGGCTACACCCCACACCCCCACCTCTGGCTTCTGTTTTGGAAGGTCTGAGCTCATCGAGGGGTTGTTCTAAGGAAAAGGGACAGAGGAGATATCTTTGAAAGACGTAAGGCGGATTCAATGACCAAAGCTGAGAGCAGTGGGATCTGCCCAAGGCAAGGAGGCGGTGGGGGTTTGGGGCTCCCTGGGTAGCGGGTGACAGGCCCAGGGAGGTGCACCTGGGGAGACTGGACAATGCCAGAGGGGTAAAGCATGCACCTGCTTACAGTGATCAAGGAGGACCAAAGCAGAGGGCCCTCCCTGGACACCCCAGACTGTCTAGGCCCGGAGGGGGGGTGGGAGGAGAGGGAGTGCTTCACGGGACCCCAGAGAGGGGGAGGGGCCGCACAGGGCTGAGCCTGGGGCTAAGCTGCCCGTAGCAGGATGGGGCCTGGGGCGATTTGAGTTACAAGAGATAAAGAAACTTGTGGAGTGGGACCCAAACCGTTCGCAGCAGGCCGGGCTTTATACAGTGAGTGACCTCCACCCGTTGGCAGCTCTCCAGCCAGCCAGGGAGGTGACACCATGTGCCAGGGAACAGGCGGCCGGCCTGTGTTGTGACAGTGCCACCGAGGCAGCCGCACACACACTCATATATGTCGGCTGCTGGATGACTGTGGGAAGACTTGGGGCCACAGAGGAGACACTTCCCTTTGTGAGAGCTTCAGCACTATTTTCTCCGCGGGCAGCACACTTTGGCGACAGGGCAATCCTGCTGTCTGCCTCAGTGGCTCACTCCTGCAGAGGCTGGGAATTTGCCCCCATAAGCCAGGCCTAGCCGACTTCTCTTCCTAGCCTAGAGAACCTTCCGTTCAGGGGAGGGAGAAGACCCAGAGGTTTCTGGTACGTTGGAGTGTCGCAGGGAGGGACTGTCTGGGCCCCGTGGCGTGCACACCAGACCACACCACACACATGCCATACATTCACCACACACACTCCGCACACACACACCATCCCTTGGGCGGCTGTTCACCGGCCAGAGTCATGCCCAGCTGAATATCTTCCGCCAAGCCTGGCACGTGCTCACTGAAGCGGGGACAGCCCTCACCCCGCCTTACCCCCTCGGGGGCTCCCACAGTGACAGAAGCACCTCGTGCTGATGAGAACCAGGTAGCTTCCCCATCCCAAAGCCATGGGGATGCAGGAGGCGGGGAGCAGCAAGGAGTGCCGTATAAGAGCTTCCAAGGGTAGGACCCTGCTCCCTTACCCTGAACGCTACCCTTTCGTTCCTCTCCCCCTGCAGGGGTCAACCTAGCCTGGGAGCTGGGGCCACAAGCGGGAGAGCCCCCATCAAGGATGACCAGGGCCACCGTTGCAGAAAGCAGAGGCAGCCGGCACTGTGCTCTGGGCTAACCTAGACACAGGGAGGAATGGTACTCGGACCCCAGCAGGCCCAAGCCAGGCGGCCGAAGCTTGATCTGATCAGAGATGCTCTCTGCCTGTCCTTGGCCTATACTTATAGCCATTCCCAGGCTCAAGGCCATTTGTCCCAGATATGCCTGGTCTGTGGCAAGCGGAAACCCAGAGTCCGCACATCCACGAATGAAACCGCTTTGGGAAGTGATGGGTCCTGACAAGAAGGCTACTGGAGACCTGTCCTGGGGTCCCCGTGGCCCCTCCTCAGAAACCCACTTCCAAGGTCCCTAGAGTTCTGTTGGCATTGGAGGTGTGCACTTGGTGTGCCACCAGCAGAGGGTGCCCTGAGCCAGCTCACCACATTCTAGTCTGCCCTCTGTCCTCGGAGACTGGGCACTCCCAGGACAGGACTCAGGTCTGTTCCCGTCTCTGCCCACCTCTAGCCACCTCCTCACCTCCCATCGCCATATGGATGCAGGACTAGCACATGCTGGGTGCTTAATAAATGTCTGTTGAGTGGATGCAGGGATAGATGGATGGACAGATGGATGAAAAGGAAAGGAAGAAATTGGGAGGGAGGAAAGGTTGGATGGCTGCATGAAGGGCTATCTGGATGGATAAATGGATGGATGGATGGGTGAGTAGATGGACAGATGGATGGTGGGGTGGTTGGACAGCTGGACAGAGTATGGACAGATGACTGGGTGGTTGGGTAGATGGACAGAGGTTGGGTGGATGGATCAATGAGAAGGCAGATGGGTGGACAGACAGCTGGATGGACAGTTGGATAGGTTAATGCATTCTGAGAAGGAACGAAAAGGTCAGTAAAGGTTTATTGATGGACTAAAGCCATAGCCGCAGCTCTGGATGAAATTCTCTTAGGAAACAGAGAACGCTTGACACCCCCAGGAAGAGGGCCCAGATGGCGACATTTTCTTGCAGGTCTCATGCCCAACATTCCTGTGTTCTTGTCATCAGGTTCCACTCTGTCCTCCCTGTTGTGTCCTCCGGGCACAACCTTCCCCTCTCCAACCTGGACTGGGCATTCACGGCTGGAAACTGGAAGGGGCGTGACTGCAGAGATGAGGTTTCTGGGGAGAAACTACTGCTTCCCACCCGAGTGGAACTGCTGGCCCAGCCTTTGCTGGCAGCAGGCACAGCCTGCCCCTTACACGGACACGGCCCTTCCTCCCCCTGCTTCCTACGGTCTTTAGCTGGGGTTCTGGTATGAGTACACTAAGTGGATCAATGGTGTGTCAGCCCTTCGCCAAGAGCAAGCTGCATCAATCAAGGGCTGAGTGACAGCTAATCATTTTCCACCTGGTGTTCACCCTTGCAAAGATCTGTGGGCTCTGCTCCCAGGACTGCTGGAAGCCAGGAGGTGGTCAGCCCCTGCCCCACTCCCCTGGAGCACTCCCCCAGGCCACCTGTCCACTCCCAGCATGTGGTCACTCATGAGTGTAAGGCTTAGTGGGAATCTGTGCCCACCCAGGGCTTGTGAGCACACATGTGCCGGTGAGCGTGAGCAGATCTGCATGTGTGAGTGTACCGGGAGGGTGGACACCCGGCCTTAGGGACACGCCTGAGGGCCCCCTCGGCCAGTGTGTGCCTGTGGCTGTATTTTTTGAGAATGTGCACACCTGTATCTGTGCATGTGTCTGCGTGCACATTCGGGCACATCTGAGTACCTGTGTGAGTGTGTGTGCACAGGCATGTAGGAAGACATGAGCTAGAAGCTACAGCCCCCTGGGGACCGCTGAGTCCTCTCTTGCAGGATGTCCTACCCTGTGCCATCTCAATGTCACTCTCACCCTAGCTGGTGGCTGGAAGGGAGGAGTGGGGGCTGGAACCCTGTGCTCACTCATTGTCCCTTTCCTGCTGGAGAAAGCAGCTGCCAGAGAGAGGAGAGCAGCCGGCGGAGGGCAGGTCCTGGGTTGACAGGAACATTTCAATCAAAAAGGATGGTGTCAGGTCGGGCTGGATTCAGGTGCTGTCTTGGTGTCATCAGAACCTAACTTCTCCATTCCTCCCCTTTGCTTTCCCGCTATGGGCTTCACTCTTAGGCAGCCTTGCACCTAGGAGTGGCCCTCGCATCTCCAAGCCTCCATTGTCACCCTAACTTTGTCACCTGTTGCTCCTTGAGCCAATTCCGATGGCTGACGGATGGACTAAGCTGCTGGTCCGCCTGGATCACATGCCCCTCGCGGTATGTGTGCTGTCACCCCGTCCAAACCACAGGGTCCGAGAGCAGGAAGGGGAAAGCAGGTACGGTGGGCCAGGAATGGGAGATGTGGTGTTCAGAAGCCCTGGAGGAGTACTTTGCTTCCCTGCCATGAGTCTCATGGCAGCTGCATCCCAAAGGGCACTGGGCCTGCCTCCTTGGTGCCCCCAGCCCCACCCGGGGGCTCACAGCAGCTACTACGCAGGCCCTGGGTGAGGCCAGCCATCTGGCTTTAGGCTTCCAACAACCCTGGCCTCTGACTACATGCCCTTGACAGGCTCTAATGGTTTCCAGCCACCCAGGCCCTGAGCTAGCTCCTGCCCCTGAACCCCAAACCCTGGCCATGCCCCATCCATCTGCCCCACCTTCCTGACTGACGCTGACCCGCAGGCAGTGTCTGTCCCGAGCAGCGTCGCAGAAGAAGGGCAAGGGGGTGGGGGCCTGCCTAGGTGCAGTGGGGGAGGGACTCGCCTTCCCTGGCGCCCCCCCCCATCCCAGACGAGGACACCGCGACTCCTCTGGGTCACAGTGTTCTGCAAAGTGCAGCTCACAGCAGGCAGGCCGCTCTTCCAAGGCTCCATGAATAATTGAAATCACCTTAAATGTGCGCCTGCAGCGTGGAGGACGCCCCCTCCCTCACCGTGTGCCGAGCAAGCCCAAGCAGTGCTGCCGGGTGGGCCCCATCTGCCTGGGATGGCGCTGCCGCTGGAGGCCCGGGGAGACCAGCCGGAGCCTGCCTCCCGCCCCCTGCCCTCTCTCCCCCACTTCCCTCCCCGCAGAGCCCCTAGAGCAGGAAGGGGTCAGCTGGGAGGGCTTGCTGCAGATCCCAGGCGTGGCCAGCCTCCCCAGGGGCTCAGGGTGCGTGGAGAAGCCTGCTCCAGGGTGCGGGTGGGGGTGTGACTGGGGAGGACGGCCTTGGGGCCATCCGGGCAGCCCCTCCTCTGGCAGCTGCTCTAAGGGAGCCCAGAGGGAGGTGCCACCCCTGCGCAGACCCCAGCCAGGGGCCAGGCTAGAGCATAGCTGGCCTGCGGCTGCTCTGAGGCATATCCATGGAGGAGGGGCAGAGGGGGCAGGTAGGTAGTGATGGCCCTGAACTCCAGGGAGCTGTGTGTGTGTGTGTGTGTGTGTGTGTGTGTGTGTGTGTGTGCGCGCGTGCTCATGTGTGCATGGTAAGGGGAGCAGATGTCCTGAGGGCCATGAGTATGTGTGTGCAGGTGTGTCATCTTGTGTGGCTGGGCGTGGAGCTGAGGGAACATAGTCGGCATGTCTGTGGCTTTGCATGTCCGGGGTGCGATCAGGACTAAGAGGCCCCAGAAGGGCATCTCCCCCTGGTTCCAGGCTGACCCGCGACAGCTCCAGGTTGTCCTGTACCCAAGCAAGCTCTCCGCCGCTGCTCCCAGCGGCTCCTCCCAGACCCTCGCTCTGAGAGCTGAGCCTGGAGTCCTAATCCCTCCAACCTGGGATTCCTGGTAATGACATTGATGGAAGGTGAAAATTGAAGACCAGCTGCCACATCCTTGGGCCCTGGGCCGGCCCGGCTCTCTGCTGGGCGCTGCGTGGGCTCTTGGAGGCCACACCTGCCCTTCCCCTGACTCTTCCTCCTTCCTCATTAGCAGACAGGGCTGACTCTTCCTCATTTGTTCCAAATGCTACACGAGCGGGAGACAGGATTCCGCCCTGCCCCCCAGCTCTCCCCTGTCCTTACTGGGACCCCGGGAGTCTCCGTAGAGGGCGTACAGAGGGAAGGGGTCATGGTATGAGGGGAGCCGGGAGAACCAGGCGGGAGAAGTCAGCTGCAGGTCACCCCTCACCTCTGGTCCTGACTTTCCCTGTCCCCTGTGTCCCCTTGTGTGCCATCATCCAGTAACGCTAGATGCTTTGGAGAGGCTCGGGCCAGAGTGGCCTAGGCTCTCTCCTGCTCCTGTCCCCGAGAGTCCATGGAGCAGGCACCAGGATGGGCCCAAACATCCTTCATTGCCCACTGTGGTAGGAGGTGTCCCTCACTCTCTCTCCTCTTCCTCTTCGGACCTGGAGAGGGCGGTTGGCTGGGGGTGGAGTAGCCCAGCTCTACCGTGAGCCCTTTGTGGACTGGGCTGAGGGGCTGGGACCACTGATGTCTTGAGGCGACCGTGCTGCCCACTGGGAGTAGAAGATGGGGTGTTGGGTGGGGCAGGGGACGAGGCCAGTTGCACACGAGGTCACACAGACCTGGCCATGCTGTGTAGGGTGCCAAGCCACTTAAATGGGAAACATCCGGGTCCGCTTCCCTGGAGCAGAGAGAGCCACCAACTACGTGCCTCTCAACAACAGTGCTGAGCTCCAACTTGGCAGGGGAAGGGACTGGGTTTGCTTCTTCATCCCGCCTGTCACAAAGGAGGGGGCTCCCCGGTAAGCAGCAGGGTCTGAGGGCCGTGAGCAAAGCCAGGAAAGGAAAACGTGACAGCAGGCTTGGCCTTTGCACTCCCCCCATCTGCTGGGCCTCAGGGCCATGGCTCCCGCCCTCTAGCCTGTCCACGATCCCCAATTTCTCTTGACCTGAGGCCCCCTTCCAGCACATGCTGAGATGATGCACTTTGTCTAGAATCACCTGGGGACCATTGATGGCCATGTGTCTGACTCCCAGATGTATCCCACAAGTCATGACCTATCCACCCC
Source organism: Crocuta crocuta (assembly GCF_008692635.1). Taxonomy (NCBI): domain Eukaryota; kingdom Metazoa; phylum Chordata; class Mammalia; order Carnivora; family Hyaenidae; genus Crocuta; species Crocuta crocuta. The sequence continues at coordinate 4,060,478 of NW_027528608.1, forward strand.
CCCCCACCGCCTGCCACCCCGTGTTTCCTTACTCCAAGGATGTGTTCCCTGCAGGGGAAACACCTGGTATCTTGGGCATCCATACACCTCCCCCAGAAAGCCCTCCATCTGTAGAGCTCACAGCCTCCAGGGGGCTGGACCAGTTCCCACAGCAGCTCTCAGCACCATCCAAGGGGTCCCTGCCACTTGGGAGCTGGGGACAGGAGGTGGGGAGGGCCTGCGTCTGTGTATACACTGTGAGTGCCTGGGCTTCTTACAAGCCTGTGGGCATGCGGGTCCTCGCCCGTGAGTGTCTGTGCACACGTGTGCCACCCAGTCCCGGAGAGAGCCACAGTGGGGCCCAGTGTCCGTGGCTGGTCAGGCTCCTGCTTCCCACCCGAGGGGCAGGGCCGTGGGTGCTGGGAACTGGGGCTGCTGCTTGTTGGGGGGTTGTGCATCTTGTCGCGGCTGACTTCTTTATTAATCCCTTTTGTGAGCAGACTCAGGAGTTCATGTTGTGAATCTGGCCATTTGCTCCCGTTTCCTCTGTGGCCCTCATGTGAGCACATGTTAAATATTTGCGGTTTTGCTGCGTTAGGTTTTAAAGTTCAGCAGTAATTACCGTGACCAGGTGCCAAGTGGATCTGCTCCCTGGGGAAGCCTCCCGCCAGAGCCGGCTGGTGGCTGTTTTCCAGGCCAGCCTCTGTGTGCTGTTCATGCAAACCTGTGTGCCTTCCCTTCCGAAGCCCCCTCTGCCTTCCCTTGTGGCCCCGGCTGCCTCACTTGAGCCCTGAACCCAGCCAGGGCTGGGTGGGGCACAGACGGATGCCCTACAGTGGGTGCCGTTCCCCGAGGGCCAAGGGCAAGGCTGTGGGCAGCTGGAGCTCCCGTGCAGGGATGCGGTGAGCAGGGCCTGGGGGGTGGGCAGCCAGCCCCTCACTTCCCACACAGGTTCGCTGCCTGTGACCATGGCAGGCAGAACTTTTATTTCCAGAATAGATTTTAATTGTTCAGCTCCAGACCCCCAGCCCGGCTCATGCCGGATTACTTGGCTATTCTTTCAGGCAAATTCAGTCTGACCCATGATTTCTTGGGCGAACTCAAGATAATGAAGACAGTGTCATCCACTTCAGAAATCTCTCCGGGCACGGGGCCCGGTGGGGGGTGGGGGTCCATGTCCTCCATCTGGGTGTAGGTAGACACTGCTTTTGGGATGGCCCTGTGACAGAGGTGGTGCCCTTATATTTTCTGGGTAGCAGCTGCTTTGTCCCTCAGCTTTTCCCAGGACTACCTGTCACACCCCTCAACAATGGATGTCCTTCAGGAGTAGCTGCCAGATCCCATATGGGATTGGGGATGTAGTGCCATCTGGTGCCAGGCAAAGAAGAGGGGCAAATTCAGGCCAAACCTCCCATAGAGCTACCCCACAGGCCTCATGCAGTCCCAGGAGGGAGCTCCTCACCCAGCCCTGATACTTGGCTTTGATCAGCACCCCAGATGCCCTTCTGGCCATCCTTGGCCTGGCCGTAGGCATCCAGATGTGCACCTGCCTTCAACTGGGGAGAGAGGTGTGAGAGGGCCCAGAGCAGAGGAGGGAGGCAGACCCTACCCCTAACAGCTCCCCGAGTAGCTGTGAGCTCAAGGCAAGCAGATCTGGGCCCCCCTGGAAGAGAATGTACCATGAGGCAGGATTGCCCCATTGAGGGAGACTCTGGCCTCTGGACGGAGGCCAGCTCACACACCACATGGTACTGGCCGCACCAGTTCAACTTCTGGGTTGGCCCTCAGTGGACCACATCCAAGTCCTGTGGAAGGGGCTGGGAACAGAAAAGAAGGCATCTCACCAAAGGCCAACAAAGCATTCTGGCACAGAGGGGCCGCAGGAGTGGGAGGGAGGGGAGATGTGCCCACTTCTGTGCTGTACCAGAATGCTCTGCCTTTCGGGCATCCCCAGAGCTCCTGGGGAACTTAGAGGGAAAGCCAGTGGAGGCCCAGAGGGCAACAGGCTTCCATCAAGGTGCCCCGGGGCAGAAATCTCATCTGAAGGTTCAGCTGAGGGCGGGTCTGTTTTTAAGCTCAGCCAAATGGCTGCTGGCAGGATTCATTCCTCTCAGGCTATTGGCCCGAGAACTGCCTCAGTTCTTTGCCGCGTGAGGCATTCCTGGCTATCTTTCTAACTTGTTCTCAGAAACGACATGCCATCCTGTTAACTGTGGTCGGCCCACACTCACAGGGAGGGAGTAACAAAGGCAAGTTACCAGGCAGTGAGCCGGGAGGCTGCTACCCGAGGTGGGTGTGATTGAGGCGCTTTCATGGGGGAAATGGTGTGTTCTGGTTAACAGTACAGAAGGACCGCTCTGGGCCCTGTGTAGAAGAGTTGAAGCTAGGGGACGATTTGGGAGAAACTTCATTGGAAGTCTCCCTCTCTGTAAGGTGCGTGCAAAGCTAGTAATAGAGCCTTCCTCAGAGCGCAGCGTGAGAGCCAGTGAGATAATGAGGGACCATGCCCGGCAGGGGCTGGGCAGACACTTGGACTTGCTGTTGTCTTCCCTAGGGCTTGGCAGTTGCCACTGCCCCTTCAGGTCACTGGAGGTGTCTTTACGTGTCTATGTGAGTGTGGACAATGACTGGAGACTGCTTTCTTTTTTTTCTTTTTAATACTTTTTTTATGTTTATTTTTGAGAGAAAGAGAGTGCAGGCTGGGGAGGGGCAGAGAGAGTGAGGGAGACACAGAATCTGAAGCGGGCTCTTGGCCCTGAGCTGTCAGCAAAGAACTGGACACGGGGCTCGAACTCAAGAACAGTGAGATCATAACCTGAGCTGAAGTCAGATGCTTAACCCACTGAGCCACGCAGGCGCCCCAGGGTTCAGGGTCTTTCTGGGGCACTCCGGGCCCTGTGTGGAAGGCCGCAGCCCTCCGCAGCTTGAGCAGAGGAGAGGTGTGAAGACGTGCTGTTCTCCTTGAGGGCTGCCTATTGCCCCATTTCCACCTGAAGCAACTCAGCCTCAGGGCAACAGGAGGGCCATCTAGGGATCTCCACTGTATGGGCAGAGATTAGGGCACAGGTGAAGGGCGTCCCTTATCCACAGGCTGGGACAGCCTCCACTTCATCCCAGCCAGCTCTGCCACCACACGGAGGGCTGAGGCCACGTGAGTTCAGCTAAGAGCTGAGTGTGTTCCGTTCTGATGCCACCTCTTTCTTTTTTTTTTTTTTTTTTTAATTTATTTCTAGGAGAGAGAGAGAGAGAGACAGCACGAGCAGGAGAGGGTCAGAGAGAGAGGGAGTCACAGACTGAAACAGGCTCCAGGCTCTGAGCTGGCAATCAGCACAGAGCCCGACGCGGGGCTCGAACCCACGAACCGCGAGATCATGACCTAAGCGAAAGTCGGACGCTTAACCGACTAAGCCACCCAGGCGCCCCAGATGCCACCTCTTTCTTGAGTGCGTCTGAAAAACAGCCCCTGGGGCTCCTGATTGCCCTGGAGGGATGAGGTCAAGCACATTCACCCGTGCTCTGGTCCTCAACACGTTCACGCATGTTCTGCTCTGGCTTTTGGGAAGCTCCCGCCCGATGTGTGAGCCCTTGTTCTATTTCTCCCCCAGCTGGGGCATTACTGCGGTACAGTTCTGACACTAACTAGCCCAGAGTTAGCATCACACCCCACACACCTTACTGCGGACACCAGCCACAAGTGGCATCTCCAGGCCACCGGCACTGTTGACCAGCGGGCCACAAAGGGAAGGAGGGGTGCCTGTGACCTCTTCTAGTTGGACAATTCACTGCAATGACTCACAGACCGAGGCAAGTGCTCTGTTTACAATTAGTCTTCTTATGAAGGTTATACGTAGGTCAAGGTCTCGGGAGGGTCCAGAACGCAGACTCTCTGTGCCCTTCCCGCATGGAGTCAGGGCGCATCCCTCTGCCAGCACGGTCAGCCCGGTCAACTCAGGGAAGCCTCGCTGTCTGGAGTTCCCATGGAGGTTTCAGTAGGTGGGCATGATTGATGAATCATTGACCGCATAATGGAACTCAGTCTCCAGCCCCTCACCCCTCCTCAGTCAGGCGCTGAACCTTCCAAGCCTCTATTATCAAGTAGTTGACCTTTCTGGTAACCAGCCCCCATCCTGAAACTGTCTGCCCCCTCCCCAGCCACCTCATTAGCATGGCAAAGACACCTGTCACTCAAGAAATTCCCAGGGTCTGGAAGCTCCAGAAGGCAGAAGTCTGGAGACAAAGATGGGTTGTATTCTTTATTAGACCACAGCCCATTCCCAAGTGAACGTGTCGTAGTGAAACGCTACTTTCAGCCTCATTTCCGAATCCATTTACATCCCCTTGTTTTTCCCTCTCCCATCAGTCCCGCTTTTAATTTATGCTATCATTTCTTGTATGCCAAGATGGAGTAGGATAGGTAAATCATTACTGATTCTAGCTTCAGCTCCAAAAGAACATGTAATCGAAGAGCAGAGACTTCCTCTGTGTGTCACACTTAATTTCTAGGAGCCCCGTGTTCCAGCCCCCCCCCCCCCCCCCCGCCACATCTGCAGCAGACACTGGCATCCCTGAGCCTGTGCATTTTCCAAGTCAAGCCTCCTCTCTCTGAGAGACAGCAGCAGGGACCCACCGAGCATGGCACAGAGGTAGAGATGAAGGGTGGTGGCTAGCCAGGCCAGACCCCGGGCTCCTAACTACCAAGAGAATACCCTTCCCTTGTCCCCCCAGCTGTAGGAGCTCTGTGAGGAGGAGGGAGGAAGAGCACTTACTCAGAGCTCAGGCCAGGAAGGTACCAGTCGTGGAGTCTGCTGGGAGTGGGGACCCGCATTCCTGCACCCAGAGCTGCCCCTAGCTGGGCCTCTCCTGCGCCCTCTTGCCATGCCCAGAGCACCGCCCTGGGAGCTCTGGCTTACCTGGAGCACCTTCCCTGCCTGCTGGGGCACCGGGAGTGGGTGAAGACCCTGTAGGGTGAGTTGGGGGGTGAGGTCCCATCGACAACCATGAATAATCCGTGGTACATTCCCAAAACATCGCCCGCCCTCGGCATCAAGCCAAGGGGAGGGAGAGTGGGCGGTCTGTGTCCGAGGGTCCTCCTTGATGTCCCAGGTGAGGCCAGACACTGTAGCAAGTGTCAAGGCAGGGAAATCCCAGGCCCGCGGGAGAAGGAGGCATCCTTTAAAGGCATGAGCCTGCTGGCAGCCGGTAGAGCTAGGCCTGGCTTTGGATCAGAAAATGCCAGCTGCTGACAGAAGCCAGACAACCCCTGGAAACAGCCTGGCTGGAGAAAGCTGGAAGAGAGGGGTGGGGAGAGCTCCGGGCCTCCTCCCCCGCTGGCACAAAGCCTCCCGCCAGGGTGGCCTTAGCTTCTCAGCGGGGAGTGAGGGACACATCCAGGGGAGGCTTAAAGCGCCTCAGACACAGAGCAAGCAATTGAGCCGGAGAAGAGAGCTCACAGATTGATGGGGAAAGGCATCAGATGTGCCCCGGAGCAGCCGGAGAACGTGGATGGGAGAGGGGGTGATGCCTGCCTCCAGCCCAGCGCTTCCCCTGCTAACTCCCCAGCCTGTGGGCAGCCTGAGGGTCTGCTCTAGTGCCTTCTCTCCCGCCCCACCCCTCCATGCACTTGAGCTTGCACACACACACTTTGCTTTCTACAGCAGCCATAGAAAACCATCCTCTCTCCCTGCGGCCAGAAGGATCGCTCACACCTGTAAATGGAATACAGGGGCCTCTCCCTGTTTCTAATTGAGGATCGTGTTTTCTCAAGTACCATCCCGCCACCTGCAAAGAGGACTGCTCCCTGCTGAGAGGCCATGAGTGGTCTCAGCCCAACAAAGCCAAGAACTTGTGACCGGAGAAGGACGGGGCTGGGGGGTGGGGGTTGCTGCTGCTAGGATTGTGGGTCCGGCTCTCTCTTGGGAGAGCATCTTGCCTCACTCCCCTGCCTGGACCCTCATCTGGGAACTTCTTGGAGGCTGTCTCTAGAATCCTTGCCTGAGCCTGTGCTCCACTGGGTTTGGGAAGTCTCGCAGCACCCCGAGCTCTGCTCTCGGGCTGCATGATTTACACTCGTTCCTGTCACTCTCAGTGGCGCTCACTGTGCTGAGGCCTGGGCCCCTGGAAGGCAAGAAGAGAGGCTGGAGGACCGGCCAGGGAGTGATTCAAAGTCCAGGGTGCTTTGGTGGAAGTCGGCAGTGAAGAATTAGCCAGGAACTCGGTGCTGCCCTGGGGTCCCACGTGCCTTCCCTGGTGCCCTCTGGGAACCCCTCCCTGTCTTCCCCACTCCACCCCAACTCTTGAGCGCCCCGTCTTTCTTCACAACTGTGAGCATGAATGGAGTGGGGGAGGGGCTGCCCCAGGATCACACAGGGCTCTCCCAGATCCTGCCAATCAGAATGGAGTGCTGGTCCTGATCTCACTGCTCCCTGGCCCGCTTCCCCCCTGCCCTGCCTGTGATTTGTACCTGCTTCTTTAGCCTGGCACTGCCATCTCCAGAGAGTGAGACCTCACCTTTACAGAGAAGGGCCCTTCTGGGGCGCTGTGGGATGTCTGCTTGAGCTCAGACTGGATACACGGTCCAGCACCTCCCAGGCCAGCTGGGGCGCCCACTTACCTGGCAGATGAGTTGGGGGGCAGCTTCAGAGACAGGGTGCACTACAGGGCATCCCATGTCCTGGGGGCTGTGGGAATGTCCTACCCAGACTCCCTTCCTGTTCTTTAAGAGATTGACCAGCGCCAGCAGACACACCGGCCCCCACCCCACGCCCCCAACCCCATACCATAGAAGTTATGGGTCTGTGGCCCCGCAGGATACAGCCCACAACCCTGTCCCCAACACATGTGAAAGAATGTGTGCTGTGTCATTATCATTCCACACCCAAGTGCAGGGCCAGTGGCACGTGCATTCAGAGCTGTCCCCAGCAGTGGGGACTGGCAGGGGTAGGATTCATCCTGGCCATGATTAGAGCTGAGACGAATGGAGGAGACAGTTCACCTCCCCCATGCTATCGGGCTTCACAGTCCACTTTTCAAAACCCAGGAAATAGCCTTAGAACAGAACTCTGGGGAGCAAGGGCTTGGGCTTGTCACACTCTCCTCTGAAGGCTGGCTGTCCTCCCAGGACGGACACCTTAGCGGACCCTTCAGCTGGCGCCCCCTGTGCCATCTCCCTGCCCAGCTAAGTCCCCTCGCCTGACCTGAGCATCTCACTCTCCCCATGACCGCTCGTCACATTGCTTCCGCGTTTGATAGCCATATACTTGGCCCAGGGCTGTGACTCAGTGCTTATCTCCAGGTCCTGGAGAATTTTCTCCTGTCATCTTCAGCAACAAGTATCTGCAGCTTTCTTCATTATCATAACACCAAAAAAAAGTAGCTGAGAAAATAGATATGTGCCTTCTACCCTACACTGGGAACATCTTGACATTTAAATCCAATTACCCTTTTCCCATTCTTGATGAGGATATGACATGCAGCTAGAGAACAGTGTGCTAGATAAATATATCATATTCTCTGACTGCTCAAAACTTCCCAGGACTGATGTGCGGACTATGTATCCCCCCCGCCCCCAGGTCACCAGCAGCCTATGGGAGAGGCCAAGGTCATGGACCGGCCAAGTGCAGAGTCTTGGCCATGGAAACATTTGAAAAATTTAGGCAGCATTTGACCCCTGCCCTTCCCCGAGCCATTAATTGGGGAAATGGAGCTGCAGAGGCAGGAGACTCCTGGCAGCCATTGTAAAGAGCCCGTGGTCATTCTGAGCTCCCCATCCGTTTTCAGCAAACCGCCACCAGCCAGTCGGTGGGATTAATTAAACACAGTCCCATATTCCTTCAGAACTTGAGTTGTCTCAGAAGCAAAGAGTAATTGACTCCAGATAAATCAGGAAGCCAGTAAGGAGCCCTGGTGCTATTATTCTGATGTAAATACTAGTTCTCTTTGACATCTGGAGAGAGGGGAGGCAAAGCTCCTCACCAAGTGCAAGGACCTGTCCCTGGCTGGAGAGAGACAGCGGGAGGGGAGGAAATTGCCCGGATTAATTAAGGCCGCAAGAATCCTGCCTCCTGTGCTTTCCAGAACGGTCCCTGGTATGGGCTGTGTCTGAGGAGATCAGGCAAAGCTCTCCACTCCATCCCTGCCCCCCTGCAGAAATCCATTTACCGCTTAAAGTTACAGGGTTTGCCTTAACTCTCTTTGCTCGCACCATTCCCATTTCTGAGAGAGAGGCAGACAGACAGACAGACTCCTTTGAACTTGGTTCCAACCACCTGATCTCTTCCCTAGTCTTGACTCTTAGCAGCCAGAGCTGCCTGACACTTGTCTCCACCCTCACGAGGCAGAGGGCCATCAAGCAGAGAAGGTTACCCCACTCGACTTCACCCATCCCCCAGAAGTCATCCAAGCAGAAAACCTTCCCCTCCCTTCCCTCCCATCAGGGCTGGGTGACCAGCTCCTTTCGCCCCCAGAGGGTCAGCTCATCCTCAGGCACCCCACACAGCTGTTCATCCCAAATCAACACAGTTGTGGTGGGCTGTGTGCTCAGCACTGGTTCCTAAATAGAAATTAGGTCCTTCATGTACTTTTTGCTGCAAATCACAGTGTGAGACTCGAGTGGCACTTAACGTTTGTAAATGCATGGGTGTGATACTGTTCATCTGCTAGTGTGCTAAATGGAATTCAAGACTCACTGCATCCATCAGCCCTAAAACACCTATTCCCAAGACTTCACATGCATTTATGGATTTTTTACAAAAGCACATTTTTGTCTCTTTTAACGTTCCCTGAATGCCTAGGTAAGAGTTAAAGATGAGATCTCTCTTCTCTGACATCCAGGCTCTGGGCATCTCTCAGAAAGAGATGGTCAAAGGATCTGATGAGGTCTTGGCTGACAGAAAAGCCCACCTCCTGGGAAGTGGCACCTCACATGACAGGCTTTGGTCTGGGGCCATCTGGTTAGAGCACCGTCTGGTTAGACCGACCCTCAGAGAAGCAGGGGTGATGATGGAGACCTTGTTATTTTCCTTATAAGTACTTACACACTGCTCTTAATAAGGAAGTATGGGTTCTAATATGTTTTCTAAGTCAATTTGTGATAGTTCCCTGTAACTTGTCCTGGAATCCGATGCCAATAGGAGGCTGTGCTAGAACCATCCAGCAAGCCAGAGAAGCCCTGAGTGGAGAAACTCACCCTGGCTCCTAGGAGCAGCTCCCTCCAAGAGTGCCTCACAATAGGTGGTGGGTTTCCTCGGTAGATCTCCCCAGTCCCTGAGGTCAAAGGGAACACCTCCAATGACCCACTTTCTCAAGGCTCTTGTATATTTGCAGAACTGTCTCATGGAAACCCTTACCATACTAAGTTCAAAGTCTGAGCGCCTGCCAGGCTGAGAAGATTTGGGTTTCCCTGTGGACTTTCAGCCTGTGTGGCCATGTGCCATGGGAAGTTGGGTCTGAGACAAAGACAAGCTGCTAGACTGAGAACTTATGGAACAGTCTACCCAGGGAGCAGAGAATCTCACTGAAACTGATCAAGACTGGCCAGTTAAGGCATATCCTCAGATTCCTGTGGTTAAGCTGCAGGGTGGAGCTTCAGCCAAAGGTCCAGACCAGTGGATCTTCACTTTTTCTCCTCCCCACCCCTCTCTCTTACACACACACACACACACACACACACACACACACACACACTTTGTTCACCATTTGAAGAGGGTCAGGGACCCCTAAAGGCCATTACATGTCCACCTCCTTGGACAGTGAGCCTCTCTAGAGATAAATTACTTATTTTGGTGTCAGCTCCCAGACCTGCTATCTTGTGTGTGTGCAGATCTTGGCTTCTGAGCTTAGATGTGGACCTTGACGAATTGTCTATAATGTGAAAACTCACCTATGGCCATTTCGGTGAATCACGATGATGGCCAGGACCTCACGTAGGCTCTCCAGGGTTGACAGACTTCACATCTTCCATTTCCAAGGACCTCTGGGAACAGGAGAACAGAGCGTGGGGCTAAACCCCACAGTCAGGTTAGGTGCTGCCCATTGTCCTGAAACAGCCTCGCTTCTTGCAGCTGGCCGAGCTGCTCCACGGGGTCCCATTCTCAGAAAATTCTGTGGTGCCAGGACTCAGTCTGGTTTTGATCACTTAACCGCTAATTGCTCTGTTTCCTGGCCCAGCTTAGATCCCAGCCAGAATCTGGTCTTTTGAGCTCCTCAGTGGGCCATGATCCTGCCTAAATCTGCTCTGCGTGTGACCTCAGTGCTGCCGGCCTCTGAACTAGGGTTGGCTCCTGACTACAAAACTTTATTTCTGTTTTAGCCTGTTGCATGTTGGGTTCCTTGGGAAAGCAGACTCTGAGACAGAGATTTGTGTGCAGGGAGTTTATTGGGAAAATATTATAGCAGAGGAGAGTTAAATTCACTTCAGAGCCAATTATAAATGTCTACTGTTGTCCGTTCCAAGTCAGCACAAACTGTTTCTGATACCGCTTTTTGCCAGGGATGGAAAAGAACCTATTTGTCAGACCAGTGGTCGCATAGCTGAGGCCACGTAATCTTTTCTAGCTAAGATACCACACCTGACATGGTGGTTACAATTAAGACTACAGCTTGATAGAGTTCACGGTCATCTGTCATCTTATGTAGGGACAAGACTGGTGACATTTTATTTTATTCTATTTATTATTTTATTTTATAATCTTATTTTTTGAGAGAGAGAGAGAATACAAGTAGAGGAGGGGCAGAGGGAGAGGAAGAGAGAGAATCTTAAGTAATTTCCATGCCCAGTGTGGAGCCCAACTCAGGGCTTGATCTCATAACTATGAGATCATGACCTAAGTCAAAATCAAGAATTGGGTGCTTAACCAACTGAGCCACCCAGGCACCCGGGAACTTTTAGGTCCTTAGAAGTAGTACTAATCTCTGCCATTCCTCTAGTAATACTACCTTTGATTCAGAATCCTGGTTCAGGGGATAGGGTAAATTTCCAAGGCTTCCACTAGGCATTCCTAACTATGAGAGCTCTTGTCCCAGGGGTCACGGACATGGGGGTTCCGTCAACTATACATCCAGGGACTGGGGGGAAATGATCACTGGGATGGGGGAGTCTGTGAACCTGACTTGGGCTATTTTTGACCTGACCTCTGTATGCCCTCCCTCTACCAGGAGGCTACAGTGACTCCACAGATCCCCAAGGATCAAATCCCCATGTGTAAATGTCAGCTCAGACAAAATTCTAGAAACATTTGGGTGCTCCCCTTCCCCCACAGTGTACACTTAGCCAAATAAATGGCTACAGGTCACTTTGGGGAGGGACTGGGGAAACTTTACACTTGCCATGATGTTAGAGTGTGGAGCCTGCTTAAGATTCTCTCTCCCTACATCTCTCTCCGCTCTCTCTCTCTCTCTTCACACACACACACACACACACACACACACACACATTTGTTGGCCACACATCTTTCCTGCCCTTGGGGATGTCATATTTTAGTAACTGTCTTCATAGCTCACTGCAGGTCAGCTCCCCTTGGCCGACACACCAACGGTGCTGCTCATTGAGATTCATTCATGATGGCCAAGTACCGCCATGTGGCTTCTATCATTTCAAGATCCTATCATCCCCCCACCTTCGTATCTGGGCATCCAGGTCTGCAGTGGCGTCTCCCACATTCAGCTCTGTCCTACAGAGGAGAGCCGCCTCCGAGCTTCTCATCGATGCTGGTGTCGCTATCACCAGTGAGTTATCTATTGCGTTAGCCACGGGGGACTCCCACGGAACATCGTCCTGTGGTGGGTCACCTCTGAGAGCCCTTGGTGGCAGACACCTCTTCCTCCAGCGTCTGCCACGGCAATGCTGTCATTTCTGGCTTCGTTCAGTGTGGGCCACGTCTGACTTCTGTGTTTCTAAGAGCATCCTGGCAGCATGTTACCATCGTCATCCAGGGCCCTTGCCAGGCTGTTAAACCCTATATCCCAGGAGAATGCTCCCCTATAAATTATTCCTCCGTATCCAACTCTGTGTTCTGCTTGCTTATCCGACACCCTCAGAATCAAGTTTAGTGAGCACTCCTGGCTCCTGCCGGGACCTGTTTTCCAGGTCCTGTACCTCTTTCTGGGTGTGGTCCCATCCCTCTTCGCATACAGCAATCTGGGTGTCTCCATCCCGTTTCTCAGGGTCCCATTCCTTCTTACTCAGGCGCCTGACACTGCTGAGAATTAACCTTCTCTGCAGCTCAGCCCCTCTTACCATTAAGAGTCCTCTTAGTGCAGAAGACAAGAGTCCCTTGATAGGCTGCCGAAGAGGTGACAGCCAACCAATCCCATTGTCCCTCAATTACTATTTGCCCCACATTTCTCAGCCTTTTGATACATTTTGGGACACACCAGTGCACTTCCTTCCACTGGCGTGCCATGCTAGTTCACCCGCAGTAAAAATTTTAACAGTCACATTACTGCATCGTGCCAGGGGCTGTCTGCTCCACCTACAGCCGGGTCTGGGGTCCTCATTGGTGGCTGGTTGCCAGGTGATTCAAGTCTAACCTCTCATCATAGCATCTGCGTTCTCAGACCACTGGCAGCGAATGTCACATTCCCGAGGCGGAGACTCGGAGGAGGTGTGAGGAGTGTATAGGAGGGAGTTCCCATGGGATGGACACCTGCGGGGAGAGAGAAGGAAGCAATTGGGCAGGGGGAGAAGTGGGACCGGGATGTAGCCAGCCAGTCTGGAGCTGGGTCGGCCCGAAGACTTGTCCTGAATTGGTGCAAGAGCGCTGAGCCTTTTTCCTCCACATCAACCCCTTGTTGGTTACAGGCAGCCCCCAGGATAAAGATACAGCCTCAGGTGAGGTGACCTCTGTGCGCCGTGTCACTGCACCCCATTATCCCCCCAGTTTCATGATTGCGACCTTCACCTCTGGCTCCCAGCCCCCACTCACCCGGCCCCTCTGTCCCCTGTGTGACAAGAATTGCCTAAGGCTTTGGTTGTGGTTGGGCGGGGGGCAGGTTTTCCACATTGCTTTGCTTACTCAAGGATCATTGAAAGTTAACTGTAGCTGATGTTATTGAATTCGGTTCTTTTTTCAGTGTTATAAAAGCTTTTTCCTTCCAGGTATTGCCATTTGGTTTCTGAGATACAAGCACGATGTCTGCAAAACTGAAATAGCATTTTTCACACGGCACTTTAGAGTTCTAAAATCCGCTCACCCGATGTTTTAGCAATTTAATTGAGGTATAATTTATATACAGGGAAACACCTTCATTGTGAGCTTTGACAAATGTATACCATGACCCCACTCGAGAGATACATTTCCCTCACCCCGGAACATTCCCTCATGGGCCTGCTCGCCCCTTTCTGTCCCCATCCCCTGTGGCAACCGCTGATCTTATCTTCTCTCTAGAGCTTAGTTTTGCTGGTGGTAGAACATTATGGGTGAGATCCTACAGTATGGACCATATGGCTTCTTTTATTTGGCACGTTTTTAGCATTGTCCCCATTGTCATCTGTGTATATTGACATCTGTTTATTTTTTATGGGTAGGAGGATTCCATTGTATGGAAACTCCATAACTTGTTTATCCATTCCCCTGGTGGTGGGCATGTTCCTAAAGTTTACTGTCACAGCACACCTGTGCACAGGCATTGCTGTCCTCAGTGAAGTGCAGAAGGGACCTGTACACAGCAGTGTGGCCAGGCGTGGCCGGGACCCCGAGAGCCGGGAGGCTAACAGCTAGTCTCTACTTAATGAAGGAACCCTAGGCAACAATGATCTGCCCAAAGCCCTGGTGCATTTTGTAATTTCTTCCAAGGCATGTCTTTTTCTAGAAGATGCTCTAGGCATTTTCTTTGGGTGCTACTTGAGTTAGCATCCTGCAGGCAGTATTAATTCTCCTTTTTAATTCAGGGTAATCGTAATTGAGGGGCAGACCTGCAGAGCCATCGTTTCTGGCACATGCATGTCAAAAGGACAATATATCATGACATCAGACATTTTGAGAAAATTGCTTTTCCTCCCTGAATGCTGAGTCATAAATAATTTCAGGTTGGGAAGGGCTCTGGTAAGCATGTGCTTGACTCCAGGGAGTGGCCTGTAAATACTGAGCCCCAGGATAAAAAATGAGTGGACTGATTTGTGGGGTCACTTGGAGTCTGGACCTTGGTATCGCTCATAATAGATGCTGTGAGTGCCCTGCCCAGCTCTGCTTCCCTGGTGAGTGTGCCCATCCCCCCCCCACCCCCCCTCCTGCTGCTGTGCAGGCAACTAATGGCTCACAGCTGCACCTTTAATCAGGGACTTGACCTCCGCTGACAGGAGCTGCTTCTGGAAGGTGATGCCTTCCTCCTGGAGGTGGTCTACAACCAGACATTTGGTGGTAAGCGTGCTTTGGAGGCAAGGGACAAACAAAGCCCTGGTTGGTAGCATTCGCTCGTTTTTGTAGTGTAATTACTTCCACTGTGGCCAATTCTAAGCTATGTTGCAAAAATAAATGATGGGGTGCTTGGGCGGCTCAGTCAGTTAAGCGCCTGACTTCGGCTTGGGTCATGATCTCACGGTTCGTGAGTTAGAGCCCCACATCAGGCTCTGTGCTGTCAGCGCAGAGCCCACTTCGGATCTTCTGTCTTCCTCTCTCCACTCCTCCCCCACTCGTTTCCTCTCTTTCTCTCTCTCAAAAATAAATAAACATTCAGAAAATCTAATAAGTAAATAAATGTTAAGTTGCTTAGGGGTACAAGCACATGCAAATAATACTATTTAGAAAGGCAAGAAAATGATTAACACAGAGTTCAGTGAGTACCCCCGGTCAGAGTGGGCTGGGACGTCTGAGGGGGCCCAGAGGGGTCCTCCTCTATATGATAAAGCTCTGTTTCTTAAACTGGATTATGAAGATCTGGGTGTTTCTGTTCTTATTCTTTATACTTTACATGTGTATTTCTTTACATGTATATTTTGTATACTATGTATTCTTTTTGCATGAATGAAATGTTTCGTGACAAAAATAATTCTAAGGGAACCCTTTAAGCTCTGAACTTGATTTTGCCTACACATCTATGGGGCCTGGCTCTGTGGTGGAGATGCAGAAGCCAAGTGAAGACTATTTTGAGCTGGCCACAGCTACAAACTTCACACTCGTAAGGAACTCTGAGATGGGGGGACCACGGTGTGGTCTGTGGATGGAGATGCCATTTTTCCTCAGGATGGGCAGCAGGAAGAAGTAGATGAGGGGCCATGGATTGTCTGGTGTCCCCTCCCACAAAGGACAAAGGGGAGAGCTGCCCTCTGGCCTGAGCGAGCCCAGGCCTCGCCTCCCTGCCCACCCCCCGCCATCCACGCAATTCTTCTTTGGACCTGGTGGGGCTGTTAAACCCAGGCCATCCCACTGTTTGATACTCCACATTCAGACCTTGAAAAATCACAATCTATGGGGCACCTGGGTGGCTCAGTCAGTTAAGCGTCCAACTTCAGCTCAGGTCATGATCTCATGGTTCGTGAGTTCAAGCCCTGAGTTGGGCTCTGTACTGACAACTCAGAGTCTGGAGCCTGCTTTGGATTCTCTGCCTCCCTGTCTCTCTGCCCCTTTCCCGCTCATGCTCTGTTTCTCTCTGTCTCAATAATAAATAAAACATAAAAAAAAGAAAGAAAGAAACAAGAAAACCTGCGATCTAGATTGCCCCAGGCACTCTGCTTCCCACCTGCTGTGGGTGAGCGAGAAGCTCTCTCCATCCTCACTGCCATCCCGTCTGTCTTCCACATGTGTGCTGGGTGTGGCCCCCCAACCCGGTGGGAAGCAGATCCACGACTTGGGGCAGGACGGCTTTCGGCTCTGCCCCCACCAGCAGCCCAGGTGTGCGCCTTCACAGAACGTTCCTTCCCCAAGGTTCCACTTCCGCTGGCAGCCTGGGCTGGGGAGGGGGAGATAGAACATCTGGCCCACACCTGGACCCCCTTGGGCTCTCACTATGTGAACACACCGGGGGTTCCTTGGTGCTCCTTCACCAAGCCCGCGGGCCAGGTGGTTCACATCGTCCCATCCTCTGGGAGACACATTTGTCTTTGGGAACAAAGCCACCGATTTCCCATTGTATAGATGGTGAAACTGAGGCTGCAGACAGAAACCTTGCTGCTGGCCACCGGCTCCATGAGGGTGCTGAGTGCTCAGGCCACTTCATTAACTGGGGGCCGGTGCGTGGAGAGAGGAGGGGCCGCACACAGTGAAGGCAGCCAGGGCTGAAGGCAGAGAACAGAATCTAAGGAAAGAGGTCAGGCTGGGAAGCTCATGTCCACACAGACACCTGAGGGCACCAGGGAAGTTCCGGAAGTTGTTTCTCATAAGGCCTGGGCTGAACCTGGAGGGAGAGCCACAAGGAGAGTCCCACCCTGAGTGGAGCACTCGAGAGGCCCTGTGGGGAGGAGGGTGCTGAGCACTGAGGCGAGGAGGCGAGGGCAGCCCACGTCCTGTGCTCAGAAGGGCCCCGCTCGCCACCACCAGCCCAGCATCATGAGAAAGCAGCCGGTGGAGAGAACAGACCCTGGGGCCGAGGACGACAGGGTTCCAATTTTGGCTCAGCTACCTACCAGCTGTGCACCCTTGGGTGGCTTAACACGTGCATCTCGGTTTCTTTGCGTGTCCTGTTGGGTCAAGATCGCACTGAGCTCATGGGCTTCTGTAAGGGCCCAGGGCTTTCAGGATCTTTGCAGATACTGGGGCCTGGAATCAAAGCCGTCTACGCCAACCAGGACGGCTGGATCGGTGTGAGGGCAGAGAGGGGGCGGGGCCGGTCCCCCGGCGGGTGCTGCAGCCTCTCCTCTGTGGGCAAGCAGGCCTGCGTCGCTCCAGCTCGCCCGCGTCTCTCCATTGAGGCCCCGTGGGTGCAGTGGGTGGGTGCACCTGCCTGTGGCCCCGGGGCTGCTGAGACGGGAGACCAGCCTTCTAGGCCAGGCTTAACGCTCCTGGGAAGGGAGGCACAAGCCTTCGCGGAGGGCGCCACGCCTGTCGCTCACGCGGTGCCAGGGTCACGACGGGGCTGGGGTCATTGCACAGGTCAGGCAAGGGGCCGCGGCAGGCACCCTGGATCTGAGTGGTTCTTGGCCCCCATCTGTTCACAAGCTATGTTGCGTGAGTCCTGTAGGGCCGGAGGGCTTCTGTGAAGCCCGGAGCTGGTGCCCGTGGTGACCCCAGGTCCCAGGTTCCCTGATGTGACCGGGGGCCACATTGCTCAGAGACAGGCCAGCGGAGTGAATCCCGGAAGGACCCAGACCCTGCGTCAGGCAGCTCTGCATCAGGCCTGCCCGAGGAGCCGGGACCCTCCCAGAGATGGAGAAGCCAAACAGGTCTGGAACCTGAGAGAGAAATGGGGCCCCAGCTGGGTGTGCTGAGGGGGATGGTGACAGCATGGTTCACTTAGGAGACCCTCTTGGAGTCAGTGATTGGGGTCATAGGGGTCACAGTGAGGGTTGGGAGGATGCAAAACAAGATGCCTTCATCAGGGGCTCTGGCCCCCCACAAGTCACGAAGGGGGACAGGCCCTTCCTCCTCAGAGCCTCCTGCTCATTGCCGTCTGGGATTACCTGGGCCTGAGGGCCTGTCCCTGAGGAGAGGCCAGCGTTACCGTCCCCCTGTGTCGTGGGCCACTCCTCTCTCTGGGCCCCCACCCTCAGACCCCAGCCGGTCCACTGAGGCTACCCAGAGAGATAGCCGCACCCCCGCTGCCCCAGCAGGAGCCCCACCTTCTCAGTCTCCCTGTTAGGGTCCAGAACTATTGATTCTCTTAATTGGTTGCTCAGAGGAGACCAAAGGAGAAAACAGGCGAAGCAAAATAAAACCTCCTTCGTAGTTTTCCATGCCTGGGCACCAAAGCCTCATGGTTCTCCCACGAGACCCTGGACACCAGGCGCCCGCCACCCTGCTGCCCCAGGGAGAGGAGAGGGGTGGTGGGCCGTGGGCCCAAGCCCCTCACTCTGAGCCTCCCTTTCAGGATAGCACCTGTCCCTCAGCAGGCGAGTGCACCCCCACCAACCCCTGCCACCCGTCTAACCGTGCCAGGGAGGGCCCGAGGATTTCATTATGAGCTGAGATTATTATCAAGTACAAGGGGGAGTGCAGGGGACGTTATAAGCTCTCCTTTTAATAATGAATCCCATTTCCTCCTGCATTTGGTTTTCTTGCAACAGATGCTGTTGCAGAAAATGGGACAAAATGGAAAAGATAAAAAGGCGAGTAATTAACTCGGCCCAAAAGCCTTCCCAGCAGATGTCAGGGACAGCGGGGCAGGGTGCCCAAGGCCCGCCCACCGCACCCTCGCCTGGCACGGCCGCTGGGCGGCTGCTTCGGGGACCCATATGTTCCGATGATTCTCGGCTCGGCTCGGTGTTGGGGAAGCATGGAGCCGCCCCCCTGCTGTTCAATAACTGATGACCATTTTTCTCCAATTATCCTGAAATTGAAGGATCCTCAGACTTAGACATCCAAGTAAAATAATTAGTGCTTAAAATGTTAATTGTGCTCAGACGTGCCTTTGCCTGTGGAGGCTGTCTGCAGGCGAGCATGCAGGAAAGCAAGCCTCTGCGGAGAGCACGCTGCCTCGCACCTCCGCCTGCCCCCTGGCCCCGCCGCCTGCCAGGCTGGCCTCCTGAGGAACCCCTCGTGCCCATTCTCACTTGTGAGGGCTGTGCTGAGACCCCTGTGACCGCCTCCTGGCCAGCCCACTGTCCCCAGAGCTACCTGATGGTTAGAATGAGGGCACCAAGTCAGGTCTGGCCCGGACGCCAGCTCTGCTACCCACCCAGCCAACCAGCAGTGTGGGCAAGGGCGGGACACCCAACCTCTCTGAGACTCATTGCCCTCATGCAAAACAGGGAGAGTGAAACCAGCCCTGCTGAAGTGCACGAGAGCCCAGATCAGTCCTTTAGCTGCCCGTCTGTCCTCAAGCAGCACCAGGTCTCAAATGAACAAATACAGAAGCAATGCTTCGCCTCCACCAGGGCCAGGCGGGTGGGAGGTCAGGGCAGAGTTGTCCCGTTGTGCATTATCCGGGGGCCGGTTCTGTACGGCCTGCTGGTCCCCGGGGAAGGGTCTGCAGATCATGCCCCAAGCGGAAGGGTTGTGGGGGCCGCCCGCACCCACCACCCTCCCACCAACCTGATCACCCACTGGGGAGAAACCTCCCCCTGCCCCTTGGGGAGGAATTCACTTTCCCTGCTTGTGACTTTGCCCACGCGTGCACCCCAGGTCCGTTCTCTGCGGAGACGACATGCCTAAGAGGCTTAGGCTCCTTTATGCTGTGCGTCCCAAGGAAATACGCTTAGATATTCCGTGTTCCCTGATCCACCACATAATAAGATTCCTTTATCTCTTGTTGTCATGGGAAGTATATATTAACCGATTAATATTAATGTGTTGGCCGATTAATATTAATACCGGAACCGATTCCTACTTCACAAAGCATTGATGTTGATGAGCACCAAGGAGCCCGGCAGCTGTCGGGTTTGGCAGTTCCCAGGGGAGACGGCAGAAGTCAGTGCTGACCCTCTCCACCGTGCCTTGTTACGGACACTGTCATTAGCACTGGCTGTCAGAGCTGGCGTGGAAGTGTGTTTGGACTCTGATTGTGGTAATTAAAACCCTTGCCATCCAAGATGGCATATTTTATCATTTAAATAGCATTTTACATTCTCCTAACATATTTTCCCAGTAACATGGTTAAATTAGGTGATAAAAGGTTATTTCTTGCTCCTGAAGTTGAAATAATGTTGCCATTATTCCTTATCTGCCTGGAATTAGAAAGGTTTCAGTATTATACGTTCTAAAGGTTTCATTATCAAAATGTGCCAGACTTCAGAAAAGAAACAGGGTTTCATTTTTGCCCTTGTTTTAATCAAAGATGGACAGAGCTTTGTCGTCGGACATTGGAGATGGCTTCTGGTATTTTGTGACAAGGGAAGGGCCATTTTCGCAACAGCGAGAGATGTACCCTCAAGGCTCAAGGGAGTCGCTAGGGACCCTGGCTTACCTTCAATTTGGAGCTGTCCCCTGAGCCACCTTCAGAAAAGCCAGAGACAATCAGGAGGGCCTGAGATTCCTGTCCCTCTTGCCCACGGGGAAGGCACAACCAGAGGCTGCAGCTTTAGCCAGTGGGGCTGGACTGGAGCCTGTCTGTGGCCGTGTGGCTTCCCCATCCCTGTCTCCTCTCCAGCTGCCCACCTGCCAGCCCTCGCGTTTGCCCGGCCTCTGTCTCAAATCCCTTCCTCTGGATCTCGGACCACCCACCCACCACCCACCTGTCACCCACTCACGATCCACCTGTCTGTCACCCACCTGCCACCTGTCACCCACTCATGATCCACCTGTCACACACTCACCAGTCCAGCTGCCATCCATGTGCCACCCATGTGCCATCTTCCCATCACCTGTGCTCCATCACACCTGACGCGGAAAACACCCCTTGTACAACACCTCCCACCCCCACCTCCCAGTTAAATGTGCCATGAACAGGGGCTGGGGCCACACACCTAGTAACGGATCACTTTCTCCCAGTGCCCAGCGTTCCTGAGTCACCCTGTAACATGACTTCTTATAGGCAAAGTGTCTCTGATGGGGCATTTTAGGCCATGGGCTCTTCTGAGAACACATCTCTGCCTTGAAAAGGCAGTGTTCCCCTGGGGGGAATAGACCCTCCTTGATACTTGACCCCTGTTCTGCCTCCTGCCATCCTTTTTCTTGGGGCTTAGATGCCAGGGACAGGAGTAATTTCACCAAGGAGGAGGCTCATACTCTCACAGACTCTGGGCCAGAACAGAGCAGTTGCTGGGTTGGCAGGAATGGTCCAGTTGCATTGTGCACCCCTCCCCCTGCCCCACACCTTCTCCAGCCTCTGCCCTGCCTCACAAGGTCAGCCCATCCCAGATATTGGGGGCACAGGTGACAGCATCTCTGACAGAATAGTTCAGCCAAGGACGGGAGCTGGGGAAGCAGGGCTGCCAGTTTCTTCCTGAACATTGAGGCTGACGTCAGTGTTCTTCTGAGCTCTTCTCAGCGGGGTGAGGTCTCGGTGGAGAGCGATTACTCTCTGCTGATTGTCTGTGTGAAAGATGCCAGCCCAGGGCCACCTGTCTGCAGCCAGATTGGTCCTCATTCTCCTGAGGGGTTCAGCCCTGCAGAGCAGCTCTAGTCTGGCCCATCCTGCTCTCTCCCCACCCAAGACAGGGTCGCAGACTGGAAAACGGCCCCGGTGTCTTCCAGAAGCTGTCCTGAGCACAGAGGAAAGGTGTCATCCTTGGGAGGATTCCTTGCCCTGACCTCAGCTAGCTCCTAGGTAGGGATGCAGCAGGTCAGACAGCGGCTGAAAGCTGGAAATGACATTCTCAGGAGGTCCACCACCCACGCACTGCCCCCAGCACCTGGGATAGTGCCCTCCCTGGCCATCTCCAGCTCTTCCAAAATCTCTGGCATCTCCAATCACAAATTCCCCCGGAGCCTCAGGCCTTCGACGCCTGCTGCACCCCGATCACACTGCCCACTGCCCCACACCCCATGTGTCCTGGGCTCTCCCTGTGCTATCAGACAGCACCCCCTCGCTCTGTAACCACCTCCCGAACAAACAGAAAACATGCTCGTTGCCGTTCTAAGCATCCCCGGTGTGATTTATTGCCATCATCACAATATTTTGTTTGGAGCTGTAAACCTCCAGACATAAATCAAGTCATTAGAAGGAATGACGTTTAATCCTGCAGAAGATGCCTCTGTGGGCTGAACAGCTCTCACCCAGCTAGCGAATCATTAATTCTGGGGAGGATGGCCCATACACCCCTCCACCGGCAACCCCTCATCTGCACCACACACAGGCGTGGAAAGCCGAAGGCACAAGCCGGGCTGCTTTTGTTTCTTGGAATAGCACATCCACGACTGCAAAGAGGTGCCTCAAACACACGCCGGGTAATCCAGAAGACGGGAGGCTCTTAATTCCGCAGGAAAAGCACACAGCGGGGTGGGGTCGTCTCCGTGCCTGTGACGGCTCCCGTCGCCCTGAGAGCTGCCGCCGGTGGGACTTCAAAGGAAGCAGGAGAACAGCTCACGGTCGTCTCCAGCTCCTTCTTTCACAGAGAGCCCCCACCACCTTCGAGCAGCCATTACATGGGATCACGCTGCATATGCAAGGCCGGCGGGTCTAATTTCAAGAAGACACCTGCTGAACTGGCAGGGAAGGTTCAGAGACCTCAGCCAGTGCCTTCCGGGAACCCCGGCACCCCCGCCTTACCCTGGCAAAGAGCACTGGGCTCCCAGCAGATGGGGCCTCTCATAGGAGGCGCCCTCCAGAGACGCTGGGGGCGGGAAGGGACCGAGGGTCTCGGCTGAGAGGTTGCCTTAAAGACTTCGGCAAGTTCTCGGTGCACATGACAATTGTGAAAATGCTGGATGACATTTGCAGGGTTTGGTTCTACTTAATATTCCTGTGCTCAGAGCTAACGAGGGTGTTGTTATGCAGCTCTGTGTTAGCTGTGCTCTAAAGGATGCTGGAAGGCGCGGAGCTGGGCTGCTTGGTTTGTGTCTGGACGCTTCTCACCCCACCCTGCACAGTTGCCAGCTGAGAGCTTCTCTCCAGGAGCCTGACTCAAGTCTTGTGTCTCTGGGTCAATATGGCCTGACTCAGGGTTGGGGCTTCTCCCCTATGGGCCCCTCTGTCCCCCTAGACCTCCCTGTGACCGCATGTGGGGGGAGAAACATTTTCCTACCCTCCCCCTCACACCCCGACTCACCCAGCCCTCCAGCTCTCCCTCTACTTCTCATCTCCCCACACTGCCTGCGCTCAGGCACCCCATTCCTCACCTGCTTAGGATGTAAGAATCCTAACCAGTTCTGCCCTTCCTGCAGGCCTTACTCCTCTCTGGGCCCTTCCGCAGTTGCCTCCAGAAAGATGTTCGAATATACGCCAGCAGGGCCCTCCGTCTTGGCTCAGCCATGCTGTCTGTCAGTGCCCCAGAACTGGTCACCGTCCACGAGCGGGGGGCTGTGAGTCAGTGTGAGTGTGTCACGCAGGTGTGGAGCCCAGTCCAGCACACTGCGCCGAGGCAGTAGGAGGACAAGGCGCCGGGCTGGGCAGAGCCAAGGGCAGGCCCGCCAGAAGGGAAAGGAGGTGGGTCTTGGCTAGATGTCCAGCGACGGTGGTGTCCCGTGCAGTCAGCATCCACCAAGGTCAAGGTTACTGCTATACTCCAGGCCTTGCCCCTCAGAGAAGTTGGCCAGAGGCTCCCTGAGCTGCTGGGGGCCCAGTCCTTGGCTGGACGTGACCCATCATTCAAGGCCTCGCCTTGGGAGTCACATCTCCTCTGAGATGTGGACTGCAGCTGTCTAGGCCCGTGGCAGGGATCGGCTGGACTGATGGCCAGCTCCTGCCCCCAGTGCCCCAAGCACCTCCAGGCTCACCCCTGCAACCCGTGAGTCGCCAGAGGCTCTGTTCTGCTCAGGGAAGACGATCCCTGAAATGCAGTTGCTGGTCAGCGGCCTCCGTGGTCCTGGAGGGCCTGGAGCTGCAGCTGCCGGAGTCAGGCTGGGAGGGAGGGCCTGCTGCCCGGGCTCAGGGCCCCTCTGGGTGCACTTGGTGGGCAGTAGCGGTGACCGCCATGCAAGGCCTCTGGGGCACCTCGGTCCCTGAGCCCCCTGGGCAGCCCCTGTGCGGTCCCACTTCCAGCAGCCTGACTCCCTCCCAACCCCGGGGGGCCTGGAGTGAGTCCCTCAGGACACAGCGGTTCTTGCAGCGGGTCCAGGGTGGCTGGGGAGTGGGGAGCTTCAAGGAAGCACCAGCTAGAACGGATTTACTTCTGTGGCTCTCAGGGTATCGCAGGCAGCAGCTGTGACGGATCTGACAGCCACAGGCCAGCTCGGTAATTGACACCGCAGCCGGAACGACACGTCCCGAAGCCAGCCAGAGCTGGGCCGATCATTATCTTGTGACTGGGCCACCACAGTAATGAGGCTGCCCCGCCGGCGGCCTCTGGTGGCCCGACTGCCTTCCAGTGATGAGGCGCCAGTCGCGGGGCTGGGCCAGTTGGTGTTGCGGGCACTTTCCCTGCAAACAGGCAGCCTCAGGCTCCAGCAGGACTCATTGCTTTTTATTTCTTAGAAACCTCTGGTAGGAATTCACCAATACTGACACCAAATCAGGCCCCTGACAGCCACACAGGAGGAGTCCCATTTGACCTGGCCTCAGTCACCCAGAGCCTGAGTCTCTGGCTCTGTGTGGGCCCTGGATATAGGCGGACTTTGATTGGCTGCCGCCACCCGGCTTGCCCCTCCTCTCCAGCACACTCCCCAGACCCCGGATGGCCCCAGGCCGTGGACCCTGCTCCTGCATTCGAACGTCTGCCCAGTTCATCCCCTTCTCCCTCCATCTGCCCTCTGGACGTCTATACTTGGGAGATCCTGTAGGCATCTCAGACTCCATGAGGATCTGCACCCCGTCCCCAGGAAATGGCATCACTGTCCCGCTGCTCAAGCCAGAAACCAGAATCTCCCTTATTGTGCCTCCAGGCAGTCCCCGAGTGGTACTGACCCAGAGCTGGCTTGCACCTGCAGCCCACAAGGGCCCAAGCCCTTGTTCACGGTACCAGCTTGGAATCGACCGCGGAGGAAGTATTTACACCACGGGAATTAGCAGGCACTGCAAAGTCGGTCCTTCCCACCACCCAGAGGGCCAGTGCACTGCTCTGCTCATTCATCCTGAAATATTCCTCACGTCTTTCTCTGCCTTCTGCCAGGCCCACTGGCAGTCAGGCCTCACGCGTCTCCTCCCTGGACAGTGGCAGCAACCGCTCACCACGCTTTCTCCTTTTGTCTTCAGCTCTTCATCTCAGAATGGTCCTTAAATTCCAAACAGCTCCCAGATTAAAGCCTTTGTAGACGCCCCTTGGGCCTCAGGAGATAAGATGAAGGGTCTTTGTCAGGGTGATAGGGCCTCCAGCTTGATCCCCACCCCCACCCCCCACCATTTCTCCACACCCTTTGGTCTCTCTGCCCCTTCATCCCATAAGGATGCTCTTGTGGTGCAAGGCGATCTCTGCCAGAAATGCCCTCATTACCCCCAGTGCCAATTAATTGCCACTACCTTAGGGAGACCTCGCCTGATTCCCCTCCCCTGTCACATGCTGCCTGCTGACGCAGCATTGCAGCCATTACACATGGGATTGCTCAGTGCCTCATTTCTTTGTTAGACCGTAAGCTCCGCCAGGGCATTGGCCACGACTGTCCCATTCATGGCCAAGACACAGTCACCAGTGTGTAAGACCACCTGGCACATGGAGGTGCTCAATCCGCGTGTAGAGAAGGGACAGACGGTGTTGGCCAGCATGACTGTGTTCTGTGGCCTGCAGGGGAGGCAGAGACAGGCCACCAGGGGGCGCCGGGGCTTAGCCTGCGAGTGTCATGAACTTCATTCTTTCTCCCCTGCAGCAACATTGACAAGCTCCTGCAAATCCTTCCAGGCTCATGTGTGCTGAAAGAACACAGGAAGGCAGGAAGGGCATGACCTATTCTAAGCCATACGCCACGTACTCTCAGAAGCCATACACGGACATGAACACACACGCTCCCCGCCCAGAGCACGCCGTGTCACACGGCAGGATGTGTGCACGGAGAAGCAATGTGACGCCACCCCCCCCCCGTGTGCATGCTGTCCCTCGTCAGTTCCATGTGACATGCACACGTGGAGGTACAGTGCAGGACATGGCACCTGGGGGTGCGCACGACCCCCCCGAACACGGTAGGAATCACCCCCAGGCTCTGACAGAGGAGACCTTTGGATCAGGAGCTGGGGACCCCTCCCTGTGGATACCAGAGAGAGGGGGAGATAGATGCTCAGGGACTCCCCCCACTCCCGCAAGTGATGGGCAGATGGGTGAGTGTGGAGCAGCACAACAGCTGTTGGGTTTGCAGACCGGCTAACTGGCTGGCTGGTTGACTGACAGGCAGCTCCGGCGCTCTGCTCTGACAGCTGTAAGGGAATTCACCGCCCAGGCTGAGCTGACAGAGGGCTACCCATTTGAATCGTGGATCCTAATCACGGAGGCGAGGGAATGGAATCGCTAAACAAAACAAGTAGTGGTCAGAGCTGTCAGATGCCCATCAGCCCGAGACGGGAAAATTCCCACTTCCCTCCTCTGCAGACAGGTCCCGGAGTCCCCGCGCTGGTATAGGAGCTGCGCTCTGAGAAGCTCAGCCGCTGTGAAGGTGACCCGGTGATAGGAATCCCAGGAACTGGCGGCTTCCCTCCCACGGGCTCTCTGTGCCAGGCACTGTGCGTGCTTCATTTGCACATTTATGGACCTGCAAGATGGGTATTTTTATCCCATTTTACAGATGAGGAAACTGATGTGTGGTGAAGTCAAGGGGTTTGTCCCAGGTCACATAGCTGTGCTCTTTTCTTTTAAAACACATGGCCCTTTGTTAAAAGCTATGACTCCAAGTGGAGTCTCCCAGAGGAGGGAGGGGAGGCCCTGCTCTGCTCTGCGCCAAAGGTCGGGGGTTACAGCGTCGCCTCACCATGAGTTTGGTGGTCTTCGAACAACTAGAAGAAGCCCACCCACAGAGGCTGAGGCAAGAGGAGAGGGTCCTGTAGGGCCACCCGCTGCCCTGCCCGGGGGCACTCCCAGCCTGGCTCCTGCCTCTCCCCGAGGTCCACACTCTGACCTCAGAGCAGCTGGGATCCCTGTCTCCCTGCCCTGGGCCCCGGCCAGCAGAGGCGGGCACGGCTGTGCACAGAGCCCAAGCAGAGAATTTAATGAGTCGGATTTTCCTGTGATCACAAGTGAGAATTTAAGACCCTTCTGTGAGGCTTCTTCCATCTGAATTCTGTGCCTTGAGTCCAGGCTGCCCTCTAATTGCTGACTGTGTTTAAACTTCAGTTTTGCATCTCATCTGCATGAATTAACAACCTGCCCAGAGGAAGGGAGCAGCTCACAATGAGGCATCACAGAGGCCGATGGTGGGGGTTGGGGGTGAGTTGCCCCTCAAAAGGGCAGAGCCTGAGCTGGTGGGAGAAGAGCCAGGGAGGTGTGGCCGCCTTGGGGCCACAGGCCTGGCCTGGTGCCCCACAGATGGCAAGGGAGGCGGCCAGTTGGGTGCATTATAGATCTGACCACACAGCCTAGGTGGTGGGGACAGGCTGCCAGACCCAGCTGGAGAAGCTCCTCCAGGGGCAGGTCTCAGTCCAAGCAGCGCCACCCTTTTGACAAGCATTTATTGAGCTCCTGCTGTGTGCTGTGTGCTGGGCATTTTGCCAGACTGTCCCACACAGACAAATAAGACATGGTCCTTGCCCAAGAACATCGAGAACACGATCTACTGATCAGCTGGGGACATGTTTTCTCCGCCAGGCTGTTCCTGCCCTGCCTCCAGAGTGCCCTTAAAGCCCACTCCCTGAAGTCACCTTACCCCCTGTTATGGGTTGAACTGTGTACCCTTCCCCAAATTATGTTGAAGTCCCAACCCCTGGGACCAGTGAATATGACCTTATAGAGTCTTTGCAGATGTGATTAAGTTAAGATGAGGTCATTAGTGTGGGTTCTAATTCAAAATGACTGGTGTCCTTTGAAGAAGAGGAGAAGTGAGAGCCACAAACAATGTGAAGATGGGGACAGAGGCTGGTAGCCACAAGCCAGGGAACGTCTGGGGCTGTCAGACACTAGAAGAGGCTGTGGGGGCAACACAGCCCTGCCAACACCTTCATTTCAGACATACAGCCTCCAGAACTTTGAGAGAATTAAATGTTTGTTATTTTAAGCCACCCAGTTTGGTGGTGCTTTGTTACCACAAGCCCTAAAAAATTATTATACCCCTTGCGATAGTTAATTTGGTGTCAACTTGACCAGGCTATAGTGCCCAGATGTTTGGTCAAACACCAGTCTAGATGTTACTGTGAAGGTATGTTTTTAGATGTAATGAATATTTAAGTCAGTAGACTTTGAGTATAGCGGATTACCCATAATGTGGGTGGGCCTCATCCAGTCAGTTGAAGGCCTTAAGAGAAAAGACTGAGGATCTCCAAGGAGGAGGGAATTCTGCCTCCAGGTGACCCTCAGACTCGGCCTACAGCATGGTCTCTTCCCTGCATCTCCAGCATGCAGATTTTGTTGTTACCAGCCCCCACAATTGCATGAGCCAATTGCTTAAAATAAATCCCCCCATATACATATCTGAGTCATGGAGGACGAATTGAGCCCCTCATTCAGAGCCCTTCTGTGCCCCCTATGGATTGGGGCCTGGTAGCTCCCTCAGGGCTTCCTCCCTGGACACCAGTGAGCAGCACACCCTCCTGGCTCAGTTTCTCCTGCCGGCATCCCTGACTCACACCTGTGTCTCATCACCACCGCGTGAGAACCTCTATGCTACCAGCTGCCTCATGGCGCAGAGACCTTGGTCACAGCACATGTGTTCGGGGCGGGAGCTACTACTCTCTAAGTAGGATGTAAACAGCAGAGCAGGGCAACACTGTTCATCCACCAGACACGTCTGCCAGGGACTCTGGGGTGGGACCGAAGCTTGGACTCCATGTCTCACACATGGGGGAAAACCAAGATGCAGTGGGGGGCCTCGTTTTCAGTGTCTTCCCTGGCTCAGGCCGGCCAGAAAGCCTTGGATGTTTCCTGGCCTGATGGGCAGCAGAAGCGGACCTGTGGACAGACAGAACAGATGGTCATGGCCACACAGACACGGCCACCAGAAGATCCAAGATATGGAAAAGGGGCCAAGGAAACAGTTCGGTGATGCTCTGAGGGTCCACAACCACAAGCCCAACACCGCACAGAGCAGGGAGTGTGGACTCCCACCCATGCCCCGTGGCCCTCCTGGCCCCTTCCATTCTCCCATCTGTTTCCCTTTGCAGCTCTGACTCCTCCAGGACAGCCCTGCCTGCCTGCCCCCAGGCCACAGCGTTCAAAGCAGCAGGACCTTCTCCCCACTATCAGGACCCGGGACTGAGATTTGAGCAGCCAGAATAGCAGTCACTGTCCTCAAACATGACCGACCAAGGGTTCATGTGGCACTTCCAGCACTTTCTAGGGACTTGGGTCCTGTTTTGACTCATGTCAGTGTCACCAGTCTACACAGCCTGACCCCCAGTGGGTCCTGGGCATCAGAGATTAGGACTTTTGGATTGAACCCAGCAGGTGTCTCTCCTGTGACTCGGAGAGGAGGAGGCAGCAGCCCACATGACCATGAAAGTCCCCTCCGCAGCTCTGCTCCAGACCCAGGCTTCACAGCCTAATTATAAGAAACTGGCCACGTACACCCTCATCAGGCTTTGCCTTCCTTTGGCAGGTAAACAGCAAGCTTTCAGCCAAACACTCAGAAGAAAACCCTCAGCCAATGAAGAGTTCACAGTGTGGAGCCCACTTGGCAGTCTCAATAACTCATGCCTTGTTTATTCTCAACAATGCTCACTCTTACTGTACAGTGTGTGTTTCATCCACTCTGCAAATGTCATCTGTCCAGAAAGAGAAAGTGGTTGTTTTTTCCTTACCGTGCAGGGGACGGAGCTCCCTTACAGATTGTTAACATTATGTTGAAAGGAGAAGACAGGTAACTCAGACGCTGAATGTGGAGCATGTACATGACCGGCCTTGGGATTCCTCTGCCGCAGGGTGGGGGTGAGGGAGACAGCGGAGGCATGTGGCAGCACTGGTGACATCAGATGGACAAGGAGGCTAAGGGATGTGGCTTGTGTTGCTCAGCAAGCCCACTGTTTTTATCTGATTGCATGTTCATTCGAGGGCTTGGAAGGGGCTGGTGGTGATTATATTGTAGCCAAGTGCCCCCCGCCCCCCAACACACACACACACACACAAATCCTCCATGGCACTGAGTCTGATGGCTCCTGGTGCCAATACCTTCTTCGTGGAGGCAGCAGAGGCAGGACCCTTAACTGCCTTTCCCTGGTCACTCCACAGAGCTGTCCAGCGTCCTGAAGTGCAGCCCGCTGAGGGGTATGCAGACCCCAGCCTCAAGGCACCCAAGACAGCCTCACTTGCTCAGAGCAAGGGGTGATCTTTGTTTTGGCCTTTATCCAAGCAGTGCATGGAAGAATAGCTTCCTCCACAGAAAAAGTAGGGCCGGGGGCCCCTGGCAGTGGGGCGAGCCTGTTACATATCCTTCATTAACTTCCTGTCTTTCTTCCAAAATGGCATATGGAAAAAGGGTCAGTCTTTGCCAAATGAGCTGCAGTAAGTTTAAAGGTTGAGAACATACAGCTTGTGGAAAACTCGGGCCCCACATAAGATCTGTTGTTGGGTTTTCCACAAGACAATTATTCTTGTCAGAGGGGACAATTGCAGCCGAGTTGGCTTTCCTGGGTAAAAGTGGCCAAGAGGCCAGGGACTCTGTCCATCCCGAGCTCTGTCCAGCAGGGATGTTCTCTCCAGCCTTCAAGTGGGCCAACCTCGAAACTCCCTTGAGGCTCACCACCCTTCTGTCTAGTCTGCACGGAGGAAATGGGACAGGTCCCACAGCCCGCCACCCTCCAGGCTGTGAGGACAGCGCCAGTGGGAGGTCGCAGCTGTGAGGGCTGACATCCCCATGAGCACATCCTTGCCCGGCTCCACCGGCTGGCAGGGTGCCTTTTGAGAGTGGCTTTTGAGTCCCACTCTTGGCCAAATCTGGCATGACTCATTTGCTCTAGAAAAGGAATATAAATAAGTGCCACCGGACCTTGACAAGTTGACGGGATTGACAAGCAGAGTAAATTCCCGTATCTGAGACTCTGAGGAGGAGAGGTGATTTAGCAGAGCCAGCTGCCGTCACCAGAAGAAAATAATTAAGGAAACCCAGCAGTGTGGAGGAAAACTGAATGTGTGGCAGGTCCCTTCTGGGGAAGGGATCTGTGATCACTGGCTGCAGGAGGAAACCCTCATGTGTCAGAAAGAAAGGAGCTCGAGAAGCTCAGGCTGGAATGAGGGGGGAGCAGGGTAGAGGCAGGAGGGAAGTAGGCTCTGGGATGAGAAGGGGACCCTGATGAGGGACTCAATTTGAAAAGACTCCCATCTCAGGGTCAAGTACCCACTGCATGCCCCAAGGGGTGCAGCTGGTTCTATGCAGGGCTCCCCCTTAGCCTCTGTGGAAGAGTCTATCCTGCTTCAGGGCTCTCCCACCTGTACACATACTGCTTATGCTTGAAGATGCCCAGGAAGGCAAGGACACTCTGTCCTCTGCCCAGGGAAGGGCACACCCTTGTTCCCAGCACAAAGGGATCAAAAAGAAGTATTGCAACAAAAGAAACATGCAAAGTGCCCAAGTTCCACCTTTGTGCCACTTTTGGAACTCAAAGAAGTTCCCAGTAGGACCTGGGAATGTCGACTGTCCAGCCCAGGGGTGACCTTATGTCCCCACCTCCTCGCTAGCTGGTGAATGAAGGAGACGTATAAGCACATCCTCAGACTGACTGGTATGAGGTCAGGGTCATAGCAGTGGCTGAACCTGTAAGACTGGACCTCATGGAGAAATCGGCAGAGTTCCTGGGTCAGGGACAGAGGACCTGGATGTCCTCTCAGCAGCTGGGCTCCAGGCACTGGGCCTATGCCAAGTATACAGAGGCAGCAGGGGACATCTCGCACACACAGCCCAGCAGCAGCCAGAACAGGTGTACCCCATTGTGCCAACTGGAAGTTCAAATCTTCACTTGTTTAAAGGGTGCCTGGTTCAGATTGTGACTGTGGCCTTTGACAAAGCCTCAGAGTAGAAACAGCGACTTACATGGTGCGAGACCTAGAAGAGCCCCTGATGCCTCAGTGACCAGGCAGGGATGGGGAAGGAGGCTAAGATTCCTAAATAAGTTCCCCCAAAGGAAATTCTCTTGTTTTCCTAGGACTTCCCTCAAAACAAACCAGAGTATGAAGCAGAATCCTCTCCTCTGACCAAAGGTTCATTTCCCCAGAGCCTGTTATCCTGGATGACTTTGGCCCCCGCCAAGCTAAAGGGAAGAGGGGGGACATTGTGGAGTGTGGTCAGCAATGCACCGATCTGTCTCCATCTCCCTCCAATGCCAAGGGCTTGCTGGACAATCACCCCCATGCCTGGGCTCTGCTCAGCCCTTTGGGGGAGACTAGGGTAAGCAGATGTGGCCAGCTCATGCCAGAGCCCCAGGGTCAGCTGAGTTGGCCAAAATTTTGAAGTAGGTGCTGAGGTTAGAGGACTTCCCAGAGCAAGTGGGGAGGCACTCATCCAAAGGAAGGCATGTGTTCCACTCCCAGGCCTGTGTGTGCAAAGGTGTGGGTAGAAGTGTGTGGGATTCCAAGTACAGAAAGTCCACATCGACTAGATCGAGGGCATAGAGAGGGGATGGACAAAGCTTTCCATGGCTTAATGACAGTGTGAGGTTGTGAGGGGGTGTGGAGCAGTCCTGTGAGGTTCCTGGCTGTTCCACTGAGCAGATGTGTGGGTACACCTGGACAGGACACCTTTTGAGACATTCCAGGTCACTTCGGGAGGTAAGATACAGACAAGTCATCAGCTGGGAGCCTGTGGGACCGCATCTTGCTGCACCCTCATTTTCCATGTGGGTAGGGGAGTGGAAGGGGACTCGCATTGAGCCATGCCCGTTCCTCTCTGCCCCCCATCCTGAACTACCTTTTCTCAGAGCCCACTGCTAGTACCCTCCAGTCCAGGTATCCACCATCAAGAGCCCATGAGCAGGTCCTTGGAAGCCATGTGGTACTTCTGCTGCTAATACTGTCCTCTCTGCTTTTCAGGAATAAAGTTCAGCATCAGGCCACAGCAGCCCTACAACGTGAGTTCTGAGAGTCCGATAAATCTCAGCACCGGCAGCCTGGGGAAGGTTGGGGAGGGCAGGGGAGAAAATTTGGAGCTCATGTTGAGTTCATTCTTGGAAAGAAAAATGTGTCCGGTCTTTCCCAGGAGCCTTGGGAACAAAGCCCAGGGCTTTGGCCCCATGAATTTCCCTTTGCTGTTGGATGGCGGCTTTGGACTTGTGCTAATAGAGGCAGTAAATTTGAGCCGGGCTCCCCAGGCCACCAGCTCCCTCCCTGCTCGCCTCGCCAGGTGGAGGTTCCTGGGAGGCCTGCGCCATCTAGTGGCTGCAAAGACACTTGCACTCTGACCTCAAGGCCATTGCCAGCTAGGGGTGGGGGCTTTTGGGGACTGGACCTAGGCTCAGACCAGAAGGGTCATATCCCACAGGGTCAGCTGGTCTCCTCCTTCACCAGGAAAAACCTCTGGCCACAGAGGGGGCATGAACCCCCTCCATTGTGAGCGCCTGACCTGTGTGACCCTCAGTGCTCAGCTGTCCCGTCCACCGTGATAACCATTTCTCTTCTTGCCCCAGGATCTCCCACCAGGCAGTTCCCAGGATGGTGACTTGAAGTCACCTACGGAGAAGGTCACCCGAGATTTGTCCAGCCAAGCCCCAAAGGGCCTCAACCTGCTGGTACCTGACCGGCCTCAAGCCCCCCTAAACATGGGGGCCCGTCTGCGACCCCGGCAGCGTCGGCGACGGCTGCTTATCAAGAAAACGCCCGCTGCGGCAGCAGCCGTCCCGGCCAACAGCTCAGCCGGTGCCTTTGTGCGGCCGGCGCCCTGGGCCGCGGACGGCCACTGGGTCACCCTGCACCGGAGCCAGCAGGAGCGCAAGCGGGTGATGCGAGAGGCGTGCGCCAAGTACCGCGCGAGCAGCAGCCGCAGGGCGGTCACGCCCCGCCACGTGTCCCGCATCTTCGTGGAAGACCGCCACCGCGTGCTGTACTGCGAGGTGCCCAAGGCGGGCTGCTCCAACTGGAAGCGGGTGCTCATGGTGATGGCCGGGCTGGCCTCCTCCACCGCCGACATCCAGCACAACACCGTGCACTACGGCAGCGCCCTCAGGCGGCTGGACACCTTCGACCGCCAGGGCATCCTTCACCGCCTCAGCACCTACACCAAGATGCTCTTTGTCCGCGAGCCCTTCGAGAGGCTGGTCTCCGCCTTCCGCGACAAGTTCGAGCATCCCAATAGCTACTACCACCCTGTCTTCGGCAAGGCCATCCTGGCCCGCTACCGGGCCAATGCCTCTCGCGAGGCGCTGCGGACGGGCTCCGGCGTGCGGTTCCCTGAGTTCGTCCAGTACCTGCTGGACGTGCACCGGCCCGTGGGCATGGACATCCACTGGGACCACGTCAGCCGGCTCTGCAGCCCCTGCCTCATCGACTATGACTTTGTGGGCAAGTTTGAGAGCATGGAGGAGGATGCCAACTTCTTCCTGAGCCTCATCCGGGCGCCGCGGAACCTGACCTTCCCCCAGTTCAAAGACCGGCACTCGCAGGAGGCGCGGACCACAGCACAGATCACCCACCAGTACTTCACCCAGCTCTCGGCCCTGCAGAGACAGCGCACCTACGACTTCTACTACATGGACTACCTGATGTTCAACTACTCCAAGCCCTTTGCCGACCTGTACTGATGGGCGGGGCCCGCTGGCCATGAGCGGCCGGCCCCACCCACTCACCTGTCTGCAGAGGCATCCACTCTCCGTGGTCCCTTACCCGAGAGCTGAGACGTACCCAGAGCAACAGGGCTCAGGGGATGTGAGGGGCCGTGGCTGCTCCGTGCCGCTGGCCCGAAGTGGAAGACAGAGGCCCGAGCCTTGGATGGGGACTTTGGCCTTTGTTCCATACCCACTTCCTCACTCCTCAGCTGCGGAAGAGGCCAGGGGCCGAGCAGGACCTCAGGAGTCCCAGCTGCATATACCCAGTTCAGCCAAGAGTCAGGATGACCAGGGAATTCTGAGGCCCAGAGGAGGAGGGCCCCAGCGGTAAGGGATTTCCTGCAGTCCCTTAGCCATTGCCTTGTACCAAACCACGTGGTTTGCAGCTTTTCTATGACCCAGGGGGGAGGTTCCCTTGGAATGAGGTTCCAAATAAAGCACATGGTTTCCAGAGTAGCGGTGTGTACGCTTTGTGTTGGTACGGAAATGCACAGACCCTTCCCCAAGCTGTGGGGACTCTGTCTCCCTCCCCAGGACGGCCAGAGCCAGGCACCTGCGAGCCCCGCCCAGGGGAGCCCGGGGTGGGCGTGGCCTGTGTGAGCCCGGAGCTCCCAGTAACCTCCCACTGTCTCCTGAGGCCAAGACTCCATCAACAGGGTTCTCTGTTCTCAGTACCAGCACATTCATCATGAAAGGAGCAAATAGACCCATCCCTGTGGAGGCCCCCTGGAGTCCCTTTTGTCACTTTGTGGGGGCCCCCTGAGGACTGCCAGAGCTCTCTGGGCAACCCCACGGGTCAACGTGGCACTGTACAGTGGGTCTCAGTGGGTGCGGCATTTCTGGGTGGGGAGTGATGCTATCCCTCTCGCCAAGCAGGGCTTTATCTCTGTCATCTGCAGACCCCATGACCTTGGCCTTGACCCCTGGCTCCATTCACCTGTCCAGACCACCTTAGAGCTTTCAGGACTGCCCACCCCTGGGGGATCATGCTCTGGGGGAGGAGCAGGAGAAGCCCATGGGGGGCGGGGGACATCTCCAGAAGTGTACATTTTCACACACAGAACTGGCTCTGAGATGGTCAAAAGCCAGGGTGATTCTTGAAAGCATGTTGGAGCTTTGAGCGAGGCTGTGGCCGTGCCTGTTGGGGGTCCTGTGTGTAACAGAAACTGCTGCCTGTTTGTAAAGGTCTGTGCCAGCCTCTGCAGCGTGCCCTCTGACTCTCTCTCCGCGGCTCTCCCCCGGAGACTGCTCTCAGGCAGCTTCCGTTTGCTGGGGGAGCCTGGCCGGGGCCCAGGAGGAGGTGGGCATGCTGCTGGAGCCCAGCCAGGCTCACTCGGGCATGTGCTGCTCCACCCCCTTCGTGCTTCCACCAGGGGCTCTGGAAACTTATAAAAGTGGGACAAGGAACTGAGGCTGCCTCCCACCTGCTTGGGGTCACATGCATCCAGGAACCCCGAACAGGATGAATCCCCCCGCTACCAGGTTCCAGTTGGAGGGGCTCAGAGAGGTGAGAAGGAGCCTGTGGTCAGGGCCTGAGGGGCTCTCGGGTATGGAGCTGGGGAGACAGGTGCCTAGAGAGGCTAACCTGGCCCTTTGCCAAGGCCACGTCAGTATGAGAGGAGGCAGGGAAGGGCTTGGCTCAGGAACACTCCTGCACTGTGGTGCTTGCGAAGGGAGATGGAAGTCACCACGTAAAACTGGTGTCTCTGGTCACGGATGCCTCTGGTGAAGCCTGAGGCAGTGTCGCCGTGTCATCTGGTCAGCAAGGGGACACCTGGGAACCCAACTTGGGCAGCCTGCAGGGCACTTTACTCACTGCTGCTGCTTGGAGACAATTCAGATCGCCATGGGACCATCCGCCCACGGTGTGTGTGTGTGTGTGTGTGTGTGTGTGTGTGTGTGTGTGTGTGTGCGCATGCGCGGGGGTGGGGGGGATGTGTGTGGGAAATGGGAGCAGAAAAAGACATCTTGACTCCTGCCATCGCTCAGACCAGGCTGGGTTGGGCAGATGTATACATACAACACATCCATCAAAGAGGGACTTTCCTTCTGGGTGGTGACAGTCCAGGCAATGATCACAATGACCGCTTGACAGCCCCCAACATGACCTCCAGCTGCAGGCCAGAGACCCCAGCCCTGAGACCTCACCCTGCATCCACTGAGGTGAGGCTGAACCCCAACCCCAGACTCAAGCCTCATATAGCCCGAGAGCTTGAGGACAGCGGACTCAACTGCCAACACAGGAACGAGTGTGGGTGTTTCTTTGGGGCTGTGTGTCCATGTGGGTGTTTGGGTGGGTGGGCAGCAGGGTGGAGTGGTTCCTCCTGGGGCCTGTGGGTCCCAGAGACCCTGGAGTCCCCTGGGAAGGGGGGGATGTGAAATCCAGCCAGGTGGCCACGGGGGAGACTCAGGCACCTCTGGCCTCTGACACGTGGCCGAGCCTTTCTCCTCCCCACGTCCCCACAGACCAGGCTACACACCCGGGGGCCCAGGACAGACGTGGTGAGGCAGAGGTGGAGAGTCTGCCAGCACCCATGGCCCCTCCCGTGCCTTTGCCAACCTTATCCTCTGGGTTGAGCCCACCGGAGGGGCTGGAGCCCCAGGAGAACCCCAGGGCCAGGAAGTGGCCTGCCCTCGCTCCCCCAGCTCCCAGGCCTAGGCCTTTTCTCCCCGGGGAGCGCCCATGCCTCCTCAAGGGGACTTCCTCCTGGTGTCTCCCCACCACCCCAGGGCTGGGCGTCGGGGGCTCAGGGAGACCATGGGCCTCAGAACAGACCCAGTAGTCTCCGGGACCTGGGGGCACATAGTGTGGGGCCGAACAGGGCTGAAATGATGCTGCCCCCTGCAGGGAGGCGGGGGGAGGGGCTGTGCTGACGGCACAGTGATGCTAGAGGAAGAGTAAACACGCACCCTGGAGCAGACTCACGGGGAGGGGTGGGGCGTGGAGGGAGTGTTAGCCTCGCAGCTCCTGCTGGGCGGATCCACTGCTCAAGCTGGGGGGAGGGGGGGTTGAAGGCAAGGGGAGGGGGAGGGGAGGAGAGCATGGGAGAGCCCTGAGCTCTGCTCCACCCTGTTGGCCCGGCCTGCTGCGCCCTGACTTCACGGGGCCCAGAAGGGCCTTTATGTACAGGGGTCTCACCTGTGAGGTGGCAGCAGAGGGTACCCAGGAGTCCGCTGGGCTGGGGCCGCTCCGGCACAGGTGCTCCTGTCCCCTCCCTCGCCTGTGGGCCTGCCTCCTGAAGCGAAGGGGGAGAGAGCAGGCTGCAGGCAGCTCCCCAAAGCACATGAAACCTAGGGCAAGTGGCAAGGGTCAGAGGTCAGAAGCGAGTCATTCCAACCCAGGGGTGCCTAGGGCCTGCTGTATCAAGCGCGGAGGCGGGCCAGGCTGTGCTGGCCTCTCCGGTAACTGCCCCCATAGACGCCCTCCCAGCAGCC
Organism: Crocuta crocuta; assembly: GCF_008692635.1. Lineage (NCBI taxonomy): Eukaryota > Metazoa > Chordata > Mammalia > Carnivora > Hyaenidae > Crocuta > Crocuta crocuta. The sequence continues at coordinate 4,098,326 of NW_027528608.1, forward strand.
CTGGCCATGCGCCTCGCCCTACTTTATAGGTGAGGAGACTGAAGCCCAGAGAGTTTGCTAGAACTGCATAGGAACGGGACCTGGAGCTGGGATCCCACCCACGCGGTGGGGCTGGGACCCCTCACTCTGTGCCATCACCGCGCCCCCGCCCCCCAGGACTGTGCGGTACCGGCTTGGGCGCTGCGATGACGCTGGTCTCCGCCCGCAAGGGCAGCACTCGGCCACGAGGGGACGCTAAGTCCTCGCTCTTGAGCAGCGGCCCGGGCTTCCCCAGCCCGCCCACAAGGTGGCAGCAACGCTCCGGCCGCGCAGCTCCAGGCGCGGTGGCGAATCCCTGCCCCGCAGGAGACCGGTCCCCAGCCTGCCCCCGGAGTCGGAGTCGGAGTCTGTCCGTCTTCTGCCCTTTCTCCCCCGTGGAGTCATGGGGGTCCTGCCTCTCCAGATATCGCTGGGCAGACCCCCAAAAGCCACCTCCAGAGGACCCACCGGCCCTAACTCCGTAAACAGGCCCAGTCTCCCCACCCCCCACCAGGCTTACCTCACATGGGCCTAATGGGGCCCCAAGGACCCGGGATTCTCTAGAAAGGACAGACCCAGGGAGGACACGGAGCTTGGAAGGGCCATGTATCACCACGGGTGAGGAGGGAGCTGCCACTATCCTTGCCGGCTCCATTCCTGTCTCTGGAGGCAGCCTTAGACGGGGGTGGATCTTGACCTGCCTCAGGACCTTGAACACTGCCTTACTCCCCTGGCAAACCCCACACCAGCCAGCCCCCCTCTAGCCCGACCACCACACTGCAGGAGGAAATGATAACTCTCAAGAGCACAAACCCCACTGGGCCATTAGCTACCTGCTGTGTTCATTCTCCTCTCCCCCCCGGGGTGACCTCAGCACCCATGTATGTGACACACTCGCGCAGGTGTGCACACACACGCACCTATCCTCGTGAACACACACACAGACACAGAGAGGAGGATGCATACACATGCTTGTGAACTCACACCTACTCACACACACAGACCCGGGTGCACATGGGCAGACACACACCCACACACTGACGCAGACACACACGGAAAGATGCACAGCTGATGGCGTGCCTCTCACTGCGATGAAGTAAACAGGAAGGACCGGAAAGCCCCTCGCTGTCTCTGTTGGGCTCTCCTTCCTGCCCTGTGGAAGCCAGCCCTCCCTCACTCCTGGATCCAAGCCCTTTGTCTCTCTGTCAGAGACACTGCTCACACACTTACCCCTCCTTCCCTACCGACAACCCATGTTTAAAGAAGAAGAAACCAGGGGCGCCTGGGTGGCTCAGTTGGTTAAGCGGCCAACTTCGGCTCAGGTCATGATCTCGCAGTTCGTGAGTTCGAGCCCGGCGTCGGGCTCTGTGCTGACAGCTCAGAGCCTGGAGCCTGCTTCTGATCCTGTGTCTCCTCTCTCTGCACCTCCCCTGCTCATGCTTTGTCTCTCTGTCTCTCAAAAATAAATAAACGTTTAAAAAAATCTTTTAAAAAAAAAGAAGAAGAAGAAGAAAAAGCCAGGGGCTCCTGGGTGGCTCAGAGGTTAAGCATCAGACTCTTGATGTCAGCTCAGGCCATGATCTCATGATTTGTGAGTTCAAGCCCCACATTGGCCTCTGCACTGATGGTGCCGAGCCTGTTGGGGATTCTCTCTCTCTTTCTCATTCTGCCCCTCCCCAACTTGTGCTCTCTCTCAAAATAAATAAATAAACTTAAAAAAATAAAGAAAGAAATGACAAAGCCATAGCCCCACCTCCCCTCCAGCTCTTGCCGTATTTCTGGCACCTCCTGCCCAGCAAAATGCGCCTGGCGGCCCTATGCCTCCACTGGCCTTTCACTCTGGACCTGCCGTGATCTGCCCTCCAGTCCAACCGCCCGTGGAATGAAACGGCTTGCTTCCATGCCTTCAACTATCCCATCTTCTGAATTTGACACATTGTCTTCACTTGCCCTGGACGGGCTCAGCGGTCTCACATCCATATGACCCCTGACCTCTAGACCCCCACAGAGGGGGCCAACAGCCTAGCCCTCACCTCTGTTGGCAAGTGTAAGGGCACGTTCCTCCCAGCCCCAAATTTCTCCCCTGCAGGCCTCCCGGCCCCAGGCTTCCCGTCTCAGCCCTCCCCCCTTGCATCAGCCGGGACTCTCCCCTTCACCATCGTTCTCTCTGCCCCCCAGTCCTGAGTCCACGTGTTGCCCTCCCCCTCCAGCGCCGTCATCTTAACCCAAGCCACTGACATCTCCTGCCTAGGCTCTTGAAGCAAAAATAAACAATCATGGTATTCACTGGCTTACCAGGAGCTGCTCTAAGCATTGTATGCCTATTAGCTTATGTAATCCTTACTGCAATCCTGTAAGCTAGATACAGGGTTCATTTTTACAGATGAGGAAACCGAGACACAGAGAGGTTGAGGAACTTGCCCAAGCCCACACAGCTATTAAGAGGATGTTCCAGGATTCAAACCCCGGCAGTTTGGCCCTGGTGTCCACCTGGTGCGATCCTGCTTTTCGCACAGCGTGGAGGTCAGAGCTGGGCTCTCCTAGACCTGTGTGGTGGATGGAGGGAAGGGGACAGAGAGGGTGGCCCAAGGGATCTAGGATGGACAAGAAGGAAGGGCTGCTGGACGCAGGTAAGGTGGGAGTTGGGAATCTGTGAGCTTGGAGATGATGTGGTTTCCTGTGGTGACAAAGGCAGACGGTGACCAGGGATGGGAGTCGGTGGCTGGCCAGGATGGGCAGAGGGGAAGGTTACTGGACAGAGATGCCCTCAGTTCCAGAACTGGCAGACGAGTCATGTCCCACAGACATAGCCTCTTCACCTCCTCGGGGGTCTGATGATGCCACCATCCTACACCCGTTTTGCCACCTAACCCAATGAGATCATGCCCGTCACTTGGAACAGCCTGTGTCTGCCCGACTATGCTCCGTGACTGTCTGGCTCAGCCGCTCTGCCTGGGGAGGTGGCGACTGCCAGGGCCGCAAGTCAGGCCTCTCCTTGGGGTCCAGAGCGGGGGATCCGGGGACGAGGGGTGGCAACCAGGGCTGCTGCCGCCTGCACCTGACCCAGGTGCACCAAGGGAGGGTCCCACAGACCCAGCGGGGAGAGAGAACCTGGCGGGCAGGGCGGGCGGGGCGGGCGGGTGCAGGCCAGGAGGGAAAGCCACATTCTTACTCTGCAAGCCCATGTGCTGAATTTTACTTTTCCTTTTATTTATTTCTTCTTCTTAAATCCTGTTTCTCTCCCTGAGGCATCTAATCTATTATTTAACATTGGATTGTACGATTGAAACTCCCAGGCAAATTGAAAATTATTTGTGTTTGAGGTTTCAGGCATGAGGCTGAGGCAACCCTTTCTGGGAGATCCTGGGTACCGGGGTGAAGGAGAAGACCCCGCAGCCCTGCTCCTTCAAGGGGCCCGGGTGTAGCAGGGGGGTCCGCAAGCCCCAGCAGGCCCGGCCCGGCGGCGCTCAGCCTTTGCGCACCCAGACCCCGCAGCTCAGGGGTCATTAATCTCCATGCGGCATTTCACTTGGGAAACGCTGTCAACACCTCCCACTGGCCAAAGTCCTCATAGGCCACGAAGGTGCAATCAGTCACCCCAGCCCCGTGCCCACCCCGGGGGAAAGGCCTCGGTCACAAGAGAATTAATGACACGGGGACAGGGGCTCACCATCATTTTTCAGGGGTTAGGCTCTCCCAGAATTGCAGCCAGGGTTGCTGGCCTAATGGGGTCCCCAGGGGTGAACTGAGGTGGGGGGAAACCAAGGGGCGGGGCTCCGGGTGGGGCTGAAGTCTGATGGGCTTTAAGAAGGGGAGAGATGTGGTCACGTTTGCACAGCAGGAAGGACCATTAATGAGGCCGGGAGGCCATCAGTGTGCATCCATTCCATGTTTTCTGAGCGATCACAGGTGTCAGGTGCTGTGCGAGGCACTCACTGTGAGCACGTGGGATGGCACACGTCTTCTCCCGGCCCAGAACCAGGGTCCAGCGTCAGGGATGATGGCGAGGCTCAGGGGTCCCCCACACGGCCCTTGGCCACTCAGGTCACTAGAGCCTGCAGGAACACTGGGAGGGGCGGGGATCACAAAGGACCATCCTGGACCAGCCTGCCACCAGCGCCTTCCACAGGTGCTGCCAGGACTCGGAAGTTGTGCCCCCTCAGTCCCTCGCCCCTTTGTGCAGCGACACCCACCCTCCACCCATTATGTCCACCTTTATCTCAGCTCCCGGACACAGTGCCTGGTGCCAGGACTGAGCTGTGACGTGCACTTTTCCATTTCACCTCCTGTGACCCAAAGCCAGGCCTGGGGACCCAGCCTGGCTCCCACTGGGGCCAACAAGGAGCTCATGCTAATATGCTTATATTTCGAGTGAATATAACTTTGCAACCCACAGAGGGAGCACCGTCTTTGCAGAGGCCTCTGGAATATGTGCAAAAGCTTATATCACACACACGCACATGTGCACACACACGCACGCACACACACACACAGCCCTCAGTTTTCAAGGAGGGAATGTAACAGCCACATGTTTAGACACCAACGACAAGGACTGGAACTTTTAACAGCTGGACCCTTTCGGTAACAAGTAGAACAAATCAGTGGCACCAACTGCCGATGAAGGAGGCCCTCCTGAGGGCACACAGCTGGGCAGCAGGACCTCAGAGCCTGGGACCCCAAGTACCACAGGGCTTTTGCTATTGGGCTCTCCCCCCTCTCCCCCTCCCACCCTGTGGGATGTTTCATGCTTCTCTGTCCCATTAGGACCCTCTTTCTTTGCTCTTTCTATGCCCACAGCAGAAACACAGGCGGGGAGCCCGCCGTGGGCCCTGCTTCCCTGGGAGGAACTGGCCCCTCCGTGCCCAGTCCTGACCCCAGGAGGCTCCAATGGCCCCACAGAAATCTGTCCTGAGAAACTGCAGGCAAGGGTACATGAAGGTGTGTGGAAAATGGTCACGGAAGCATGATGTGAACAATCAAAGGTCTGCAAGCAGCCTCAATAGCCCTGAGCAGGGAAATGGTTGGACACAGTGTGATCTGGCTCTGGCTGCCAGCTACACTGTGCCCATTTAGTTAGGAAAGCAGTAGTCCCTTTTGTTCACGCAGCAGATACCTTCTGTGAGACCCACCACGCTCAGTGGAGGGGACACAACAGTGAGCAAGAACAAACCCCTGCTCAGTCTACCTGGGGAGTCTGAGTCTAATGAAATAGTCTCACCCAAAGGTGTAACATCAGGACCCTCAAAGAGCTAGGAAGCATTCCAGACACTGAAATCAGGGAAGGCTTCCCAGAGGAAGTGGCACTGGAGCCAAGATGAGGACAAGTGGGGGGATGGGAAGCATATGTGCAAATGTCCTGTGGTGAAAGATTCTATGAGCAGGCGATGGACAGAAGGAGGTTGCTGCGGCTGGGACAGAGGGGCTGGGGTAGATGCCATGATGTGCCACCCAGGTCCCCTTCAGGGGAAAAAGACTTCCAGTCTCTGGGTTGCTGCTGGCAGATGCCCCACTGCCAGGCCCCTTAAGGGATCACCTGGGCTAAAGACAATTTTCTGCCTAAGGTCACATCACACCCAATGACAAATCAACATCGAAGTAGAAAGTCCCTGCGTCCTCACAACAATTCTGAAGGGCTATCCAATTTCAAACTCCGCACGTGTAGACAGAACAATGGCCCCCCAAAGATGTCCGTTTCCTAATCCCCAAAACTGGTGAATGTGTTGGCTTGCACGTCAAAAGAAATTTTGACATGGATGGATGCATGAATGCCTTCTGATGGCCTCCCGGCCTCATTAATGGTCCTTTCTGCTGTGCAAATGTGACCACATCTCTCCCCTACTCAAAGCCCATCATTCTTCANGTTCCAAAGAAGACTGAACGGCCTAAGCAGGTCTGCTGTGCCAAGGTCGTGCTCTGGTTGGGAAAGAATGGCACTGTGACATTTCAGATGGGACATCTGAGCTGATGCCCCCCAGAGTCTTAAATCTCAAGATTGTCTTGAACCCTCTGAGCCTCTCCCTTCTGAAGGACTAATGCTCCCCTAGTCTTTGACGAAGAGCAGACGTCACTGCTCTGCAAAGACAGTGTGCAGCTCCTCCAGGGTCTGCCGCGCCTCTCCTCCTGGCCACTAGACTTGCAGTCAGGGATCAAGTCACAGCATATCTAGGCCCAGAGAAGTGCTGGGTTTGATAAGGAAGGAACATAACTATAGCCCAAAGGCGCTCCAGGGCTTATAGCCCACAGGTACTGGCAGGAGCCGGAGAGCCCAGGGGGGACTAGATCCTGAAGGAGCTTGGTCCAAGATCACATGACAGGGAGGGGTGGGGGGCAGGCGGAAGCACATAGACTAAAGTAGGGTCGGTGAGCTTCTCAGTATAGAATTCAGTATCCTAGCGAGGGCTACAGGAGTTGGGGCAGAGTGTTCCGGAAGTGTGAACAAAAAAATGTCCCGGCTTCCGTGTTAGATGGTGGAAGGGGTCTCAAAGGGCTTTGCGAATGCTGGAGTGAATGGAGGGCCCAGGAGATAGTAGTCTGTGCTCTTTGGGGGTGCCTGGTGGACACAGTTTNGGGCCAGGGCTGCTGGTGGGAGAGGCTCTCAGAGCAGCAGTGAGGCCAAGGGAACCGCAACCAGAGAGGGCTAGTGGTGGTCCTTCTCCATCGGAAGCACAGAGGCTACGGCTACTGTGGAGAGTGGTCAGGTCAGCGTGGCAGCTAAAGTGGCCGGACCTGTAGAGAGGCGGGGAGCCAGGCGCTAGAACAAGGTGCTCCCTGGGGGCAAAAATAGATGGGAAGCCAACAACAGTGCTACTCAATCGGTACAATCAAAGAAATCAAGAACGCATAATCGGGAGCCTGAGGGTAATCCTCCAAAAAAAAAAAAAAAAAAAAAAAAA
>NW_027528608.1:4105541-4121155 GCF_008692635.1 Crocuta crocuta
AGTTCTGGATGTAAGCCAGTTTTCAGGCTGGGAATTCAGTGACTGAAAGAGAGATGGAGCCATCTCCAACTTAGTTGTCACAGCTCCCTCACTGACTCTGGCCTGTGGTGGCGCTGGCCAGGACAAAGTCTCTGAAACTGCCTTCTGCCCACTTCCAAGATAGTACATAAAAAAACCATATCGCAGGTGTGCTTGGGTGGCTCAGTCGATTAAGCATCCGACTTTGGCTCAGATCATGATCTCACGGCTGATGAGTTCAAGCCCTGTGTCACGCTCTGTGCTGACAGCTCAGAGCTTGGAGCCTGCTTCCGATTCTGTGACTCCCTCTCTCTTTGCCCCTCCCCTGCTCATATTCTGTCTCTGTCTCTCTCTCTCAAAAATAAATAAATATTTGTTAAAAATTTTAAAAAGCATTGCATCCAGGGGCAGGGGGAGGGGCGGCAGATATTGGAGTTACCCCTTGGAACTTAAAGGACCCAAGGGTAACGGTCTTCAGTATAGCTCCATTGAGTTGACCAGGTTAGCCCCTGCAAAAACAAGACAGATCATGGAGGACAGACAACTTAGCCAAGTAGTGGTCAAAGTCACAGTTGCCATGCCAAACATGGTACCCTTGCTAATCCAAATTATCATGACCTCAGTACATGGTCTCTGGTCATGGATCTGAAAAATGCATTATTTTCTATCCCTGTCAGAGAAAAGGGTCAACACCAGCCTCCCTTCAGTTGGAATGGGTAACAGTATTCATTTACAGTCTTGCCCCAGAAATACAACTCTCCAGCCCTTTGCCCCAGTATGGGCCCAAAAGACCTGGACTGGCTAGACGCCCTGAGGAATGTCACATCGGTCTGCCATGTCAATCGCTTCATGCCAGTCGGAAAGAATGGGCAAGAAGTGCCTAGCGCATTGTGGCCTTAGTGAGAACCACGCACTCCGGTGGGAGAAAGGATAGCCCAGTGACGTTTCTGGGGCCTCTCATATCAGTAAAAATTTTAGGAGCTGCAGTGGCCTGGGGCATTCTAGGACAATCAGGGTAAAGCACAAATAGTGGCATCTTGTACCTTACCTCGAAGAAGGAAGTACATCGCTTGATAGATCTCTTAGGGTTCTGAAAACATAGTTCACCTACAGGAATACCCCAAACCACACACCAGGAGACATGAAAACCTGTCAGCTTTACATTAGTCCAGAGTAGGAAAGGGCTTTGCCCCAGGAGGTGCTGGCTTGGGCTCTATGACACCAAGGACCCCACGGTACTGGAGTATCAATTGTAGGAAGACGCCATGGAGAGTTGTGGGCAAACCCTAAGGAGAGAATTACAATGCAGACTCTTACGGTTCTGTCACCAGGCCATGCCACATGGAAATTTACACATCTTTTGAAAATCACTTCCTGGTGCGCTATGGACTTTGGTGTAGACAGAGTACCCGAATGGTCACGAGACACTGTGGAAATGCATCCGTAATCAGCTGTCTTGGTCCATTCAGGCTGTTATAACAAAAGAGCATTGACTGGGTAGTTAAGAAACAAAAAATATTTCTCACAGTTCTGGAGTCTGGGAAGTGCAGTTCAAGATCATGGCACCAGCAAGGTTGATGAGGGCCCTCTTTCTGGTTTATAGTTCACACTCCCTCACTGTGTCCCCACATGGTGGAAAGGGCTAGGAATCTCTCTGGAGCCTCTTTTATAAAGCACTGGTCTCTTTAATGAGGGCTTCATCCTTATGACTTAAGGACCTCCTAAAGACCCCACCTCCCAATACCATGTTTGGGGGTTAGGATATCAATATATGAAATATGGGAGGGGTGCCTGGGTGGCTCAGTCGGTTAAGCATCCGACATCAGCTCAGGTCACGATCTCCCAATTTGTGAGTTCAAGCCTCACGTCGGACTCTGTGCTGACAGCTCAGAGAGGGGAACCTGCCTTGGATTCTGTATCTCCCTCTCTCTCTCTGCTCCTCTCCTGCTCGTGCTCTGTCATTCAAAAATAAATAAACGTTAAAAAAAATTTTTTTAATGAAGTAAGAGAGGCCTAAACATCAGAATAGAACACTGCCCATCATCAACTGAGCTCTGTCAGACCCTCCAAGCCACAAGTTCAAGTGGACCCAGCAGCATCCATCATAGGACATAAGTGGTGCATCCAGGACCAAGTGTGAGCAGGATGAGAAGCCACATGCAGCATGTGTGAGGATACAGCCCAGGCTCTCTTTTTTTTCACCATTATTGCAACAATGCCTCTCTTCTCTCACACCTATAGCCACATGCTGGGGGATATGATCGGCTAATGAAAGAGGGAATAGCCAGACTGTGGTTCAGAGGGGTATCGGCTTGGGATGTGGAAGCAAGTTAAAAAATGTCTGATGTCTGCACCACAGCCCCACTCAGGGGTGGTCTTGAGAGATGGTGGTAAAGTGAGATCCCCCCAGTGGGTAGAGCTCTGGGCAATGCACCTGGTCATCCCCTTAGGTAGAAAGAGAAGTACTCGTGGGCCCAGAAGGAGACCAATTAGAAGAAAGGACAGGGCTGGGGGGCAGCCATGGTGATGGGACTTGGCTCAAAGTGTGAAGCTTGCTTTCTCACATATGAACATTCATTGGAGGGCACCCATCATGGAAAGGGCACTAAACAACTAAGTCAACAGAATGGCTTGGCCAAGTGACATCAACCAGCTGCTGGTGCACAGAATACAAGAAAGGAGTAACCGTGGGGGCAGGGATGGAGGCTATGAAAGTCTAACATCGGGGCTCTTGCTCACAAGGCTGATCAGCTGATGTGCTGAGTGCAGTCTTCCAGCAACAGAACCCAAAACTAAGTCCCAAACCCAGCACCATTCCTTGAGGACACCAACTGGTCATCTGGTGGCAAGTTGACCACATTGGATCCCTTTCATTCTAGAAGGAGCAGTAATTCATTTCATTAGGAATAAACATATATTCTGGGTACAGGTTTGCTTTTCCTACCACAAAGCCTCAGCCAGGCTCCCATCCAAGGACTTATAGATGCACCAGCACAGGACCCCACAAACATGTTAGATAAAGGGTTATAGCACAGGGGGTGGGGGATGGGCACACGACCATAGGATACACTGGGCAGATCACTTACTACAGCACCCTGCATCTGCCAATCAGATAAAACAATGGAAGGAGCTGTTCCAAACACAGCTAAAGTACCAGCTCAGATGCGATATTTTGCAAAGATGTGGTCCCATTCTTGAGAGCAAAGTGTACACTTTATGTTTTTTTATGTTTATTTATTTATTTTGAGAGAGAGAAAGAGTATGAGCATGTGAGAGAGTTGGGGGGTGGAGGGGCAGAGAGAAAGGAGAGAGAACCCCAAGCAGGTTCCACATCATCACCACAGAGCCTGACACAGGGTTCAGTCTCATGAACTGCGAGATCAAGATCGGAGCCAAGATCAAATGTTGGACACTTAACCAACTGAGCCCCCCAGGCTTCCCAAGAGCAAAGTGTGCACTTTAAATCAACAATAGCTTGACATGGGTCTACTCATGTGTGATATGTAGAATAATGACTCTTTCCCCCAAATATGTCCATGTCCTAATTCTAGGAACCTGTAAATATGTTCCCTTGCATGGCAAAAGGGACTTGGCAGATGTGATGAAGCTGACCTTAAGGTAAGGATATTATCCTGGATTATTAAGCGAAAAAGGGAAGCAGGAGAGTGTCAGAGAGATCCAGTATGAGAAAGACTCAATTGACCATTGCTAGCTTTGAGATGGAACGGAGCCATCAGATAAGGAAAGTAGTCAGACTCTGGGAGCTGGAAAAGGCAAGGAAATGGATTCTTCCTTAGAGCTTCCAGAGGAAATGCAGACCTGCCTACACCTTGATTTTTGCCCAGTGAGACCTATTTCAGACATCTGACATCCCGAATTATATACAAAATAACAAAGTAGGTTGTTCTAACTCACTGAGTTTCTGCTAATTTGCTACAGTAGCAATAGGAAACAAATATACTAGATCGTAGGTAAGATGGGTCTGAGAGCCATGGAGCAGAAGGGTGTCCTGCTTACCAGCCACCTACTTGGGGAATTTGTGCTTTCTATTCCCACTCCCCTAGCTTCCAAGCGTCTAGAGATCCTGGTTCCATTGGCTTCTGCCAATGAACACAGCAAGTTTCATGAGCTACAAGCTATGGATGCTGGCTGGGCACTTTAGGCAACTTGTGCCAAGGGACCAGCAATGGCAGAGGTAAAGGACCCTGGTCATCAGAAAGAAATAGTTGTGAGATACACACACACACACACACACACACACACACACACACAGTAGGGGCTCCTCGTGAATCCACTTGGGTCCTTCTTGGTACACTCCCCAAGTTTGACAGTAAGTGGACAATTGTGTGCAGCAACTTTAGACTGAGGTCATATTGGCCAGGGTCTCAGCCCGCTCAGGGCTGAAGGTCTGGTTACTCCACCAGGTAAGCCACAGAGGTCAGGACAGTCGTCAGTTGAGGGCGGGGGGTGGGGTGGGAGTGGGGGTGGGGAATTCTGAAAAGATCACCATGGTGAGAGGACATGAGTACCAGCTGTAGCCTCAGACTTCATGCAGCAGTGGAGGTTTTAATCCCACTAAGCTTCCTCTTCTCTCCCCCAGGGATAGGCACACCAGGATCCTGGGGGGCGGGGAGCTACTCCCCGAACATGCATGAAGAAGTAGGGCCTGGCCTTGCAGGAGATGGACTGTGTTGGACACTGTGGCCCAGCACCCAGATCCCCCTTCAGTAATGAAGGACTTACCTCCCCAGCTGGTGGGGCCTGCAGAGAGCCTTCTGCCATCAGCTCCCTTCAGAGAAGGCTCCAGGTGAAGAGTGCTTGTTCGCCCAAGGTCCCACCCCCATCCATGGTACATCCAGTGATCAATATGGTGACACAGAGGCCCATCATGCTCGCCCCAAATGAGAGACAATCCTATGCTCTTTGTGAGGTCAAACATGGTGTCATTGTTGGGACTGTATGGGAGCTCAGCTTCTCCCTTGGCCCACCCCTCCCTTGCTCTCCCTTTCACAAACGTCGGCACAGAAAAGCACCCCCTAATAAACCTGCAATAACCTCGCCCTCAGAGCCTGCTTCCCAAGTTGCTGTGAGGATGGGCTGGAGAAGGGGGGGCCCTCAGACGGGGGGAAGCCTTGGCAAGGCTTGAAGCAACAGCTACTACATGATCTTTTGAAAAGATCTCTTTGGCCACTGTGGAGAAAACAGATCGTGAGGGTGAAAATGACAGCCATGAGACCAGAAGGGTGGCAGCGGCCAACATCCAGATGAGAGGTGATGAGAGCTGGACAGGGTATGGTGACCGAGAAATGTGGGTGGGGCTGAGGAGTAACTGGACAGGCGGTGGTGAAAGGCTGGAGTTGAGAATGGACGGGGTAGGGGGGTACGGAAGGGGGAGGATCCGGGGTGTCAGTTCACACAAATGAGTGGTGGGGTGAGATGGGGACGCTGAGGTGGCAGCCGGGCTCAGAGGGGGCAAGATCATGAGCTGGAGTTGGGACATGTTGAGTCTGAGGAGCCTGGGAGACATCCTGGGGGTGGCATCAGGCAGGTGGTGGGATGTGCAGGTGTAAGTCTGAGGGTCACTGATGCTGCAGAGATGCAGATTGGGAAGGGAAGGGAAGGGGAGGGGAGGGGAAGGGGAGGGGAAGGAGCCAGCAAACCAAACTGAAAAGGAGCGAGCTGAGTAGGAGGAAAGGGAACAGGTGTGATTTCTGCTCTGCAGATGTCAAGTGCAACAGGCAGTGCAAGCGAAGTTATGATGCAGACACGAATGTCCCTAACGTCTCAAAGACCTAAAAAGACAAAAGTCTATTTCTCCCTAGCTGTGCAGGTCCTGTGTGGGTCAGCAGGGACTCACTCATCGTGGTCAGTCGGGCACCAGGTTGATGGAGGCTCCGTCTCTCAACCAGCTTCCACAACTGCCCAGGCAGAGACGGGGCATGGGAAGTCGTGCTGGCTCCTTGGGTCTCTATCCCACACTTTGCTGGCAAGCACATTGCATGGCCTCACCTAACTTCAAAGGAGGCAGGGAAGGACAGTGCTGCCCTGGAACCCACACAGGAATAGAAGGGGGGGGGACTTGGTGGCATTACCCTCCAACACACTGAGGACAGAGAAATGGCGGCTGAGCCAGATGCCACTGAGGCCGGGAAACGTGCAGATGGAGAAATGCCCTTGGAACGAGCAGACGTGGGTCCCTGGTGACCTGAGAAAGAGGTGACGTTGGAGAGTTGAAGGGACTAAGCCTGGAAGGTGACTGGGATTGGTTGAGGAGGGACTGGAGGTGTGTAGGAGACAAGAAGTGTGGACCATCCTTTCTGACACGTCAGCTGGGATGGGTGGAGGGAGGCAGGGAAGAGGCTGGAAGGGGCTACTTAGAGCAGAGTTTTGTTTGTGCTTGTAGTGGGAGGGAATGTGAACATGTGTTGCAGCCAAGGGGGAGGATCTATTGAAAGGGAGAGACTAACTGGGCAAGATGAAGAGGACACATGCGTCGGTGTGCACCAGTGCGCCAGAGACCCTGGGGTTTCCCTGGCCATATGCCTCAGGTCCCTGTCCTGAGGGTGGACAGCAGCCACCAGCGTGTGTATCCCAGCCACAGGGCCGCCATTTGTGGGCAATGTGCATCCAGTATGGATGAAGCCCCTGAAGGTGTGGGGCAGAGTCAAGCGAGATGAGAAGGGGGTGGACTTAGGCCAGCTCTTCCCGGGGCACCAGATTCCAGCACAGTGCTCCAAGGGGCCCAAGAATTCCAACCGCACCCAATGTGCCAGTCGGTAAACAGGCATACAGTAGGCCCCCCAACAGTTAAAAACCTATGGATAACTTTGCTTCTCCAAAAGCTTAACTACCAATAACCTACTGCTCACCAGGAGCCTTACCAATGACATAAACAGTCAGTTAATACACATTGTGTATGATATAAGCTTCATGCTTAGTGTGGAGCCTAATGCGGGGCTTGAACTCATGACCCTGAGATCAAGACCTGAGCTGAGATCAAAAGTCAGATGCTTAACCAACTGAACCACCCAGGTCCCCCAGTAGACTATATTCTTACAATAAAGTCAGCTGGTAAAAAAGGAAGATATTAAGACTATCGTAAGAAGGGAAAATACAGAGGCACCTGGGTGACTCAGTCAGTTAAGCCTCCAACTTTGGCTCAGGTCATGATTTCACGGTTCGTGGGTTCAAGTCCCACTTTGGGCTCTGTGCTGACAGCCAGCTCAGAGCCTGGAGCCTGTTTCAGATTCTGTGTCTCCCTCTCTCTCTGTCCCTCCCCTGCTCACACGCTCTCTCTCTCTCTCTCAGAAATAAATAAAACATTTAAAAAATTTTTAAAAAAAGAAGAGAAAATACATTTGCTGTACTAGGCTGTAAAATATATGCTATCAGTGGACCCATGAAGTTCAGATCCATGCTGTTCAAGTTGTTCAAGGATCAGCTCTATATACATTCACACACAAGTTAGATTGGGAGTGTACACACACACAGAAGGATATAGTCTGTATCAGTCAGCTTTTGCTGTGTGACAAAGAAATACAAAATCTCAGTGGTATACAAAAGGTATTTATTTCTCATGCATCTGTGGTAGCTGGTGGGGTCCTACCCCATGGGTCTTATTCCAGGGCTCAGCCTCGAAGATCAGTACTTCTTCCTTCTGCAATGCCAGGAGTTCAAGAGGCAGCCACAGCCACAGGAGTATATTTTAAGTCTCTGTTCCTGCCATGTTAGCTAACTTCTCTTTGGTGCAGCCCCGTATCAGAGAGCAGAAAAGTACATTCTGCCAAGCATGAAGCCATAACAAGGGTATAGATGTCTAAAGCTCCTACAGGGCAGGGAAAAATTGGAATCAATAATTTAACCTATCACACACTAAGCTGAGGCTCCCCTAGGAGGAAAATGAGATAGCTGAAGGGAGGGGGGTAATTTGTAATTATTCTAAATACTAAAAGGATAGATGTTTTAATTTTTTACAACATACATGCGTTCCGATATCCCTTCTGCAATAAAGCAAAAATAAGAAGACCTTGATTCTCTCCAATCCCAAACAAAATCCTAATAGAAAATTTTTACTAGTTGCTTCACCTAGAAGACTGGCTAGCCATCTTCAAACAACAAATTCTGTCTTAGATCCTGACCTCACACTATAAGCAAAAGTTAATTATAAAAGGATAAGGGACCTAAGTGTAAAAATAGAATTGTAAAACATCCCAGGGAGAGCATATTTTGAAATATATCAAGATGCCTTTTCTTTTTTCACTTCCTTGGGTGACCTTCCAGCTTTTCAGCCAGAGGCTTGCATTGCCTAGAGGTGGAGGAGGGTGGAAGAAGCGGGGGNGGAGAGGGAGGAAAGGGCGGAAGAAGCTGGGGAGAGGGAGGAGGGGGGAGAGGAGGTGGAGTGGAGGCGGAGGAGGAGGAGAGGAGGAGGGAGAAGGAGAGAGCGCAGGGAGCAGGCAGGAGGTAGAAGGGAGGAGGGAAAGAGTGGACATCACCTGCCAGGCGCTGCCCTCTTCCAAAAGCAGCCTGGGGGCGGGGGGTAGGAGGTGGGAGGTGAGAGGCGGGAAGTAGAGTCTTTCCTTCCCTCCACACTGAGGTGGTCAGGAACCACGGGTTTCAGCAGATGCATCAAAGACCCAATTGCAGCAGGAGAGGCCCTTTGGGGCCCCTGGCATATAAGACACAGAAGAGCTGGCTAAGGGAAGGGATGAGGAAGGAGGCAGAGGCCCGGTGTGCATCAAAGGAGGGACAAAGGGAAGGCACCCACCATGCCCAGTAATGTGACAAAAGTGAGTAGCGAAAACAAAATGCAAGAAGCTATAAATGTTGAATATCATTTATCTAAAAGCTTAAAGCTCACACAGAAGTTATCAGTGTTTATAAATGCATTCATATGTTGCAAAAAGTATAAAAATGTGCTCAGGAGTGTTGCAACCTCTGGGCAGCAACTAAGGGAGGGGAGAAGGGAAGGATTTTAAACTGGTCTGTATCATTTCACTTGATTTTGATTGTTTAATTTTGATTTATTTATTTTTTAATTTACAGGGAGATAGTAGCATGAGTGGGGGAGAGAGGCGGAGGGGGGGAGAGAGAGAGAGAGAGGAGAATCTTAAGCAGGCTCCATGCTTAGTGCAGAGCCCAACGTGGGGCTTGATCCCACCACCCCGGGATCATGACCTGAGCTGAAATCAAGAGTGTGACGCTTAACTGACTAACCCACCCAGGAGCCCCTCATTTGATTTTTAAAAGAGGAATCTGAAGCAAATATTCAAAAGTTTAACATTTGTTATATCTGGGTAGTGGGTATAAGGATGTTTTTCGTATTTTCTGTATTTTGAAATATACAGTAGGGAAAAGACAGGCGGTCAATTAGTACAAATGGTTCGATGCCATAGTTTAAACATCACGTGCCTGGGGTTCTATGTGGCTCTGTGTGTCTGTGTACATTACGTGTGCGTGCTGTGTGTCCCTTCAGGTGCGTTGCTTGTGTGTGAACATGTGTGCTTCTGCATATTTATACGCAGGTATCTGTGCAACTTTATGTGTGTCTGCGATCGCATCTCTCATTGTGTCTGTGACTTTGAGTGTGCATATGTGTGTGATTCTGTGTACTTGTGTGTCTGTGTGTGCTAGTGCACCTTTGTGTGTATGAACGGGAAGAAGACTGGCTGGAAAACACCAAATCATTGACACATTTCTCTCTGGGAAAAGGAAACAGGATTTTGGTTTCCCCTTCAAACACTTTGTGTGTGTTTGTGTGTGTGTGTGGCTTTTTTTTTTTTTACAATGATAATATATTCTTTATTAAAATCTCAAAATACTTTGAAAAAGACAGTGAAGACTTTCACAGTTTGAAAAATGAAAAGAATTTACCAGCAGATCGTTGCTGCCCTCCAGGGTTCCTCTTTGCTCCGGGGGCCCCAGCCTGGCAGGGTGGATTCCATCTATCCCTGAGGGCCCTGAGGACATTTCCTAGCTCCACCCCACGGGCATGGCCCGAAGCAAGCATGAAATTTCTCTGAAGTCTTGTGTCTTATCTTTAAATGTTAGGCAACTTTTACTTTCTCCTCTTTAATGTACATATGTTTATCTTAATTATACAATCACGAGGTTTTAACCCCCAAGTCTTGGAGCCAGGGGGCCATTCAAGGGGGCTCCCGAGCATCCCCTGTTGGGGGAGGCGGGGGAGGGCATGCCTAGCCAACTGCAACCAGAGTCAGGATGGGTGTAACCACAGTCTGCTGGCGGCTCTTGGAAGGTCAGCTGGCAGAAGGCTCACCATCATCACTTCAAGAGCTCTTACACGTTGCAAGTTCTTTGCACCTGCTCTGGCACTGAATTCTCCCGGTGTCAGCTTGGTACTTGGTACACAGGAGGATACTGAGACTCAGAGAGATGGAGCCCAAGGTCACCCAGTTGGACTCAGACTTTCAAGTTCATGCAGTGGCCTGACTGTCTCCCTACAGGACAGACCCAGGGAGAAGGGATTGCCTGTGACAAGGGAGAGTGTACTGAGCTTTGGCCAGAGAAAGGGACCTGGGGCAGGGTTTCCAACAGACCAAAGGCTGCTTTCTTCACTGTCTCCACTCTTTTTTACCCTCGGACCAGTGCAAATCCATCTGTAGTAAGTGCCCTTTGTGCTGTGAGCTCACGGCCACTTCACTGGTCGCTTGGAGCCAGAGTGGCAGCCGCACAAAGTCATTTGGGGGCAAGGCTTGGCATTTCAGGCCATTCTACACTCCCTTACTGAGCAGGTGCTGCTCCAGGGAGCAGGGAGCAGCGAACAGCCTCATCCCTCACGCCATCCTGCCGGGAGGACCTGGGACTTCACTAATGCAGCTGGAAAGAAGAATGAGACCTTAGAGGAACCTAAAGGTGAGGAGGCATGGGGGCCTTGGGGCCGGCCGCCCGGCTTGGCTGCCTGGAAGTAGCCATGCTCTACCGGGCCACCTCCATGTTTGGGTCTAGTGTCTCCTGGGACCTAGAAGGACATGGATTGGCATTGCTGATTCAAACTCAAAACTTCCCTGGAGGTGCCTTTGGGGTTTGGGGCTTCTTTCTGCCTTCCTTCCAGCTCAGTGTTTGGCAGGCCCCAGAACCAAGTCCATTCTCTCCCCCTTCCCCCAGGCAGAGCCTGACTGTGCCCAGGGTCCCCTCTTCCTCCCCAGGGATCACACACGCTAAACCCCAGGCAGGACAAGGGCTAAATCTGATTGGTCCAAGCTAACCCCTTTCCCAGGGACTGGCTTGTAAATTGGCCAATGGGATCATTTCCCTGCTTCCAAGAGAGCCCAAGTAGGAGTGAAGCACTGAGCTGAGGGAATCTTGAGACCAGAGAGGAGTGGTGTGAGGGCAGGCCAATCAGTGTGTGGAGAGAGCATGGGTCCTTGAATACTCTGCTAAGCCCCTGGGTCTACACCAGGGCCACTCAGCCTCCACTTGCCCTTACATGAGAGAATCAGCTTCCCCCATCTTGAAGCCATTCAGAGGTAGCTTTGGTTTTTCTGCACCCACATTCAGGTGGACCCTTGGAGAGTCTGGTAAAAACACTAAAACTTCCCTTGGCGAAAAGGCTCAAATGCAAAGTGTTGAACAATTTGCAGGGTTTGGGGAGGTGGTTCCTGGTCCCCCAGAGGCCATCCACAGGCCACCACTACATAAGAATGCCTGGGCAGGAGAGCTCAGTCTTCTGTCATTCCTGTCGGCCCGCTGCTGGCTCCCAGGGAAAGCAGGCTGGGTTGGCTCTGAGCAGAACGCCAGGGCTACAGGCGGAAGCAGGAAGGAGGGGGTGGTCTGCGGCACCCGGAGGCAATCCCTGCTCACCGTCCCACCAGAAGCCATAAGTGCCCACAGAGCATAGTGCTGGGGACAGGGCAGAGCTCCGTGAAAGCTGCTGGTCTTGTATTTTCTGCTTCAAGGACAGGCAGGGGCATGCTGGCCACCAACCCCCCCCCACCCAGTGCCACCCCTGAGACACGTCTGGACCTCTGCTCTCCCAGGAGTGGATCTCCAGCTGACAGGAGACCCAGTTTGGATGTGTGTGTGTGTGTGTGTGTGTGTGTGTGTGTGTGTGTGTGTGTGAAGTAAATCCCACGATTCAGCTTTCTGTTTAGTCTCCAGGTTCTCTGAGGTCCTAACCAGGAGGATTTCTGGGGTGGAGGCCACGTGGGTGTCAGTTCCATCCTATCCTAGTCAAGGGCCATCTCTGAGCCTCGAGGTGGTCACAGACCTAAGAGGGCCAGGCTTTCAGCCCGGGGTGGGGTGGGGTCCTAGAGTTGGGGGAGGAGCCCTACTGTAAAACCCCAGCACCTCCCCCCTCCCCCCCTTCAGGGCAGCAGCTGTGCAGCTCTGTCTCAGCCTACTTATCTGCTGTCTGGTCTCAGCTTTCCTGAGAAGGCTGAGTTAGTCCAGCAGACCACGGGATCTCCTTTTACTTTCCTTATTGAGCTCCTTGTTTCTAAACACGGTCTGCAAACAGCCACAACTGAAATCACACCAGAAGCCACTAGGAAGCATCTGGAGACTGACGTCTTGTCCGCAGCACCTGTATGCAGGGCCTGACCTGCATCGTGTTTCACATGAGCTCCTGCGGAGAGGCCTCAAGGCAAGCATAGGCTTGAACCCACTTTTTAAAATACAAACTGTAATGGTTTAAGCTCTAGTCCAATGTACTGATAGAGCAAGTGACATTCTGATTAGACTCACATCCAATTTCACCTCTTGGACCACAGTAATGAAACCAGATGCATTTCACAACATGTTTCAATATGTTTTCAGTCCTAATTATACCTCTTCAATTAAAACAAAACAAAACAAAACAAAGCCTCACCCTTGCGTTACGTACCACAGATCATTACACGCCTATCACAACCCATACACAAGTCTCTCAATGTAAAAGATGGTTGACATTTAGCCAGGAACTTTTAAAACACTTGAGAATAAATTATGACCCAAACTCACTCTTCTTAATGACACACATAAAGTTCAGCTCTTTAATAAAAGGATTCAGGAATATGAAAACAAAGTTCCCAGCGATATTAAGGAAATAAAGGTCCTGCAAAATGGTCAGTTCTCGTTTCGATTAAATTGTGCATTTTTAATATCATTGGTATAAAGTGAAACTCTTAAAAAAAACACGTAGGAATTTAAAATAAAGTGGAACATCCTATTTTCAGGGTCACCAGTACCACAGTGAGATTTGTCTCTTAAACAATGACACTTAGTATCTCTGTAGTTCCATGAATACTTTTGAAGTGTCATATTAAAACCAATCTCATGGCCTTGAGGCAAAGAGAAGCAATTAGTCTTGGAGTTGTGAATAAATAAAAATCCATTTATACACCCGTCCTTGACATGTACCTTGCAAATCTTAGAAACTTCATCTAGTGGGAAAAGAAATGTTAAATCATGAATACCAATACTAATCACATTGCCATGTGGCTTCCTAAAACAGTTTGGTTTATACCAATCTTTTAAGTATGAATTTATATGTATATATTCATCCACATCCAACACAAAACAAAGACTCTCTGTCAGCCACCTTAGGAGAGAGTGAGAGAGGAGTGAGGGACGCTAGGAGCCACCAGGGCCATGACAAACAGGTTTTCAGTGGGGCTGCCCCTCAAACACCAGCCTGGTGCATTTTTCCTCATGCTCCGCCTCCCCCCAAGCACCGCAAAGCTTGGAAAGGGGGTAAGTTCTGTCCCTGAAGAAGTTTGCGGTACCCACACCCTGCTCCATTGGTGGTCCCAGCCAGCATTTAAGGGAGGAAACAGGAAATCAAAGTATTTGGATACTTGCTTCGTTTCTTCTTTGGGTCTATTCCTTCAGGGCCGGGTTGGGTGAGCGTAGACGGGGGCTTTGCTGTTTCGTGGCCCCGCGCAGCCCTGGAGAAATTTGGGGCTCTCCACCACCTACCAGAGCCGACCTTCCGGGGCCGGGCCGGGCCTGGCCTGGCCACAGCGCGGAGGGCAGAGTGGTGCTGTCAGGGCAGAGCTGGGAGCCCAGAAGCCCGGGGCGCCAGGGCGTGGGGAGCTAAGTGGGCAGCCCATGGGCCGCGCTGGCGCTGGTGCACACATCCCTGACCTACTTCCAGGCCCCCTTTCCGTTCTAGGAGCAGCTAAAAATCCATAAATTAAGGAAATTAACTGATGGGGCCTGCGGCATCTTTGTAAGCTATTTAAATCTATAAATTTACAACATCTTCTGCATATATCAAGTAATTGAACTAACTGCAGGGATGTAACTTTAATGAGAAAATCTCCCCCCTTCTCCTGTAGTTCGAGCTCTAAAATAAATAAATAAATAAAACCTTCCCTTAGGAGGAAAGTTTCTGCTTATTCCCGCGTGGAGAAGTTACAGAAGCGCGGTCCGGGCGCTCTTTCCACGCGCGAGGTGCCCTAGCGAAGGGAAGCAGGCCCTGCCTCGGTCCCCCTGCCACGCNGGCGCATCTGGCCGCGGGCTGCAGGCCGGGCGCCCCCCGCGCGCCCCTCCCCCGCGGTGGCCGACCGCGTGTCCGCAGACGTCACGGGCGGCGCTGCTCCCCGGCAGAGGGGCAGCCGGGGCCGAGACCCGGGGAGGGAGGCCGTGGAGGGGGAGGGGCGGCCCTGGCCCCCGGCTCTGCTCCAGCCCCGGCCGCCTCCCNCCCAAAGTGGCGATGATACCGAGAAAGTCGCTCGGCCGGGGTTCGGACCTAGGTGGGGGCGGCTGCTTTGTCCCAGCGCCGGGGGCTGGCGGCGCGGGGGCACCCAGCACAAAGGCCTGGCGCGGGAGGGGGGGTTGCCCACGTGGGCTGGCCCTGGCCCCGGGTGGACCCTCCCCACGCTGGCGGGCGCCGAGCTTCCTGCAGCGCGGGGCGGGGTGTGGGGGGGGTGGTGTTGCAGGTCCCGGCACTCGGGCCTCAGTGCAGGGCCGAGCGCCCCGCAGGGCCAGCGAGTTTCCGGGGTCAGCACCAGGCTCACGCCTCTGGAGCTTCGGGGCGCACAGGGCCGGCTTGGCGCCCAAATCAGAGAGGAAAAAGTCTCTAACGGGACAGATGTGCGTCGTCTGACGCCCACCACGCGAGTCCGAGACGGGGCGGGAGGGGCCGCCGAGCTGGTGGTGGACCCGGGCGCGCGGGGTTGGGGGGCCTGGGCGGGCCTCGCGGGGACGCCTCAGGCGCCTGCTGCCGGTGGGTACTCCCTGACTTGGATGCCCGCACGGGGCACCCATTCGGAAATGCCCCTTTCCCGTAGCCGAAACGCCTTTCCGTCATCCCTTGCCCCCCACCTCGACTGCAGAAAGATAAGCTTCAAGTTTTCACTCCGTGTCTCAAATGTGCATGAAGGAATTTAACTGCACGAGTGAATAACAGCATTAGTTTCAATTAATTTTTTTTTAATCCCGGCAACAATAAACTTTGAGAACAAAAGCGCTTTTACGTCCTTAATTAGGCGAGCTNGCGCCGCCGGCCTCGGCCCAGCCGGCTCCGGCCGCCCCGAAGTTCACACCGGCCAGCAGGCTCTGCGGCTGGGCTGGCGCGCACCAGGTGGCATGCCCGCCGCCCTCCCCCCTCCATCCCGGATAATTCCGCAGGCCCCTGGCACTCTCGCCCGCGGCTG